>NW_020838007.1:7891403-8295606 GCF_003676395.1 Aethalodelphis obliquidens
ACACACACACACACACACACACACACACACACACACACACACACACACAAAAGCTTTTTAGGATCTCAGTAATTTTAAGAGTGCAAAGGATTCCTGAGACCAAAAGTTGGAGAACCTCTACACTGAGTACATTTATATGGGAGGCACCCCCCATCGCCCCATCTCCTACACCCCTCTATTTGGTCCACAGACTGTCCCTTGGCTGCAGGAAGATCCTGATATCATATATAAAAAACTCTGAAGACTCCTTCAAACAACTATTAGAACTAATAAATGAATTCAGTAAAGTTGCAGGATAAAAAAATCAATACACAAAAATCTATTGTTTCTATATACCAATAACAAACTACCAGAAACAGAAATTAAGAAAACAATCCCAGGGGGCTTCCCTGGTGGCGCAGTGGTTGAGAATCTGCCTGCTAATGCAGGGGACACGGGTTTGAGCCCTGGTCTGGGAGAATCCCACATGCCGCGGAGCAACTAGGCCCATAAGCCACAACTACTGAGCCTGCGCGTCTGGAGCCTGTGCTCCGCAACAAGAGAGGCCGCGACAGTGAGAGGCCTGTGCACCACGATGAAGAGTGGCCCCCGCTTGCCACAACTAGAGAAAGCCCTTGCACAGAAATGAAGACGCGACACAGCAAAAATAAATAAATTAATTAATAAACTCCTACCCCCAACATCTTCTAAAAAAAAGAAAATAATCCCATTTACAAATGCATCAAAAAGGATAAAATACTTAGGAATAAATTTAACCAAGGAGGTGAAAGACCTGTATACTGAAAACTACAAGACACTGATGAAAGAAATCGAATAAGACACAAAGGAAAAATATTCCATGATCATGGATTAGAAGAATCAGTATTATTAAGAGGTCCATATCACCCAAAGCAATCTACAGATTCACTGAAATCCCTATCAAAACCCCAGTATCACTTTTCAAAGAAATAGAGCAAATAATCCTAAAAATTTGTATGGAACCACAAAAAAATCCTGAATAGCCAAAGCAATCTTGAGAAAGAAAAACAAAGCTGGAGGCATCATTCTCCCTTACTTCAAATTCTATTACAAAGCTATAGTAATTAAAATAGTATGGTATGGGCTTCCCTGGTGGCACAGTGGTTGAGAGTCCGCCTGCCGATGCAGGAGACATGGGTTCGTGCCCCGGTCCGGGAAGATCCCACATGCCACGGAGCGGCTGGGCCCGTGAGCCATGGCTGCTGAGCCTGCACGTCCGGAGCCTGTGCTCCACAACGGGCGAGGCCACAACAGTGAGAGGCCTGCGTACCGCAAAAAAAAAAAAAAAAAAAAAAAATAGTATGGTATTAGCACAAAACAGACACATAGATCAATGGAACAGAAGAGAGAGCCCAAAAATAAGCCCACGCAAATATGGTCAATTAATTTACGACAAAGAAAACTTTCCTAATGGGGAAAGGACAGTCTCTCCAATAAATGGTGTTAGGAAAACTAGACAGCCACATGCAGAAGTATGAAACTGGACCACTATCTTACACCATACACAAAAATTAACTCAAAATGGATTAAAGACTTGAATGTAAGACATGAAACCACAAAACTCCTAGAAGAAAATATAGGTAGTTATCTCCTTGACATCAGTCTTGGGGATGATTTTTTTAATCTACGCCAAAAGCAAAAACAACAAAAGCAAAAATCAATAAGTGGGACTACATTAAATTAAAAAGCTTCTGCACAGCAAAGCAAACCATCAACAAACTGAAAAGGCAACCTACTGAATGGAAAAAAATATTTGCAAATCATATATCTGATAAGGGACTAATACTCAAAATATACAAAGAACTCATACAACTCAATAGAAAAAAATCTGATTAAAAAATAGATGATCTGCATAGACATTTTTCCAAAGAAGACATACAGATGGCCAACACATATTCACATGAAAAGATACTCAACATCACTAATCATTAGGGAAATACAAGTCAAAACTATGAGATAGTACGTCACACCTGTTAGAATGTCTATTATCAAAAAAACAAGAAATAAGTGTTGGCAAGGAAGTGAAGAAAAGGGAAACTTCCTGCACTGTTTGTGGGAATGTAAATTGGCCACTATGGAAAACAGTATGGAGGGTCTTCAAAAATTAAAAATAGAACTACCATGTGACCCAGCAATTCCACTTCCAGGTATTTATCTGAAGACAAAACAAAACCACTAACTGAAAAGATATCCACACCCCCATGTTCACTGAAACATTACTTATAATAGCCAAGATACAGAAACAACCCAAATGTCCACCAGTGGATGAATGGATAAAGAAGATGTCATATACGTATGTATACACAGACACACACAGCGGAATATTACTCAGCCATAGAAAAGGATGAAGTCATGCCATTTGTGACCACATGCAAGGCCCTCAATGGCACTATACTGAGTGCAATAAATCAGACAGAGAAAGACAAATATTTAATATCATATTATTTCTCTTATGTGGGAGCCTTGAAAAAAAGAACTCATAGATACAGAGAACAGACTGGTGATTGCCAAAGACAGCAGGGGGTGGGGAGAAAGGGGTGGAGGGAGTCAAAATAAGGGGAAAAAAACGGTGCATTACTGAGCAACAAAACAAAAAACCCCAGCAATTGTTTAAAAAAATGCTTGCAGTGCATAAGCGCAAAAGGACTTGTTTTGTATAAATTTCATGAACATCCAATTGCCTCATAAATTATAATTCTATACAAGCACTGAATGTCAGACTTTATTCTAGCTTTGTTTATGTCTTTTTGTTCAAAAGAAGTATGTCATTTTATGAAGACTTAGTAATGCTGCAGAAAATTTACTGACCCTTAAAAATAATGCATTTTCTTAAATAACAATAACAACAGCTTTCAGAAATACTCACTTTGAACTTTATACCACCATCATTGAAACTAGGCAGAATTTAAAATCACAAAATAAACTATCAATTATGGAGAGGAAATTAATTTGAAACAATAATGTATGATTCTGATAGGTTTACCTTTAAAAAAACAGAATGTTGTATTAAGTAACTTTGTAGAAGTCAACTGGTATGTGATTCAATATCAACATTCAAATGTTAATTTGATGTCTATGTAAACTGTTTCCTTTTAAGAAATTATAAGCCACACTGCAAAGTTTATGTACTATTTTCCTTGTTGAAAAAAAAAAAAGGAATTGAATTTGTCATTACTCCAGATATTCCCACCCCCAATTGCAACTCTTCTTCCCACCTCCTTAAGGTGACCAATCTCTTTTTTGTTTTAACCATTACCCTGCTTTTCTTTTAGTTTTATCACCCATGCACATGTGCTTCCTCAAACACATTGTGTAGTGTTGTTTTATTGAACTTACAAATATGCAATCATATAGAATTGATTTTTCTGAATTTGTTTCTTATAAGCACACACCATTATGTTTTAAAGCTCATACATGGTATTGTGTGAGACTATGGTTTATTCAGTTTCAGCTGTGTACATATAGTCCTTCTTGCAACTGTACACAAATTTATCTATCCATTGTGTTGATGGACATTTGCATTATTCCCAGTATTCGCTTGTGCATTGTTTATATACCCATTCACTCATTTATGCTAGCACGATCAATACTTTTGTGTTTCCAGTGCACATGTGCAGGATTTTCTAGGAGTGGAACTGCAGCCCTGTATGCATGCTTACTTTGTTTCCCCAGGCAATGCCAAACTGTCTTCCAAAATGGTTATACAAATATACACTCTCATTACAACTGACGGAAGTTCCTTTGGCTTCACATCCTCATAATACTTGGTATTTGGCTTCTAACTTTTTTGCCAATCTGAAGATTGAGAAAGAAAATAATATTGGAATATTAATTCTGACCTGCCTAATTAATAATAAGATGGAGGAGTATCCTGTCGTTTGCCTATGATCTGTTGTATTTTCTTCTTGGTGGAATGCTTGTTCATGTCTGTAGCCCATCTCTTTAGGCAGCAACTAAGCATTCTGGATAATCTTTTTTTGTCTATTATGCATGTGGTAAATTTCTATTCCCAGTCTGTGGTTGGTATGAACACTCACTTTTTGATGTCTTTCCATAAACAGAAGTCCCTAATTTTAATAGAGTCAAATTTCTCAAAGCCCACTCAATTTTATTAGTGATTGTAAGAATATACAGATTTCCTATTTCTTCTAGAGTCAGTGCAGCAAGTTTATTTTAAAATTAATCCATTCCATCTAAATTTTCAAATTATTGGGCTTAAAATGGGCCATAGTAATTCTTAACTATTAAATCTCTGAAGTGTCTATAGTTAAGTCCACCTTTCATCCTAATATCTTACTTTCTCTCTCCTTGACTAACCTTTACAGAGGCTTCTCTGTTTTATTCATCTTTTTCAAAGAACCTACTTTGGGCGTTAATTCTCTCCTTTATAATTGTTTTTTGTTTCATTACTGGTTTCTTTTATCTTTATGATTACTTTCTTTCATTAGATCTCCTTTGGGATTAATTTGCTGTTTTTGTTTGGTTTTGTTTCTTATGTTGGATCCTTAGTGCCTTAATTTTAATCCTTTTTCTTTTATTTATTTTCAATTAATTTCTTTCTTTTTTCTACCCCCACTCCCACTCCTCCCTTGCCCTCTGCCCCCAGGGATGCAGACTCTGCACACAGTGCCACTTTATCTGGGATATGCTAGATAGAGCCAGGGCATGGAGGGGTGGGATGGGCATGGGAGGAGGGGTCAGTGCTGCTGAGCCCACTGACCACGTGAGGGGCAGCAGGCCTCTTCCAGCAGAGCCATCAGCACTTTGAGAAATCACCTCTGGCCACACAGTGTGACCTCGGGTTATCACATACCAGGTATTTATCAAGAACCAGGCACTTCACGCACAGACTCTCACCAAGTCCTCCCAACAAGCCTGTACAGACTGGCAGCCTGGTTGTAAAGATGAGGTCATGGAGGCTCAGCAAGGAAGGAAATAGAGGAGCTGGGATTTGAACGGGGTATGCCTGACTTGAAACACCCAGGCTTACGTGTGATTGGAGAAGAAACCAACAAGAATGCTAAGACGGGGAATGCAGTGGAGCAGAAGGACTCAAAGAAGAAGGACCCCGCGAGGTGCTGCTGGGTAATGCCCAGCCTGGCCACTCCTGCGGGAGGCCAGCCCACAATCCTTTTTCTTTTAAATGAAGGCACTAAGCGTTGTATATTTCCCTGCTAGTATCATAGCATTTCACAATTTTTGACACATAGCATTTTGCTTCTCCCTTGACCCATGAGTTATTTAGAAGTTTTAAGTATTTCCAAACATATGGAATGCTTTTAGTTTTATTCTGAACTTAGTTGCATTTTAGTCAGGGGATATGGTTTCTGTGATAACAGTCCTTTGTCTCTGCTGAGGTACCTTTATGGCTTCACAGGTGATCAATTTTTGAAAACGTTCCCATGTGTTTGGAAGAATGGGCATTCCTTAATTGTTGCAGGCAATACTGCACACACCTAAACCTGTTCATTGCACTGTTTAAACTTTCTATATCAATCACCACTCACTTTTGTCTGTCCGAAATATTAATTTCTGGGGGGAATATGTTAAAATCTCCTACATGTATTTGTCTTCTCTCTGCAGTTTTATTTTTTAAAAATAAAATTATGCTATTACAATTTTAGCATTTCATATCTTCCTGATTTGAACTTTTTATCATTTTGAACTTCTACCACTAGTAATGCTCTTTGCTTGAAATCTTTTATCAGATGTTAACTAGCTATGTCAACTATCTTCTGGCAATATTTGATTAAAATGTATCTTTTTGGTTGATAATTATCTGGTAAATCTTTCTCCATGCTCTGTCAACCTTTGCATTCTTATGTTTGTGGTGTAAACAGAGCATGGCTAGAATTTTTAAAATCTACTCAAGTGTATTTTTTTTACTATTTCTTTTAATGTGGGTTTTGGGTAGTAAACCTGGGAAGCTGTCGGTTTGTTCATTTTGTGCTTTATTTTGTCTTCATTCTTGAAAAATATTCTGAGTGTAGAATTCCAGATGGTCAGTTTTCACCACCCCAAAGCTATTATTCCACTGTCTTCTGGCTTCCATCACTCTGCTTGAGAAGTTAGCATTAGTCTAATAGTTCATTTTCTCCATTTCCTCTCTGGCTTCTATAAAATCTTCTCTTTTTGGTATTTTGAAGTTTCATTATATATCTAGATGTTTGTTTGTTTTAATTATGTCTCTTGTTTGTCACTGGGTTTCCTGGATCTGATATTCTCTCTTCCAATTTTGTCTCTGCTTGATTTTTCTCCTTCTGAAACCTTTTTTTTTTCTTCTGAAACCCTGATTAAATATGTCAAATCTTACTCAAGTCTCCTTGTTTCTTAACTGAATTTGTATTTTGTACTGAATTCCGGATAGTGTTTTTGAACTATCTTCTCATTTGCAAATTTTTTCAGCAGCGTGATTTGTTCAATGTGTCCAAGTTTTATATTTTTAATCATGATATCTTTCAGCTCTAGAATTCTGTTTAGTTCTCTCTCTAATCCACAGGGTAGGTTCTGCCCTCTGCTCATCTTTCAATCTTCTCTTTATTTCTTTAAGCATATTAAAGTTATCATGTAATCTGGGTGTGATGGCTCCAATACCGGAAGTCTTTGTCTCTTTCCATTGTTTGTTCATTTTGCATTTCTCATCCACAAGTGTTGCTTTAGATTGGAAGCTGCTTACTTTCCTTAGAAAGCAATCGCTAGGAATTCTTTCAGGTTTGATTTGAAGTTGTGTTCTTCCAGGGAGTATTTGTGTGCTTGAGTATAATGCTAACAGTGTCTTGTTCTAAGACAGCGTCTTGTTCTAAATGCTCTGTCTGCAGTCTCTTTGGAACACGTTGGCAATACGGATTTGGACCAAAAGCCCTCATGAAGATAAGCTTACAGACATGAATCCTCAGAGGAGATTTCCTCTCTTCACCCAGTACCAAGGGCAAGATGGTGTTTCACTGCTGGCCTCTTCTGCGTGGTAGGTTTATTTCATGCTAACCTTGACACAAAGGGTGTGGTTCTGTAGGTCACAGATGTATGCAGATGGCTCCTATTCGATTCTCCTACCTCACACAGGCCCTGGGATCTCATGCATAATCCCTGTGCAGTGGCCAAAGCGGGGAGGGCACAAGTCCAGCAGAAACCCTCAGGGTGAAACCTGGCTGTGGTGTCTCCTTTCCGGGCTCCTGCTCTCACTCAACTTTTGGGATCTTGTGGATTTCTTAATCTTATACCATCTCATATTCCCATGTATTTAAATAATTTATTTTCATTTTGTCCAAAATTCTACTCGCTCATATTGAGCAAGTCATTCCAGGTATCAGATCTTTTGTACAGCTGGGAATAAAAATCCTAAACTTGTTACAAGGTTCTTACTTGGTGTGCCTTCTGTTTGTCCTGCTTTTTGATGATTCTTCTACCTCTTTCCCCTTTTTCTTCCTTTGAATTGCTTTATTTTTACTCTTCTTTCTTCCCTATACTGATTTGTGATTCATTGTTTCCACTCTTTTAGTGTTCATCCTCAAAATGTTACCATGCATCACTATCTTAACATTCTTCCTGAATAATAACAGGACCTTAGAAGGCCAGATCTAATGATCACCCTCCAACTTATATGGTATTTTAAAAATCAGTATTTTAGCTCATTATTTAACCCCACAATTGAGGTATTTTCATTTTATATACAAAATATTCACTTAGATTTTCCTATGTACTTACCATTTTTTTTTACTAAGCAGTTCTTCCTAAACCACTAGAACTTCTTTCCATGATGATTTTCCTTTCTTCTTGAAATATACCTTTTAGGAATCCCTTTGATAAAATTCTGCTGATCATAATCTCTGTTTTTGTATATATGAAAATGTCTTTATTCATCCTAGTTATTAAAAGAAAAATTTGCACTGCATACAGTTCTGAGTTGGCCGTTATTTTTTTCTCAGCATTTTGAAGATATTATTCCCTGGTATTTTGCTTCTATTATATCCGTTGATACCTCTGCAGTCAAATTGTTTTTCTCCTCTGCTCCTTCTGTCCTATTCATTTTCTTATCAAACACTGACTAAATTTATGTCAAGCCTTCTCATTCTGTCCTCTGTGCGTGTGTGTTTGTGTGTGTGCTGCATTCTGGGTAACTTTGACATCTCTTGACGCTTCTTTTCAGGAGATGCAGGGCTTACTCTTTCATTTCAAGAATAATATTCATTCTTCATTTGTGTAAAATATGCTATTTAGATCATTTCAAGAATTGTAATTTTCATCTGCATGTTTTTGATGATCCTTTGTTCCTGTTTTTTATTTTAATCTTTTAATTGTAAGATTTTTTTTTTCTTGGTCGCGCCTCACGGCTTACAGATCTTAGTTCCCCAACCAGGGAATGAACGCGCGCTCCTGGCAGTGAAAGTGCAGAGTCCTAACCACTGGACCACCAGGGAACTCCCTGTTCCTGTCTTTCTTAACCCACATTTTGTCATCATAGTTCTTTCCCATTCCAAATCTGACCACTCCAATAATTTGAGGTGTTTGTGCAGGAGGTGGAACGTTTATTTTTTTGTTTTATTTTTTTTTAAGATTTTTTTTGATGTGGACCATTTTTAAAGTCTTTGTTGAATTGGTTACGATATTTCTTCTGTTTCATGTTTTTTATTTTGTTATTTGTTTTCTTTGGGTCGCGAGGCATGTGGGATCTTAGCTCTCTAACCAGGGATCAAACCTGCACCCCCTGCATTGGCAGGCAAAGTCTTAACCACTGGACCGCCAGGGAAGTCCCGAAAAGGTGAAGTATCCAGACTGACTGTTTTGCTGACTGTCATCACTTAATGGTGGTTTGTTTCCTTGGGCATATCATGATTATATTTCACTTAATTTGACTATCTTTGACCACATATTCCATGAAAGTTCTGAGTCCTGGGGATGCTTTTCTCCACTGAGAAGGTGCCTGCAGGAACTCCTAACATCTCCAAGTTTGTCTGTTCCATTCGCTGTGGGTCCCTGGCTTAAATTCCAAATCCACTGCTGGGGTGGGCATTGGACTCCAGGAAAAGAATCCATATTTGGGGTTTGCCTATGTTCAAGTCCATTTTCAGCCCATCTTCACCTTTTTCTTGTTTGGGGATTTTGTTTATGTCTGCATGTTTTGGTACTGAAGACTCCCCTTGTTTGCTCACAAGCTCAACACTGCTTGAACAAGTGTGTTTGTCTGAATCTATTCCAAATCCAGCAGGACTTCAGCTGACCAAACACTCCCCTGCAATCCCCAGCTCATGTCTGTTCTGCCATACTGTTGGACGTTGCAAGTCCAGTAAATGGTCATTATTATTGATTCAGAACACACAGCTTCTCTCTCATGTGGCGGCGTGGAATCTAGTCCTGGTGTGTTGAGAAATTCATAAACCGTATTCAGAGAAACTGACAAATATAATTGATTGCTGCTGGTTACATAGGATTTTGAGTCAGCATTTTAAAAATTGGAATTAGGTCTACATAATGCAAACTTGTTTTGACGCAGCTGCCATTTCAGATTCAAATGACAGAATGTGGTCCAGGGGAAGCAGCACACACTTTAAGTTTGTTCAACAATGTTGGGCTGAGGCCACTTACAACGCTGCTTCCTGGGGCGACAGTCTGCTGCCAGTTCCCATCAGAGCACGCCCAGAGCATGATGGGGAAATGACCTTTCTGACTCTCCTAGCTTCTTTCCTTCCTCTCTCCTCCCCTCCCTTTCTCCTCTTGCTAGCTGACAAAATTATGTCCAGATCTTCATTAAACTCCAAAGGGGCACAAACCATTAGGCAATGAAGGGGTTCTGGTCCAAGAATCTTGGGTCCTCCAATATCAGAAATTTCCAAGACAGAGAAGAATGGGCCTTCTTAGTAGGAACTAGAACGGTTTGTAGCATTTTCTATGTGTTAGAATAAGTAACCTATTTGATGTCCTCATAATAAGATGTGCCCTTCTATTTTCACTCCTCTCAGATATGAATTATTAAAGTCTCTTATTGTTCCTCTGTAAGTCCTGTAAGTTCTGCATATAATGCATATAATGCAGAACTCATCTGGATAAAAAGGGAAGAAGAAAGCTGGAAGTAGCAAAAAATAATGCATCTGGAGCTTAGGATTCCTGCCAACAGTATAATCGTTTCTTGTACTTTTGCACAAAAATGTTTTCCCCATTTCATTTCCATCTTGTGCACAAGGTAATTACCCTTCAGAGACACCTCGGGAGAGGCTATGAAAATGTCTGATAATTTTTAATGCGTTTGCCTCTACATTTTCTTTCCGACAGTCTACTAAGTAGAGCACATCTGCCATGAAACATCAGCAGAGAATGACTTCATTAAATATTAAATACTGTTTTCTGCCTTCACAACAAAACCCTCAAATGGTGGAAGCGTCCAGGAGGGCAACCAAACTCATTCTGAGCTGCAAAGTGCTCCTTGCAAAAGTCAGCCCGTTGCTGTGCTACTGGTTCCCCGTGAGTAATGACCCACTGGCTGCTTGTCCAGTTTGAACAATTGTTACGACAGCATCTCTAATACTGGTTTTCGCAGAAGCTTGAGACAACGTATTTGTGGATTAGAAACAATCTTCGAGGCTTGTAAAATTTGCCCAACACTCAATAATAATTCAAAATGAGAGACAAAGGAGGGTATGTCATAGGCCTTACATTCCTTTTTCCCAAATCCATTCCTTTGCTTTGATGTACATAATGGAAGTACAAGATTTTAACCTATTTGACATTCACTTTGGAATTTTCCCCTTCTATAATTTTTAAATTCCCTTGAAAAATCTCAGGGACCATTGGTTTTCCTATTAGTACCATCTGCTGGTCTGGACATTCTGACTGGGTTCTGGTTTGTAAGCTTCAATACACTGAAGAAAACTTAGAACAGGTTTTTAAAGCAATGAAAAAAATCTTCACTCAGAGATTTTGTTAAACGATTTTTACTTCACACGCACCTGATATTTGTCATATTTCCATTACTTAACCCCCAAAGCAATAATTACCATGACTCCCAGTCATTCATATGTCTATTCATATCTGTTATATTACTTTGTATTGTATGTTATTATAATGTGTTAAGGCTGACAGGCTGACTTTTTATTTCCCTTGATAGTTATGAAATTTTGGAAAGTTAACGTTAATGTTTAATTATGTAATCTCCAAGAAGCAAGTTTCAAATCTACAGGATAAAAAATTTGATTATTTGAAAATTTCATATGTGGTTTAGGTGAACTCTCCTCAACCTCAGAAAATAATATTTACCTTTATTTCAAACACTATTAAACAGGTGGATTGATTTTGAACTGGTGAGTCTTGTTTTGAAGTATTTAGTTATATAGATACTTACAACTAGTATCTGTGTATTAGTCACATCTAGTTATCAGCAATTTTTTCTTGTGGTTGTCTGTAGTCTATGATTGAGGCCTTCCGATATCCCAAATATTCATGTCTTTTAGTTCTGTATTGTTTCAAATAGACTTCTACCCACGATTTGTAATCCAGGTGGCTTTCCAACCAAGGCATTTCTCTACCCCTGCACTTGAGTCCAACGCTGAAAGACACCTGGCGGTTTGCTGGCTGTGCTTTGGTGCATGCGCCAGCTCAGTGGTGAGCCGAGCCCTGGAGCACATCCTCCCTCCTCCCTGCTCACTGATGAGATATAATTTATGCTGATTCAACTCTTCGCAAACTGCCGTCTGTCAGCGCTGCTCTCTCTAATCCCTCTTCTCCTTCCTTCATTACATTTGGTTGAACCGGCAGAAGCTCAGGTTCTGGCTGGCAGTGCAGTCTCTCCATCAATAGTGAAGATCTCCTTTGAAATGAACACCTCACTCGTGAACTGCCTTCTTTCAGTCTCGACTGCAGCAATATTGTCGTTTGGCTTATCATCCTCCTCTGCTACCCAGGAAACAGAGCAGCACCTACTGACCTCTCTGGCTTCTGGGACTGGACTGAGATACACTTTGCGTCTATGTCTTCCAAATAATCTGTCTTTGTTGGTACCCTATGATCTAGCTTTATGCTTCCAGGAGCTTGGTATTTGGAATATTCACAGTGATAGCACCCAGATTCCTGCTGTTTCTTGTGCCTGGAGCACAGATCAATTTTACTTAAGATTTCTGCCCCAAAGGGACTGTCATCATAGTCTTTATAGAGATCTGAACAAATCTTTCTATAGCCATGAATATAGCAAAAGTTATTTAATGCTAATTGAAACGTAAACAAGCATGATTTAATTAAGAAGATTAATGCATGATGAAAATCTATATGTAGACAAACTAAAATTAAGCATAAGTTAAAAACACAATGTTTTTAGAAGTGCTTTCCCTAAGCCAAGATTTCTCAACCCCGACACTATTGAAATTTGGGGCCAAATCGTTCTGTTCGGGGGTATCCTGTGCATTGTGGGATGTTTAGCTGCATCCCTGGCCTCTACTCACTGGATATCAGGAATACTTCTGTCCTCTATGTGTGACAATCAAGAATATCTCTAGACGTTGCCATGTGTCTCATGGGGGCAGATCTGCCCCCCTGTTGAGAATCATGGTCATTATATATGAATATTAACGAACGAAAACAGTAAGATACGAGTTATTATCCAGAATCCAGGTGGGTTTACTTAGGTTGCAAACAACATCACTGTAAGAGAAACATCAAAGGAATTCAAACATGACGCAAAAAACACAGAACTGAAAACTGGAGGGGAATATGAAAATATTTCTTCCAGCAATGGAGAACTGAGATAGAACTCACGATCACAGACTCCAGACATTCTCCCAGCAAAGCCTGGGGCCTGAACATAGGACTCATTAGTCAAATATTCTAACAGAGATGTTCCCAAGTACATAGTTCTTACTTTATAGGAAACCAGGAACTGGTGGAAACTTGTCATGGGTCATTGCTAGTAGCTGCTTCCAGAACCACTGACCTATTGGGCAGATTCTGAGTGATAAAAGGAGGAAAAAAGGTCTCCAGTGGGCTATGTTGTCAGGTTCTTGGACATGAGCCTTCTGAAGGTACCCTCATTGAGTGTCTATCTATACATTTCCTGGAAGCAGAGGCCCTAAGGCTCAAAGTATCCAGGAAGTGTCCATCAAATTAGACCATATGACAGCTCTTTTGCAGTCTCCAGCCTGATTCTGTTTAAGCATGAGGGTTATAAATCCTTTAGTTCTGAGGAAACTTTTCTAATGGGCGTGTTAATACACACAATGGTACTCTATTATAACAAGCTTTCCTTGCTTCATGGCATTGGATATGCCAAGAGCTAAATCATGCCCCTGAAATACAAAAACCTATACAACAACAATCTAATGAAACATGGTTAGTTTTGAAACAGAAGTTTAAGTCCATCCCAAAACTTAGAGAAATTACATTTTATACAGCTATCCAAGCTATATCTTATCCACCACTTAAAATAATGCCTGATTCTGAAATTTTGGTCTAATGGAACCAATCATGCCCGTCCTGGTGGGTAGAGACCACATCTTACAGCAGTTAAAAACATGGGCAACTACAACTTGCTAAACCTCAGTTTCTACATCTATAAAATGGGGGAAAATAAGCATTCCTGTGTCTCCAAGGTTTGTTTTGAGGATTAAATGAGACACTAGATATGAAATAAATGGTTCTGAATCTGGCAAGTGGCAAGAACTCAATAGCTCTTAGCTGCTAGCACTTTACTATATAATTACATAGTAACAATTATTGTTACAGGAGCTCCCAGGTTCTATTTCAATAGGATTTTCTTAAATGTAAACCTTGGGAAATCCACATGTAAGAAGTTAGCTTTCCCAGAAGTAACCCAAGAAATTCTAAATGCTTGATAGAAGAGATTGGGAAACTCTAGTTGGGATAAAAGTCAGTGCAATTACGTAAACAAATGTGACTTAAAAGAAAACGAATCAATATATTATATCCTAGCTTAAAAGACCAACAGACATCCAAAGTTATCTCGGAATACCCCCCCCCAAAAAAAAAAAGAGAGAGAGAGAGAGAGAGAGAGAGAGACCATACAGCAAGGGTTTCCATTTCTTTCTGTGACCTGGGGTCAAAGTGCCCTAACCAGCAGACAGGCCATTTCAAACCCCTCTGGCAGGTGGACAGTGGGGACCGTCACGGCTCTACAACGACCGAGTTGCTGAGCTCTGCTGCTGCCCTGACCCTGCCTGCCAAGCCACCGTCTGAGAACAAGCTGACTCCCGCTGGGAGGACCTGCAGGGCACAACCAGCATGGATGTGGTCCACCAGAGGTGACTGTGAATGTCTGCTCTGAGGGTTGGGGAAGTACGTGACAGTTTGGGGAATGCCGAAGGACGAGAGGGACACACAGAACTCAGGGATGGGCCTCCGCAGACGTATTCTGCCTCTGCAGAGGGTAACTGAGTCTGGACCATCTCTATGTTCATGACCTTGAAATCTCTTCAACGCCTAGATACTTTGTTCTTTGCCACTTCCTTTGAGGACCTCCTGGGTTAGTCTAACTTTACTGATAACGATACTCATTCACTAATTGAGTGAGGAGTTCAGACTTCTGAACACAGTTGGCCCTCTCCCTTAAATAAAGAAACACTCAGGAACTAAGTATTGGAAATGTGTAAATCGGCAACTCTGGAGCTCAAGGGGGGAGTCCACGCCTGGCCTCTTCCAGCCTCTCCTGGCTGCTGCATCCCTGGCTGGTGGTACCCTTGCTCCATCCTCAAAGCCAGCACATGGTATCTCTGTGCCCCTGCCTCCTTGTCCCACTTTGAAGGACCCCTGTGATTACACTGGGTTTACCGGGATAATCCAGCATAATCTTCCTTTCTTATCTATTGTCATCTGACTGGCAACTTTAATTCCATCCGCCACCTTAATTCCCCTTTTCCATGTAATCTAACATATTTGCAGCTTCTGGGAATTAGGATTCAGACATCCGTCTTTGGGGGGCCATTATCCTGCCTACCACAGAGAGCATATCAAAGGCAGGGGCAGCATCAGAGATCTGAGAGCCGTCCCCTGACAGCATGAAACACTCCCCCCAGGCGCAAGGCACGGGTCCACCAAAGGCAACGGGAGGGCAAATACCCTGGAGGTATCTGAGGCCTCCACAGAGTGTAAGGCTGTGCTGGGCGGCAGGGCGGGAGAGCCCTCCAGTGGTCCAGGAAGTGGGTGGAGGGGGCAGGACTAGAGAACAAAACCTCCCCGAGGATCCGGAGCAGCCAGCAGCTAGGACAGAAAGCAGAGAACAGTCTCCCGCGGCCCAGGAAGCTGGCGGTTCAGCTGCCAAGCAAAAGAGCTCCCCGGCATGTCACCAGTGCCTGTTTCTCAGGCCCTTTAGCAAGACAAGTGCTGATCCTGCTTTAGAGCATTTGAAATTGGTGATGAACTGAACCAAAGTGAAGCTGCCACAAGGCTGAGAACAGCTCAACCAAAGGTCAGACTGAGTCAGCCCGTCCCCTCACTCCAGCAGGCTGACCAAGAAGGGACGTGTCTTTGTGTGGAGTAAATGCTATTTACTTTCATTTCTACCATTCTTTTACAAAAAAAGTATTCAAATAAAAGCCATACTATAAGACACACCAAAGGGACAAGAAAATGTGATCTATGGTCACAAATAGGAAAGAGTCATAGGAAGCAGCCCCAGATGGCTTCATTGCATGGGCATGACCAGACAGGGACTTTAAAAAGAACTCTGATAAAGAAGCCACAGGATAAAGACACAAAAAACGGCACACAAATACTGAACTCCATTTAGTAAATTTGTTTCTCAAAATGTCAGCAATTCTGCAACTACTTTATATGTGTCCTGGGGCTGATAAGGAGAGACAAGTTTCTCACCGTCAGAGAAGAAAGTTACAAATTAGGAACGGAGGAAGGCGAGAACGACCCTGAGGTGTTGGATGGGAACTGGAGACATGCGTATGAACGTGTGTGGGTGTATCTGGCAGACAGAGGTGGAAATTCAGAGATGGGTTAGTATCCATACACGTATTTCCAAACTCCATCCACTGAGAGCACCTGGAGGCAAGGGCACCACAGCAGCAATGAGCACGCTCAAAGCCCAAGTCTTGGTTTTTAAATTCCATTCTCCAAGAGAAGGAATCAGGGCTCCTTGCAGAACAGACTGATTGTAGGCACAGGGCGGGGAAAATACAAGATGAAACTAGAGCATCTTGTAGAAAGAAGTACTCAGAGAGGATGGGATATGTCAAAAGGCGTAGGCACCAACGTGAAAAAGCTGCTGACGGTCGAGGCGGGAACAATCTGAACAACAAAATAAATGACGATGGTGTTAGATTATAAACCACAGAATAAAATAAATATTCATGAGTCCATACTGACACAACAGGTAACTGAAGAAATAAATGGGGGGGAAAGAAACAGCTTTCTTATGCAATTCTAATGAATGAACGTAGAAGCGATAACAGAAACAGAAAATTATCCTTCGACACAACAGTTAGAATTGTTGCAGGCAAGGCCCACCGACGGTTGCTAAAGTCAGTGAACAAAGTTTGAGGAGAAGCAGGCTATTCGCTTAGTCTCAATGTCTCTCCCCAAAAGGTTTATTAACTACAAAGAAAAAAAATGATAACTTCACAGTGGAGAAACCCAGAAGACATCACCTTTACCAAGTGATCAAGGGTAGTATCCCTAGCAATGTAAGACACAGCAACATGATGGGCCCCTGTTATAATACACTGGGATAAGTGCATCACTTCTGCAGTGTCTGCTAAAAACGCATAAACTCAGTCTAAAGAGAAAACACCCAACAAACCCAAATCGAGGGTAATCTACAAAAACCAGTACCTTCAAAAGTGTCAAGGCTATAAAAGACAAAGACTGAGGAACTGTCACTGACTGGGGAGGCTCAGGTGACCTGACAATTAAATACAAGGTGGGACCCTAGACTGGATCCTGGAACAGAAAAAGGACATCGCTGGAAAGGTCTGGTGATGTCCAAACGAGGTCTGTAGTTTACTTGACAATAATGTACAACTACGAATTTCTTAGTTTTGGTGATTGGACTCTGGTTATGCACGATGTGAACATCAGACGAAGCAGTGTGAAGGGTGTGCAGGCTCCCTCCGTACTGTCCTTTCAACTTTTCTGTGAATCTAAAATGATTCCAAGATAACATTTAAAAGAAAAAAAAAAAGATGCCACAGGATCTAGTGGGAAAGACTGACAACATGCCTGAAGAGAAGAATTTCCACAAAGACATAGAAACTATTTAAAAAAAAAAACAATAAAAGAACCTAATGGAAATGTCAAAACCAAAGATACTGATACCTGGGTCTTACACAACAGAAATCCCGATTTGACTGTTGTGAGGCAGGGTGCAGGCAGTCAGAGGGGTTTGTGTGTATGTATGTAATTTCCCAGGTAATTCTAATTACAGCTGAGGTTCAAACAACTGGGCTAGTCAAGTTAGTATTAAAACGAGGAAACTACATACAGTGTGTTGAGGTCCCCAAACACATCTAGTAACTCATCACCACGGCTCACGTTTTACTGCACACATGGGAGGGGACTGTGTTAGCTGTTTCGCATACATCTTTGAGTATCTTCGTTCTACAGCTGAGAGAATTTGAGGCTTAGAGACTTTTTAACCCCAAGAGCTAATTTACCCCAACATCACACAGCCAGGAAATAGTCAGCTGTCGTCCAAACCCAGTTCAGCTCTGACACATCCTGTTCTGAACCTTGTCTTTCTTTTCACTAAAATTGGAGGTAAATGATAGCTCTCCCTCTCTTTACCATAGAACATGTTCTAGGGTAAATGATTATGCCTCCAAAAGGACCTTGAAAGAAATTATATAAATTCTACTTTTTCCATTGTTATCACCAATGTAGGTAGTTTTAACAAAAAGAAGTGTCTCGGCTTCCCTGGTGGCGCAGTGGTTGAGAGTCCGCCTGCCGATGCAGGGGACACGGGTTCGTGCCCCGGTCCAGGAAGACCCCACATGCCGCGGAGCGGCTGGGCCCGTGAGCCATGGCTGCTGAGCCTGCGCATCCGGAGCCTGTGCTCCGCAGCGGGAGAGGCCACAACAGTGAGAGGCCCGCGTACTGCAAAAAAAAAAAAAAAAAAAAAAAAGAAGGGTCTCAAGTATAAATGGGGCATTTGAAAAATCACCTTAAGGGGGTTTCCTGAATCTCTTTTCCACATTATAATAGTATATGAAAATATCACTTCCCCAAATCCCTGTCAATTGGCCTATTTGCCTTTATTTTTTAAAAAAGACAAGTGGGCTTTTGCTTTTCATATATTGGGTTAGCCAAGAAGTTCATTCAGTTTTTTCTGTAAGATGCTATGAAAAACCTGAACAAACTTTCTGGCCAGCCCAATGTTTCCGGCTGCTTCCCCCTTTGGCCCCTCTGATCCTTGGGCCACGTGAAGTTGTTCTAAGTGGTTATGGTCTGCACAATGCAAAGCTGCTGACAATTCGCCAAACTGTTAGAAAGCACGACTCTCCACAGCCTCTGGTAGCTCTAGCTTAACGAACATGAAGGTCAATTTTATTACCAGCATTCCTACGTGTGTTTCAGCCACTGGACACCAAAAGGGGAAGGAAAAGGCCCCTCTGCTCTGTTCAGGAACAAACCTTCCCATTGCACTAGGCCCTAGAGGGCAGCCTTGGGCTGTCACTGGGAGCCTGGAGCCGGCCAGCCCGGGCCATCCAGCGGAGCTGTCCTGGAGCAGCCTGGGTCCCCCCTCCCTTCGGGTGGAACCATCTCTCATGGCAAGCCAGAGCTGTGGCAAAGTTTCTGCTACTTGAAGCAAAGACGCTGATTTAGAATTTTAAATAAAAGATAGCCTTAATGAAATAAAGAGTCTAAGTTTCTAGAACAGGAATCAGCAAAAATTTTGTGAAAGCCCAGAAAGTAAATATTTTAGGCTTTTTGGGCCCTGGGGTATGTCTCAATGACTCAGCCCGCCTAGAAATGCACAAGGACCCTTAGACAATGTGTAAACAAATGGGCATGGCTATGTGCCAATAAAACTTCATTTACGAAAACAGGGGGCAGGTTGGATCCAGTTTGCTGGCTGTAGTTAAGCAACACCTGTTCTAGAACTTTAGCAGAATACGCTATATGTGTGTTTCCCTCAAATTTAAGATACCCAAGGAACTGTTAACTCCTTTGTTCATACTGTACCTTATTATTCCTACCTAGAGCACAAGCACAGTCCTCATACTCAAGTGCTAGAATCTATAGATGTGAAGGGCAAGAGATTGGTTTATATATTTAACTTCCTCTACGCTGGATACCAGTGCTAATCATTCTTAAATGTAGAAACGCAGATAGAGCCTGTGTGTGTCCGTCAATAGCACGTGAGCCATCTAAGCTGGCACCTGCCGCATTCTACACAGACAATAGCTGGAATCTGACCGATTTTACAAAACGTATTAAGGTACAATGACCATAGAACTATATCCTGATGCCTGTACATGGTAATACATCTGGAAAAAAGCTAGGTTGTAGAATCAACAGCAGTTAGATGGTCCTGTAACACAGATATTCTTCAGATATTCCTGGAAGACCAGAATTTTTTTAAAAACCAAGTAAAATCTACACAAGACTTTAAGTTCATAGTAGTTTTTTTTTTCAAAATGCAATCTGAATTTCAAAATGTAGCTATGCTTATTCCGTGACTGATTTGCACAAAATGACTACGCCCTATAATGCTACTTGAATTTTAACAACAGGTCCTGAGGATTCTCCCTCTGCGTTGAAACGATGGCTAGTTGTATCAGACAGTAATTACGGCCAGTAGATGGCATCTAACAGCCAGAGCAAGATTTTAAACTTATACCTATTTTTCACATCAGACTTGCTGATTTATGAGGGCTCACCCTCTGATATTATTTATACTGGATCTTTTTGATTTTGAGCTCTACTCACAGTTGAATTTTTAAATTCCCACCCAATATATCTGTCTAAAGGGCTACAAGAGACAAAAAAAAAATTTCCCTCTATTTGAACCTGATAGTTCTACCGTATTTCAGCATAATAAGCAGACGAAATGTTCTGAATTTTAAAAACAGACATAATTTAAAGACATGAAACACTGCACACAAGCATTTCAAACATACTTAGTTCTTTATGACTAAATAAAGCCCAGTTGCTAATTGCTGGACCAAGCCCAAAAGATACAATGAGTATAACACTAAACACCCTCCAATGTGGATAAATTCCATGGGAGTCAATTGAGTTCAAAAGTTTCACAAATAATTAAATTACTGTGTAGGACAGATCAGAAGGAGAAAGCCAATAGATTGAATTCTGTTCCTTAGAGCTCAATTTGCTTTTCAGCCGACTGTATTTAGCTACCTGCAATTGCAACAAACTAAAATCATTAAAAACCCATCTATTTTCTTATGCAACCTCAAGAGAACTTCAAGTGGATTTTACCACACACAGATAATAATACTTTTTAAAAGGAAGCAGAATTTACAAGTCTCAGCTCTTCTTATTCCCCTGAAGTGCATATCAAAGTCAGTATCTGAGCTTATAAATAATTTGGAGCAAAGAATAAACAGAATATTTCTCAGGATACATTTTCTAGGTTGTGACCCACGTATTTTGGTGTTGGAGTCTGAGTTAGATTGATTGTATAAATAAAATAGCATTCTTGGAAATGGGAAGGACAGAGGTCTGCGGGGAGAAAAGAATAATCTAATCAGAGATTTGTTTCTTACTTTAATCACGAGCCATAAAAACAGCCAAATCCCATGTCATGCTGCAGGAAAGGTTACATCAGCACTTCATCCAATATTTATAGTGTAAAAGAAGCCACGCAGTCTGACTCCGATATGACATTAATCTTCCTGCTCTCTCAAACTTGATCCAATCCCCCGGCCCACCACACACCCAGCCCTCCCTTCAGCTAGGTGCGTTCCCTGGTGCCATTCTGATAATGCAGATGACTGCCTGTAGAATATGGATGTAACAAGAACTCTAGACCACAGAACAAATATAGAATCACATTGGATCCTAGGGAAGATGCATTTTCAATGCCTTTTAAGGAGGGGGACCAATCATCCCAGTTTGCCCCAGACTGAGGGGATTCCCGGATGTTGAACTTTGTGTCAAGACCAGTAGTCAAATCTTGGACAAACCTGGACTAGTTGGTGACCCTGTTGTTAAGAGGCTATTACTTTAGGATATGAAGGCTTCATTCAAAATTATTGATTATACTCTAATCATATAAGAAATCATCACGGGCAAGACACGACACGGGGCTCTACTGCTTGAAGCTGCTGCTACTTAGACGAGGGTCAGGGTGACATTCCCAGGAGACCCAGGAGCTTTTCTGTGATGCCAGTCTTCCTCCCTAATCACAACTGCTTGTGGGTTTAGGGAGGGTGGGACAGGGCTTTAGAACGCGAATAATTCAAGGCATTCAATAGCTGTTTGGAACAGCATCTCGAGTTATACATCCTACTGCCACTCCTTTTCTCTGGTATTGCCGATTCTGTAATGCTCATTGAAAACTCGTTTATACTCAAAAGAATAAATCAAAGCAGCTGAAAAAGGAGCTCAGTCATGAGGATTCAATCAACGTAATTATCATTCTTCTCCACGAAGCTGTTCTGGAGGCTTGAGGACCGTCAGGTGGGATTTGAAGCCTTTGCTGCCTGTGACATCTGTGCTAGTTTCACCAACAGCTCCCTCCAGAATTTGGGGTAAACAAGGGATTCCAAGTTACCGAAATGGGGCGCAGGGCTGCCTCATCACCTTTATTCCAACCATTTAGACAACATGACCCATCAATTGAACAGCCAAAGTTATTATACACTGAAAAGTCAAAGCTAGCATAGTTTCATTTTAGTGCAGTGCCACATAAAACTACTTTGTTGTAACACATCCTCTCTGATTGACGCATCCTCACCTATACCCTTGGAAAAGGCAGAGGATTTCCCCCTCAGCCTGGCTGACATGCTGGGAACCCTATTTCCGCATTCTTGTCCCCCACCTCACCTTTCATCCCCACTCACCATCAGCAGCCATTCAGGAACTTCTGACTGGAGCCTCGTTGCTTCTCGGCAACTTCTTCTGATGATAACTTCTTCAAGCAGCTCTGTTTTTCCAGAGACACTGGATTTGTGGGAAAGCCTGTCCTGCGCTGCCGTGTGCAATATGCAGGCTTGTGCAGGGTCCCTGCTGAGAGTGGTGGCAGATGCGTGTAGGCAGCAGTGACACGGCGCCCAGAAACAGGTCCTGCAGCTTATGCATATGTGAGTGACGGGGGCCGCAGAACGCGCCTCTAGGTTCCAAAACCTACAATTCCATCAAAAAGACCAGTGTTTTAACAAAACAGACAGGAAAAGGTACAACAGAAAGTTTTTACGAAAAAACGCCTCCCTCCTAACTCACCTGAAGTTTCTACCGGCAGCTGGTCAATGATGGCTTCTTAAAAAGCTTAAGTAGCTTAAGAAAATATACTATCCTGGAAAGGTAATGTGAGTAGCAACTTATTACATGTAGTTATTCCAGAGTTCAAGAGAAAGGTAGAACAGATAGATACATCTTGACTGAAGTCAAGTAGTCAGTATCAGTAGGTATTTTAAAACGCTCGCAGGGAACTGACAAGGTACCGGCGACAAAGATAGAGGTGATCCACCTGACAAGCTTATCAAAGGCCATTTGCCTTATCAAGGTCCTTTTAACTGTCGCTGCAGAAAGCTCCCTCCTCCTCCGAGCTGCACGGAGCCTAAAAATGAGATGTTTGCCGGAGTTATTTTCCAGGAACTTGGATCAGCGGCGTCTAGCTGGAGCTGAGCTGGTTAAGACCGGATAGAACCACCCACCCTCCAACTGGGCATGGGCGAGTGCCCTATGACATTTGACCTCAGAGGACGGAAGACGGTTTCTGAATGGGCAAGAGGCCTGTGGCTGAGCTGCGCCTGCTCAGAACGAGGATGGCGCAGCTGTTTCCTATCATCTTTTCCCGGTCCGCACGTTCTCTGCGCCTGTGACGCCAGCTCATCCAGTAAATGCCCGCCGGAGGCCCCGGCTTCTGGTAGGCGGATTTCAGACTTGCTTCTCCCCTGGCTGCACTCGGCTGGCTTGTGCGTCAAGCCCTCTCTGCTGCAAACCTCGGAGGTTGAGTGTTTGGCTCGCTGGGCGTCGGGGCAAAAAGAACCTGGTTTGCGTGGCAGAGTGACAGCGGGTCCGGACTTCAAACAAACTCAGTATCTATCAGAATCTGTTTAGCCAAGTCCTCGGAGACCGAGGGAAGTGTTTGAAAATGGCTAAGTATTACAAGTCTTTTTTTTTTTTTTTTTTTTTTTCCGGTACGCAGGCCTCTCACTGCTGTGGCCTCTCCCGCTGCGGAGCACAGGCTCCGGACGCGCAGGCTCAGCGGCCACGGCTCACGGGCCTAGCCGCTCCGCGGCATGTGGGATTTTCCCGGACCTTGGCACGACGGAAGGAAGCCCTACAAGTCATTTTTAACGAAGACAAGTTTTGTATACACCTAGGTACCTGCAGAAAAAAACTTGCAACCTAGTAACTTTAAAACCAACCTACCAGCTTTTTTTTTTTTTTTTTTAATGAAGGAAGAAGTACTGTCACTCGCTTTTTCTTTAGGCTAAAGCATTTTATGAAAGATGTAGTGGAATGAGTAAGAATTTAGGCTCGAAAGTCAGCCTATCAGGGTTCAAGCCCTAGTTCTGCAGTTGCTTATAATTTAGTTTGTAAGTTAAAGATACAGATGGTTGGGCTTCCCTGGTAGCACAGTGGTTGAGAGTCCGCCTGCCGATGCAGGGGACACGGGTTCGTGCCCCGGTCCGGGAAGATCCCACATTCCGCGGAGCGGCTGGGCCCGTGAGCCATGGCCGCTGAGCCTGCGCGTCCGGAGCCTGTGCTCCGCAACGGGAGAGACCACAGCAGTGAGAGGCCCGCCTACCGCAAAAAAAAAAAAAAAGACACAGGTGGTTCCTACAGTGAGGGTGGTTTGAGTATGAGTCTGTGTGTGCCTAGAATTACGCTTGTAGTACTCGTCACCTTTAAAACCACTTCTCTGAATCTGGGTGAGGGTTCTTGCTAAGACAACAGGAGAAAGGAATTTTCCTTATTCTTGAGGAAGGGAAAATGAAGCAGCAGCAACTGCTGTTAGCTGTCCTGAGTGGGAAAGGCTTCAGTAAACGAATGCTTGTCATGAGCTGTATTTTTTGCTTCAGTGACAACGAATCTTAGATTTTCTGGGATCATTTTAGTTAACATTCTTTTCCTCTATTGCTACAAGCTCTGGAATATCTCAAATTCTTAAGTTAGGGCGTCTAAACTGTATCTTCTAGATGGTCTTTTCGTGCAAGGGAAATACAAATTCCTTTAAATCCTGTTCTGATTCTATGTTAAGACCATGACCATCTTAGCTCACTTCCTATTTGCACCTACCTGGTCCCTGGCCACCTCCTTCTGGGTCACACAGTTCAGCTCATACTGGTGAGACAGCTGTGCTCATGGATTACTTCTCAATTCTTTGGAAGGTAATCTATTTCTTGCCCTGAGTCTGCAGAGAATGCTGAACCTTTGTCAAGAAATTTACAGGACTAAAGCTAACCTCTGAGAACATTCACAAGGGCAAAGGCGTTATTTCAAATGAGACTACAATGTGTTCTTAAGGAATATATACTGGTCTTTATTCAAGACCCGGCTCAAATGTCACTTACTTTTTTAGCTTTTTTCAATTTCCTCAGTCGTGTTTGTTCTCTTATCTGAAGCGGACAGGACTCCACCAGCACTTTCGTTATGGCATCTGTCCTGTTGTAACTTATCTTCCTACAAGTCTAACCCCCTTTTCTCCACACCCCTTATTCCCTGCAGTTTATGCGTCCTCCAGCATAAGGACTTCTCTTCATGGTCTCAGCAGCTCATGCAGTACGTGGCCTAGAGCAGGTGTGCCCTGAAGGCTTGTAAAATAGAGACCCCATAAGGTGTCAACCTCAGTGCTCAGAGGGAACACGAGTCCTAGGCCTTTGCAATCAGGGCCCACGTGCAGGTCTTTCCATGAGAGCAGAAGTGAAGGCTGTTGCTTCCAGGTTAACACCTAGAATGTGTGAGGTCACAGCACCTTGGCAAGCACTGCACCCAGGGGCCCCACCCTCGGTTTCTGAGCAATGATAAGGAGTGAAACTCTCTGCCCCTCGCCTGGGAGGTGATTGAACAATAAGTCTTTGTGGTTTAAGCCACTGAGATTTGAGGGGTTTTGTTACCACAGCCTACGCTGCCCTATCCTGACTAATACATCGTGGATGTCACATTTTCATTTCGTTAGATCAGACGTCAGATGGGAAGCATCGTGGCGTCATGGGAAAAGCACTGCATCAGGAGTCAGATCTGTGCGTGCCTGCATATGCACTTGTATTTTAATCATTGACAAAACTCGGGGAGTTCTGCTCCCTCGGGGGTGAAGCTAGGGAATTGAGCTAAAATGATTCAAAGGTCCACATGCCACGATTCCATGGATTCGAAGAAACGAAAACTACTTTTTGGGTCAGATGCTCAAATTTCAGAGATTACTCTTGCATGGGTATAGGTCAGAAAAGGTCACTGGTCACTACAAAGCCAGAGAGGAATCTCATGTATGTTATAGCCAAGTGTGTGATAGCCCCTTAGCAAGAACACTTCTGTCCACGATCCACTTGCAGAAGAAAACGGTTTCTAGTCAATTCTCTCTGCCTGTCTGAACAATCTGGTGGTTGAAGACAGGTTATGTCTGCCACATCCAACCTCCTAAGCAAATATGGCATTGGAGAAACAGAGCATCTAAGGGGTTCCTGCGGTTGGCCTGCATAGTGCAAACCATCACAAGGGACCTACCAGCTGTCGAAGAATGAGGTTGCGGGTTTAACTTGCTGAGCAGGTCTCATTTGGCCGCCTGGCATTCAGACTGGTAGCTTTGAAGTGATGCAGGCAAACCTGTGAGCTCGCAGCTGATGGAGGCCCATTAAATGCAATCAACCTCTGCCACATTTTCTGGGTATTTCAATGTGATTACACCGGGGGTAGCCGAGATTAGGACCCCTCCTTCACTAGGGATGTGCTCACAATAGGGTTTCTCCAAGTAAAGGGGCCAGGAACTCTCTAATGACCCTGTGCTCACAGGAGTGAAGCTCACCACCCGGGAAGGATGGCCTCCCAGCTGCTGCAGTGGACCTTGGCTCGTTCTTTAGAGACAGCAGTGCAAAAGCAGCAGAAATCCTCTCCTTGCCTCATGTAGAAATGGCCCGTGGTCATACTGAGAATGGGGGATCATCACTGCTAATCCTGTAGCTGATTCCCGGGGCTCCTAGCCTGGGCTGCTCACCTGACTCATCTAAGGACCCAACTTCAGGGCTGGATGGAGTCAGCCTGGCTGGGGCCTGGGCCTCTGATTTGCTCGACAGTGAACTAGAACAACTCCTTTGGTTTCCCTGCTCCAAGTTAGCGTGAGGGTTGGCTATAAATAAGACGGGGGCTGTCAGCACTGAAGCTCTGCTGTTTTTAAAGGCGGCACCTTGGGGAGCAGTTTTTACACTCTAAGCCTCAGGGCACAGGCTTCGGCAGAGACAGCTGCTGCTCTGAGCAAGGGGCAGCAGTCCCTGGGAGGCCCAGGAGCTCGGGTCCCAGGGCCTTGAAGTCCTCCTGGGCACCGAGGAACGCAGCCATGGACCCCCGCACAGCCCACATCCTCTGTCTGACATCTTCAACAAGCTCTGGGGAACGTGTGAGATGACCAGGTCATCATTTGGTTGCATTAAGAATTTGGTTTTCAATATGTTACTCCCTTGCAATTTCAAAAAGGCTTTCCATGTAATTCCATTACTTGGAGGAAATCCCTTCGATAGTACGGTTTGCATCTGGGCCTCTTAATCACCAGTCCATGTTGAGGCCTAGAGGAAAAATAGAGCTATCTGCCAAAGGTCTGGAATCAGTCCCCAAACCCCGGCCACCTCCACCCTGGGCACAGTCTCATCACTCAGCACTTTCCCAGGGAGACTGAAGCCTGGCTCTCATCCCCAGCTGAAATGTGTTGATATCAGGTTAATATCAGCATCAAGTATGTGCAATGGGCATGTGCATGGGCCCATTGAGCCCTTATTCAAATTTAATCTTCACCACAGGGAGATTGTGTTTTTCCACTGTCCAAATGATGAGTCCAAAGTACCAAGCAGAGCTCTAACTTACCTCTGAGGGGTGCTTTCATGCCACCCAACAGCTGCTTCCTGGGGCATCAGTAACACAAACCTACCCTGAATTCACCGAGAGGCAAAAAACTGCTTCCCGCTCTGCAGGGCAAGCGGTTATTTAGGGAGAACAAATCCGCCATTCCCGCTTCACCTGGTGAGCCGTAAACCCAAGCATGGCTTAACGTGTTCACTCAGAAATAGTGAGCGGTACTGGGAGGGTAGAGCTGGAGTCACTGCATCTAGCTAGCAAAAGACCTGCTACTTAGCTAAGCCGTGCGGAGGCCCGTGAGCAGCAGCCTTCACAGAGAGTGGCCCAAACCTGCAACTCTTCTGGCTTTTGCTTTCTCTGTGGGTGGAGGCTCTGTGGGACAGCAGGACCCAGAGTGGTTTCCGCCAGAAGAGGGTGGGGGGGTAGAGCACAGAGACCCACGTCAGCAGCATCTCCGATAACGCTTCCGCAGAACACCGGGCAAACTTCTCCCTGGAAGGTATGTTTTCATTTTCCTCCAGAGTGAAAATGACATAGGGGCATAACCACTGAACAATACTGAAGCAGAGTCGTTTCAGATCATTCTTTAAGGATCAGATCGTAGATGAACCAAGATTGATGTGACACAAATGGCCGTTCAACATCAGGGTGTCAGCTTCCCTCCCCGCAGCCCTGCCCAGCGTCCACTGTCCTTCCCCAGATGCCCTCACATACACCACTCAGCTGGGAAGGCGGTCCAGCACATTATGTCATATTAAGAAGCTTTCCCTGTGAAAGTCCTTCTACTTTAGTTTTGCTCTGCCCCACACCCAAAGAACCCAGGTGAAAGATACATACAAAAGGAGAAGCATTAGGTACCTGAAGGCCACCAGGTTGTCCCTCCTTCCTGGGAGACAAAGAAAACAGAGGTTCAATAAGCACCAGGGACCCAGAAAGGAGTGTGCATCCTTAAAAAATGCATGAAAACACCCAGTCATAATATTGTGGACAACGTTCCCAAGATCAACAAGCTCTCCTGCCAGCCCCACCAAGCTCCCTCAGCAGGATGGGAGCTGAACTGTCTTTGATGGACAGACACACAGCATGCCACTACAAACACGGCACCATCCCCAAACGATGCTAGCTGCCACTTGCCTGTTATTGAAAGGATACACAAGTCATTAAAGGCCTGGAGAGAGACCAGAGACCAGAATTTTCTAATCAGAACTAATCCCTCCAGGCATAGAGCATTTGATACATCAAAGGCTTAATATTTGATACATCAAAGGCCTTCCTAGTAATTCTTTTGAGGAATCCAAAAAAAACTATGCTAATAAGTGTTTGAGCTCTGTAGTTTTAAATCGGAACTTTTTTCCTGGCTTGCGATAAACTTTTTATTACTTCATTTGCTTGAGGAAAGGTCTCCATATGTGCTGTGATTTCAGATGACCGAAGACCAGTTGTTCCCAGACACCTTCCCTGCCAGCTTATCACCCCTGCATGAGTGAATCTCTTAGGTTAAGGATTTGAGGACCTCATTAAAATGCATGTTACCCCAGAGACATAATGGATAGAGCACAATGACTCATTATTAGGATAAACTCATTTGTCCAATGAGTTCATCTCTCTCTTAGGTGGCGTTGAAGGATTGGGACCCACAATAGATACCCTTTGATGGGGCTTGATTAGACCGTAGAGGTTCATTGCTTGGGTATTGGTCCCTGGGATAAGGGGAAAACAGCCAAAGAGAAAGGAATAAAGGGCTGCACGAGGGATAGGATCACTGGAAGCAGGTGGCTGTACCATTCACATAATTCCTGATTTGAAGGCTCAAGAACAGGGCTTTTGAAGGAGACCTACATTCCTCCACCCTAACTGCTGGTAACTACTGTTGCATTTCTAATTCCTCTGGGCCCCCCGTTAGCATCTTCTGTAAATTTGGTTACAACACTGATTCAATAGTATCACTTCTCTTGTTCATGTGACTGTCCCTCTGATCCTGTGCTGCCCATGACAGTAAGGACCACACAAGCACCTAGTCCAATGCCTGGCCCTCCGGAGGCACTCAAAACCTTTATGAGTGAGTAAATAAGTATCCAGTTAATTTCATAAACCCACGCAGGATTGAGATGATTTTGATCTTCCATTTCATCTTGAAGGAAGTGGCTTCTTTTCCTTTGACAGCAGGGGCTTCTCAGCCAGGCTTCCACCTGAGTGTACCATGCATTTATTCAATTGTACCTCCCAGGAGGGCAAACAGCAAAGATATGCCCCTCCCTCCATGGCGTGCAGCCCTGGCACATGGCATGGCCAGGTGAGGGCTATATGGTTTCAGCCCACGCACTTCCCCAGCTGGGCATTTGGGGCCATGCAATCTGCTGCTCAGCTCGTCTGTTGCCTTGGTTCTTGAAGAGACCTCTAACCGTGTACCTGGCCACATTATATTTCTCATGAACCCCTGAAGAGTTTTACCTATACCCTGTAAAATATGTACTTTAAAGACTCTGAAATAAGAAACTCTACGTGTGAATCCATGGAAAGAAAAGTATGAGTGTAAAAGAACACCACGGAGCTCCCAAGTTCAAGTACTCACACCCACAAACACGTACCCGTCAGCACAGATGAGATGGGCATGAATTCACATCTGCACAAGTTTTGATGAAGATGCTTAGGGTCATGAGCAGAGTGAATCCAGCAAAGCTCACTCTACTGTCTGAACATCAGGAGGTTGATGACCGGTCTTTACTCCAGAGCCACCTCCTCTCCTACTGGTTTTCTATCAAAGTAGAGACAGATCAGCAGGCATTCCATTCTAAGTTTCCCGAGACGGAAAAGCTTGGTACTTGAGGTTCAGTCATCCCATGCTCCCTTGATCCTGGAGCACCCAAGAGTCTCTGGGAACCCCGCCTCACTCTGAATGGGCATGAAAGTGTAACACCTGGTCTGAGGTGTCCACAGAGGCCCACTGGTCTCCCGGAGAGGGGCCCTGGCCCCTGACTCCAGCGAAGAGGCAAGGTTTCTAAGCTTGATGCTCTTTATTTCCTATTCCAGAATTCTCTCCTGCACTTGGCGATGTTATTTGTTACACTATTGTTTCGGTGTATCAGGTTCCACCTACATTGTTTTCCCTGATGCTTTGTCGTGGCGAAGAGCTGCCCACCAAATTCATTTTCTGGATGGTAGGAAACTGTTCTTTATCAAACATATACCCCTTCTTACCCTTGAGTGTATCACATGCCGCCTTCTGCACCAGCTAATGCTGTCTACTCTAAATCCCAGTCACAATTTTTTAAAAAAAAAGAATAAAAAAAAAGCCAATACGTTTACCATGTATCTGTTCTCAGCCCTTTGCAAGCTTTAATCATAGCCCTCCTTCCACCTGAAAGCCCTTCCCACTGCTCCCTCAAGTGACATAAAGCTAAAAATTTGATTTAAAGTTCACTCTGTGGAAAGCAAGGACAGGTGGGAAACACTTCTTGTTTATCTTGCATAATAAGGTCTGCCAAGGTTTGGGGCACCAGTACTGAGTCAACACGTGGCCTCCGGCTTACATATACTGAATAGTTTCACTCTAAGCTATCAGAATTATCCCACAGCCCATGCAGAAAGTCCAGGGATCTGAAGGTGGCTGGATTAAAATTAGCCAAGAGTCCTTAAAAATGGAATAGTTCTGCAGCGACGATTATCACTGACACACTGAACAGCCTATTTTCAAATAGAAACTTCAAGAATTTCATGGTCACTATTTTTTCTTGGCATTTTGTCTCAAAATGAATATTGCCAACATCCCTAAGCTTATGTTTTAGTAACACACCCAGTGAAATGCATTCACGTAATTGCTCCGAGACGACTAAAGAAAAGCTGCGAGATTGATTACTCAGTGGTCATTCACATTGTTCACGTTCATCAGATTCATCGATCACCATCCTGCCTCTTCTTGACACCAGTAAAATGGAGGCTTGAGTCACATTAAGAAAGAAAAATCTGCTTTGGCCTAGTTGCCTAGTTGGCGAATGCCATTGACATTGACAATTGATGCAGGTATTGTAAGCAAAATACGAAGAAATCCCCGCTGGGGCAGCTCTTCATAAACTAGATTAATGGCCAAGGGAACACAGTGTTCCGCCGAGCACCCTCCACTCAGTCCCTAATGCATTTGGTCTAACTAACTATCTTCTGTAAGCTGAAATTTCCCTCCATATATTCCGTTGACAACTTGGTACTGAATAGACAGGTGTAAAGAAAGCAATTTAGAGCCAAGGATTTAATGGTGCTGGTATCTGATCTTTCTTACTTTTTATACTGTACTACATTTGTGCCCATGGTCATACACATCCAGCTCCCTGATAGATATTCTTTTTTTTTTTTTTTTTTAAAGAAGATGTTGGGGGTAGGAGTTTTATTAATTCATTCATTTATTTTTGCTGTGTTGGGTCTTTGTTTCTGTGCAAGGGCTTTCTCTAGTTGCGGCAAGCGGGGGCCACTCTTCATCGCGGTGTGCGGGCCTCTCACTATCGCAGCCTCTCTTGTTGCGGAGCACAGGCTCCAGACGCGCAGGCTCAGTAGTTGTGGCTCACGGGCCTAGTTGCTCTGCGGCATGTGGGATCCTCCCAGACCAGGGCTCGAACCCGTGTCCCCTGCATTAGTAGGCAGATTCTCAACCACTGCGCCACCAGGGAAGCCCCCTGATAGATATTCTGATTGTGAGAATTCCTGTTAAGTGTGAGTTCCAGATGCCTGCCAAGAAAGAAGGGAAGCTGAGGGTTATGGCTGAATGTATTTCCTTTAATGACTTATTAAAACAGTTGAAGTTGGGAAAACATACTTGCGACGACATTTGTGTACAGCTAAAAGAATTCTCACTTTGGAACATCACAACATCAGTCTCGAGCTGAGGGATAATGGGGACCAGAGTCATCTGCTTTGGGATCAGTGCTTGCAGCGGCTTGGGGTCAGACTGCATACAACTCCCTGAAGTTCTTAATCTTACCCAGAATCTACAAAGTCACACAAGGAGAAAAAGGAAAGAAAAACTTACATTGCTTCAATCACAGAGTATCTTATGTGACCAAGATAAATCGTATTGTTTTCTAGAGGAGAAGATGAAAGTAAAGGTGAACGGGTATCCATCTACACGGAGAAGTAATTGATACAAAATCTGGGACTAGCCAATGGCAAAGAAGGCTTTAAAATCCATGATGGGAAGGCAGAACTCCGAACAGTCACAGCCACATGGTGAGGTTCTTGAGGCTAGGAACCACTTTCTATAAGAAACGAAGAGGAAAAACAAAGGCATGGCTAGCACTGCATCAGCTCGGGGATTGGAAGGTAGGGAAACAGAGGGGCAACCCTCCTCTATGTTCATCTGGAATGTTTTGATAGCACTCATCGGGGGTCCTGAATTTAAAATACATTTAAAAAATTTTTTTATTAATTTTTAAATTGAAGTATAGCTGATTTACAACATTGTGTTAATTTCTACTCTACAGCAAAGTGACTCAGTTATACATATATTAACATTCTTTTTTATATTCTTTTCCATTATGATTTATCTTGGGATGTTGAATGTAGTTCCCTATGCTCTATACAGTAGGACCTTGGTGTTTATCCAACCTACACGTAATAGTTTGCATCTACTAACCCCAAACTCCCAGCCCTTAAATGGGAAGCTGATCAGCGGCCCTCCCGGGTACACTCTTTGTGCTTCCAGAAACCACAGGGCGGTTTTCACCAACAGGAACACATGGGGGAGAGGCCACTGCTTGCTGCCCGGATCTCCCGGGCATTGATCTTTGGCCTCTACCTCTCACCCGCTAAGCAACGACTGCCATTCAACCGTGAGAAGGCAGCCTCCTTGTGACAGCACTTAGATTCCACATGCTGATTTTAATGCCTGCATGAGCCCGTTTAAACCAGCTTGTTCCAAATTTGCTCACAACGTGTACACATCTTTTTCAGAGAAAAATCACCTACATTTAACACAGGCAGCCAGGCACACAGACAGACAGATGGCTGTCTGAAATTTAGAAATGGAGCTGCCTGGCCTCAAATATTACACCATTCCCCAATCTCCTGACTTTTTCAGCTCAAACTCCGTTATTTGGGTCAAAACAGCATCTCTTACAGGCGTAAGTTAAAATGCAAACATGTTACCTGGGAGAGAAAACACTAAATTATTCAAGTTTATTAATGCATCAGCAAGGATTCGTTTTTCTGATTCGAAAAGTATCTCCTTCAAATGCATTATCCTAAAGGACTGGAATATACCCTTTTGATTGGTTGTTTAGAATGGGACAGAGGGAGAGAAAATACCTAGCACCCACGATTTTAACCAGAGAAGGAGGAATGGTACATCAGCTGAGCATGTTCTGAACGTCAGGTGCTTTGATGTATTTTAATCTTTACAACAACTTTATGAGGGAGGTTTTAGCATCCTCAGCTTACAAATAAAGAAACTAAAGTTCAGACATTCTAAATGACTCTAAGTAGGAGCAGAGCCAAGAGGTGAGACCTAGTTTCTTTAGACTCCAAAGTCAGTGCTCCAGCAAAGGTCCAAGGGATGGGAGGGCACCAATGAGTACCTGAGTCCATAACAGCCTTGAGGAAGGAGGCAATTTAACTGCAAACTCTTAGGCAGTTTGGCTACAGTAGGTCTGTGTAGAGAGAGACCTCTTATCAAGATACTGCTGTAAAATGTCATATGACTTCCTAGGGTGGTGGAGATGTTACCTGTCTTGATTTGAATGTCGGTTATACATTTGTCCCAATTCATCTGTCGGTTATACAATTCATCTAACTGTACACTTAGCATCTGTGTTTGACAGCATACAATTATAATATCAAAATAAGTCCTAAGCTTTACTAAAATTGAACACTTCCAGGGCCAACTTCAGGAGCCTGTGCTAGCACTTATATTCCCTGTTGGTCAAAGAAGAGAAAAACAATTTCCACATTGAAGGAAATAGGATAGATCTTTAGACCTAAAGATCCCATGAATATGAGGAAGGAATACATTTGATAGGGTCCGTGGGAGTTGACATTCCTTCTGAAATCTTATGCCTAAACCTAATGACAACCATGGCAGACATTCATGCAGGAAAATGTCTCTGTGATGATGGTCCTAGATAAAGAAAATCAATGTTAATTTGATAAGCATTAATTTATAATTCAACATCCAAAGGAAATTCATGCATCCCTTGAATGTCAAATTCATTAAACTATCAGACTAATTAATCAGATTCTCTTTTAAAAGTCTAAGTATACTAAAATAAGACTTCTGGTGCAATGCTTATAGAACAACGTAACTATTGTGGTCTTCATACAGTTGCCTGTTAATTGACTATTAAAATTGAAAAGCATTTCCATAATTAATCTCATGCCATTTTCCAATTATAAATTTGATAGAGTGAATCTGATGCATCTTCCAAAGCAACTGGAGGTAATAACTTGTTTCAGGGAATGGATATTTTCTGAGACAAACCGGGAGAGTTGTTCTGATCAATATTTTGCTTTTTGAAATCCTATGCACAGAGAGAGTTACGTGAAAACAGCGTGAAAGCATTGTTGCAAGCTTATCTTTGAATAGGTTGAAAAAGATGAAATTTGGGAGGGAAAAAAAAAAAACCGCCGTGTGATTAAATATACTGTAGAGTTTGTCCAGACAGCTCAAGACAAGTCTTGAAGCTGAACAGCATGCCAACTGCAATAGCAGCTCTAGACCCCTCAATGTCTTAAATTCACTGTAGACCACACAAGGCACCAAAGTCTTAAGAACAGACAAAAGATACGGTGACCAACTCTTTGCAATTTGAAGGTGCAAAGTCATCCATGATGACTGCCTGCTTTTTCCTAATGACCCTGAACTCTTCAATTTGGCCAAAATGAACCACAAAAATGATAAGTCTTATCATATTCTCCAAAGACAGGCACTCCGAAAACCCAAAAGACTCTGAAGAAAGGGAGAGAGAGTGGAGAACTGGCTTATTACCATTAAAATAGCGTCTATCACCTATTAGGAAACAAATAAGCTAGGTGAACACATTTTCTATCGCCCATCCTGGAGCTGGGCTGGGCTCTGGGACAACAGGACAGGGAACTTGAGAAAGGAAAGATGGAGAAGAGAGGGGAGATGTGTAAAGCCCAGGGCACCATCCGAGCCGCAGCATGAGACTTCAGTCTGTGCCCTTGGAGTGTCATATGGTCCATGCAGTGGAATAACGGAAAGGGGCAACTTAAGAGATGCCTGATTTTACTTCCTGAAAGTGTTGGCCCGTGCCTTTAACATGCAGAGAATGACAGCCAGTGTTTGGTTTCAAGGGCAAAGCTGTTCACAGTATTCCAGCTCCTTGTAAGGTGACAGAGTCTAGGGAATAGGAAGACTCAGTTTCAAGTTTTAGATTTTCTACTATAATGTTTGACTCTGAGCACCTTGCTTTACTTCTGGAGGCTTCGGTTTTCCCCTCTACATCATAAGATAGAAAATTACATGGACTGTTAGGAACTTTCTACTTTAGTATTGAATATTTCTTTTCAAAAAGACATGGAAAAATGAACCCTGGGATAGCACTGGAGAAATTAGAAGAAATTTTCACCATCAATGTACTGTTCACATCCTTTTTTTTCTGAAGCTATTTCACAGATTCTCATATACTTTGTGATGGGTTGGATTTTGTCCCCCCCCCCCAAATCCATATAGGTCCTAACCCCCAGGATAAGGTCAGAATGTGACCTTATCTGGAAAAAGGGATCATTGCAGATGTAGTTAGTCAGAATGAGGTCATACTGGAATAGGGTGAGCCCTAGTACAATATGACTGGTACCCTCATAAAAAGAGGAATTTGGACACAGAGAGAAACAGGAACACATGGAGAATGCCATGTGAAGACCAGAGTTAGCTGCTTCAAGCCAAGGAATTGCCAGAAACCAGGAGTGTGGCCTGGAACAGATGTTCTCTAGTGTCTTCAGAGAGAACACGGCCCTGCCAGTGCCTTGATCTTGGACATTCACACTCCAGAACTGTGAGAAAAACTTCTGTTGTTTAAGCCACTCAGTTTATGGTCCTCTGTTATGGCAGCCTAAGAAAACTAACCCAACCCCACACCCTGCTTCCATCACTTCCCTAGAGAATCCTAACCAACAGTCTCAATCAACTTCTCTTTAAACTCAGGTCTTTCACTTCTTCCTTCAGGTCAACCTCAATGTTCTCGCCAAGTCAAGAGTCCTTTTCCATAAATGTGGATGGCCTCTTGCTGTTCAATTTTAGTAAGCAGGGCATAGTGTTAAACCATTAACTTCTCTATTCAATCATGAAAATTAAATTTAAGTCCCCTCCCCTCCATCCACACTCTCTTCCATTACCTAAGATGCAAAATTTGTTTAAAGCATTACAACCGTAATGGCAGATGAGTGAGTCATAATAAATAAGACGTCCTGGAATGATCACAGGACATTACAACACTTCCGGTAGAAACCTTTCTCTTTTCAAAGATGGCTAAACATTTTCTTTTAGGCTCCACACCAGCTCCCCTTACAGAATACTGAACTGGATTTGTTGAGATTTAACATGCCCCTGCATTAGATTAGATTTTGCACTGACCAGTTTCTCCTCCAGGGAAGTGTCAAGTCCAGCATTACTTGTGGAAATTAAGGTTGAAAGCTGAGATAGAGAATGTGTCAGTCACTTACATCAATATACTCTTAAATAAAAATATAAAGCAGAAGAGTTTAAGAAGGACCTAATTTAATTTATAATTGTGGTCTTATATAGAATAATTTTAAAACCACCCTCCCGTGGATACTCTTAGTCACGTGGAGGGGGTGGGGTGGGGAATCTCTCCTTATTAAACAAAATGGGCCAACACAAATACAGAGCTTGAAATATCACATTATAGTGACAAATCTGAAAATAAACTATCCTAAACCAGCAATTCGCAAACTTCCACAGGCAAAAGAATCTCTTGAATTGGTGTTAACAATGCAGATTCTCAATATTCTGGCATATTCTGATTCAGTAGAACCTAAGAGTCTACATTTTTTTTTTTTTTTTTTTCTGGTACGCGGGCCTTGCAGTGTTGTGGCCTCTCCCGTTGCGGAGCACAGGCTCCGGACGCGCAGGCTCAGGCGGCCATGGCTCACGGGGGCCAGCCGCTGCATGGCATGTGGGATCCTCCCGGACCGGGGCACAAACCCATGTCCCCTGCATCGGCAGGCGGACTCCCAACCACTGCGCCACCAGGGAAACCCGACATTTGCTTTTGATAGAGACGGGTTTCACCAACACAAAACATATCATCTGGAGGTAGTCTTCCCCATCATTCAGTTTGTTGAGATAGGCAAAAATGTCTTTGTAACTTCTTCATCTGCATTTTCAGCTTCCCCAGGAAGCTTAACACAATCCACTGGTTCTCAAAGTGTGGTCCTCAGACCAGCAACATCGGCCTCCTGCAGACATTTGTTAGAAATGCACCTGGAAAATTTGTTAAAACACGGATCGCTGGGCTCTTCCTCTTTCCCCGCCCCCATCCCCTGGGGGTTGTGATTCAGTGGCTCTGAAACATTTAAAGTCTGTAGATGAGTTGTCTTCCAAATGTGGGTTTCTTCCCCTTGAAGTTCATATTTAGTGTCACTGTGCAAATGACTGCCAACATATGCTTGGACTAAAACACTGGGGTCAGAGAAGCATTGTAAAAACATTTAAGAGAAGATAAGAGATAACACATTTTTTGCCTGTGGCCTTAGAGCTAAAAACTTCTGCCTAATAGCATATTATTTTTATTTAAAGAAATCTAGAACTTGTAGTAAAATAGATTATTCCAAGCATATTGTCCTTCCTCTGGCCCCACTGAACCTGTGATCTTAAGAGAAGATCATTCTCATTTGCTATAGAAGTATCTGTCACGTCACTTTTGTTGTGGGACAAATCAGCAGTCTAAAGAAATACCAGGCTAGGAACAGACATTCTATAATTTATCAGTACACATAAAGTATGGGTAACTTTCCCAGTGAGAATAAACCAAAAGTTACGGACTTATGGGCAAGAATGAAACAGGAATTGGAGAACTGAGCAAAATCTGTGAGATGAGGAAATCCAAGAGGCATAGAATCAAACATTACTTAGTTAAGAAAACAGGAGCTGCAATTTTGAACCATCCAGCAGTATCTGCATAGGCAAAGGGTAGAAAATAGTTGTTGGCCCCTTCATAGCTAACATGAAAGACAATGAAATGCATACACAGACGCTCAAGTAGAAAGTGTGAACAATTATTTATGCAACTTAATTTAGAATGTCCTTGCTTATTCTTCCCCAGAGCATTAGAGTTTTCTTAGGGCTGGTAAAAAATAGATCATAGTAGCAAGTAAAACACTACTCCAGTCCAGCGTAAAATTATACCTACGTGTGAAGGATGGTTCACTTAAAACTTGGACCCAAGTATTCTCTCTCCTTCCCTCTCTTTCTCAGAAGACACTTGATTTGATTGAAATTTTAATTTTTATATTTTTTTAGCTTGATGGAGAGATGCAGTTCCAGCATAGAGACCCGGAGGCCCGGAGAGCCTTTTGAAAAGGTCAGGTGACATCCTGCTTTTGCTGATGCCTGTGGGCTTGATTTTCATTAGACTGGGCGATCTGAAGGTCTTGGTATGCCTTTCTGAACAGTTGAAAGAATCAGAAGTAGTTAAAATTTAGAAACTGCATTAAATATAATGTATTTAAATCTGAGACACTTAGGGAGGTTTTTCTTTTTTTTTTAGAGCTAAATGCTGATCTTTTTGGATAAGAAAAAAATAGAAAACATTATTATCTCCCACTCCAATTCATTTGAAGCTAAGGAAAATCGCATTCTATTTCATTCAAATTATGCTCTGGCTCTGTGTGAATGATATATGCTGTTTGAGAAAATGAGGGAGATGATCGCCTTTCGGCTAAAAACCCATGATGTATGTGTGTGTGTGTGTGTGTGTGTGTGTATGTGTGTGTGTGTGTGTCTTATAAGACATGGCTTATTTTTGCAAAAAAAAAAAAAGTTAAGATTGTGGTTTAGTGGATGTGAAGAATTTCTGGTCAGGTTCAGTAGGAAAAACCCTAAATAGTAATTGATTTGTGGCACAATTACCATTTTGATTAATTTAGCCTTTCCCTGTGCCGGCAAGGTGATGGGAGGGCCATGCTAATAGCCTTTTGAATTACTGTTTTGTGTTTTTTGGTACTGGAGTTGAAAAGTCTTTTAAAATCACTACAATATGTCAAAGTCAAGTATTTTATTCAGTTTGGTTTCTAATTAACATTAAAAGAGGGCATGTCAGTCACTGGAAATTGAGATGTATATTGAACAAAAATACTTTTATCCTGAACTTTTGTCCCTGAAATTGATAAGAATTTGTCCTTAGAAAGAAATAAGAGGGACTTCTCTGGTGGCGCAGTGGTTAAGAATCCGCCTGCCAATGCAGGGAACATGGGTTTGATCCCTGGTCCGCGAAGATCCCGCATGCCACGGAGCAACTAAGCCCATGCACCACAACTACTGAGCCCACACGCCACAACTACTGAAGCCCGCACACCTAGAGCCCATGCTCCACAACAAGAGAAGCCACCACAATGAGAAGCCCAGGCACCACAACGAAGAGTAGCCCCTACTCTCCACAACTAGAGAAAGCCCGCACGCAGCAACAAAGACCCAATGCAGCCAAGGAAAAATTTGGGGGCAGGCGGGGTGATGTTGATGACTATTGTCTTTCTCCATCCTGCCCTTGGTCGCCTTCCCAGGTCAAGGCTGGGCCATCGGGATATTGCACTGGGCAACCCTCTGTGTAACCAAGACCTCCCCTCCTGCCTTAGAGAGACCTAGTTCACCAGGCCCTTCAAATCCTCCATCCCCACCGAGTCCTGCCTTCCCTTTCGTTCTCTCAATCTTGCCCCATCTACAATGGCAGCCAATGTGTGTGGGGAGGTTAGTTCACCATCTTCACAGAACCCCAGCTAAAACCTTTGCATTTCAATTGGGTCTCCAGAGAAATATTGAGGACCACTAAAGAATGCCCTTTGCTGTCCATTAGAATTAGACGTAGGAAGCAGGAAAACTAGGTATAGATCAGGGGTTCCTTTCAGAACCTCTTGAATTCATTCATTCATTCACTTACTCATAGTCATTCATTTACTTTTTTCATTCAACAAACTTTTCTTCAAACACCGTATTTGTTTCTTGTTACAAATTGCTGCAAACTCAGTGGCATAAATCGACTTATATTTATTCTTATAGTTCTGGAAGTGAGCATTTCAGTCAGTTTCACTGGGGTAAGGTCAAGAGATCTGTAGGACAGATTTTTCCTAAAGGCTCAGAGGGCAGAATCCGTTTCCTTGCCTTTTTCTGTTTCCAGGGGCTGCCTGAATTCCTTAGCTTGCGGCCCCTTCCTCCATCTTCAAAGTGCATCCCTCCAACCTCTGCATCCTTCCTCACATCACCTTCTCCTCTGGTTTGGCTCTTTCTGTCTTCTTATAAAGACTGTTGTGATGACACCAGGTTCAACCCTATAATCCAGGATAATCTCATCTCAAGATAATTTAATGACAAAGTCCCTCTTGCCATATAAGCTAATATTCACAGGTTCTAGAGATAAAGACATGGAGGTACTTTGGAGCCGTTATTCAGGGACCACATCACCCTGTGCAAGGCATGGTGTGTGGTGCTTGCCATGAGCAAGGCTAAACCAATGAATGTAGTGTTTTAGATTCAAACCCACCCCCGACAATTGTATGGTTCAACAAGGATAAGGAGGTATACGTATAAGTAACAAATAAAAAGTGAGAATGCAACAAGTCCAACGTGGACAGAAAGCCATGGGTGTTCAGAAGGGGGAAATTGTGTGAGGGTAAAGGGAAGGCTTCCACTCAAAGTAGCATTTGAGCTGTGAAGGAAAACCACGCAGTAGTAAGGACCAGAGAAGCCAGGAAGAGGGTGAACAAATAATTGTTAGGGGAGGGCTGAACAACGCATGCCTGAAATTTCGTGTTGAGATGAAGTGGTGGGAAAGATTTCCAAGGAGAGCTCTTGAACGCGAGGTGACGCTTGCATGGTGCCGGCAGACAGCAGCAAAGCCACTGCAGTGTCGTGTGTAGAGGGTATTGTAGAAAGATTCCACTGGTGACAGCTGTGTGTGCCTTTTTGCTGTGTGGTCTGACTCATGTCACCTGTGGACATGAATCCAGCATGCTGTCCTCACCAGGGAACCCACCAAAGGCAAGCGTGTCCAGTCTGGGTGGAACTTGGAGGCTCAGGAATGGATGCAAACACATTCCTTTTCTAGAGGAGATGCTTTGCTTCCCACATGCATATCGTGTACCCTGAGATGGACTTGACAGAAAGCTGGGGGACCCAAGAGGACTCCACCAGCCTTTCAGATGCTCTCTCCATCCGTTATTTAGGTTCAGATTATTACCTACAAAATCAGATTCTCTTAAGATTTATGATTAGTGCTAGTAGGATTCTATCTTTTTAGTGATGTAGTTAAAAAGAAAAAAAACTCAAACCGTGGCATCTTGAATGAGACCATCGTATCTGTACTTGTAGCTTTCCCACTTACTAGCTTTGCGACATTCGGCAGCCCCTTTAACCTCCCTGAACTCCAGCAACAACAATAATAATAATAGCGCCCTGTTCACCTAACTCACAGTGTCTTTTTAATGTCAGGAGCAGTGCTGTATACATTGGAAAGGGTATTTCAACAATAAATTCACATCCCAAAAAATGACATGGAGTCTCTCATGTGTTGAAGTATTTCTCACCGTGTGGGGCTGTCCTGGCCATGTTGCCAATCAAGTTAGGGGAGTGAATTGCTTTGAGGCGTTGACCCCCTAAACTGGAGCATCTAGGGTTGCCGGATGTGTGGGGCCGTCCATCAGGCTGGCTTCCACCTTGGGAAGTGAGGGTGAACTGACCACAGACCATCTGACTTGAGGGAGAGACTGAGAGAGAGAGGCTGGTAAATCAGGAATTTAATTAGCAGGGTGACTCAGGTGAAAGGTTGAAGCCTAACTGGGTTTCTGTTCATACGAAGCAGGTTTGATTTGTAATCTGACTCAGTTAGCCAGAAATTAAATACATCTCGGGGCGGAAATATCATGGATGTAAATATTCTCTTTGGGGGAAAAGAAACAGCAAATGACGATGTGTAATCTCTTCCTACAGTCTTATTTTAGAGATGCTCCATCTTCTCTCCAGGCCACAGATGGTCATCTTCTTGCCCGCCCTATCCCCACCTCCATGCTTGCCTTAATCAGGATAGAAGGTACCATTTGCACAGTGTCCCAAGCTACTCAAGGTGAATATTTACAGATAATGTGATAAATGATTCCCTGCTAACATCTTGGCAGTTACTCCAATGTGTTCATAATTGCTACTTCGAAGTAGGTAGAATAAGAACCGAAGCAGGAATATTTCCTTAAAAACAACCCTACTGGGACTTCCCTGGTGGTCCAGTGGTTAATACTTCACTTTCCAGTGCAGGGGGTGCTTGTTCCATCCCTGGTCTGGGAGCTGAGATCCCACATGCCTTGTGGCCAAAAAAACAAAATATAAAACAGAAGCAATATTGTAACAAATTCAATAAAGACTTTAACAATGGTCCACATAAAAAAAAATCTTAAAAAACAAACAAACCGTACTGTCAACAGACCCTTACGAGCACGTTGGAGCAGGTGCCCCTGGAGAAGTCATCCTGTTTTGTGGTACAGAAGCAAACTGAGCTCCAGCCGAAACACTGAACTGTGTCTCCGTTCCTCTCAGGAGAGAGTTGGTGTCTGTCACTGTCCCTTGGGGGCAAACCAGTGAGGGGGAGGCTGACTCCAAATAAAATGACGATAGAGGAGGAATGCAGGGTCCCCTCCCCCAAGACTCCTCTACCGTGACCAGTTCCCTAGACCTCTGGCAGAGATCAAGGACATGTCCTCCCGAATAGCCTTTCTGTGTCCTCACCCCCAGAGCGGGGCCTCAGACACGGATGTATGAGCCACAGTCACCGCGAAGCTGCCGAGCAGAGAGAAGGGGGCCTTTCTGGAATCAGCTCTGTCCAGTGCAGTTCCTTGTGACTCCGCTCAACCCAGGTCTCTAGCACCAGAGTCTACAGCTCCACTGGGGTCTTCTCTTGCCGCTTCTCCTTCTTGGATCCCCAAATCCTTCCGCTGGGCTAGCAGGGAGAGAGCTAAGGCTCAGATCTGTTTTTTTCTGGAGTTGCATACTGACATGTAGGAAAAGCAGTTGATAATGCTGAGTAGTCGGTACAAGGAGACGGGGACCCTGTGATCGTGAGGGGCAGGCTGCTCAACTAGCAGGACGTGGGGAAGTACGTGGAGGAGGAATGCCCAGCCCTGTGCTGGGGCGGGCACTGGACACCCAAGGGTGAATGCTCACTCCCCTTACCCTGACTCTGGACCAGCTTCTGGTTGGCCCACTCCACTCCCATCAAAGCCAAATTATTTCCTTAAGTCTCCCTTGGCTCCTGGAGGCCAAGTTCATGTCCCATAGCATCTTGGGTCCAACTGGTGTGGTGTCAGCCCCTGGTGCCTCCCTTCCCCGTAATTCCCACGCTGCTTTCAATCTTGCCCCACACCTCCCCAAGTCCTGGCTTCTACGCTCCTCTCTTGGCCTCTCATTTCTGCTGCTCTGCATTCTCTCAGAAAAGAGAACTTCCTTTGCCTTCTCTGTTCTCTTACTGCCTTGACACCTGGCATCACTACTTTTATTTTTATTGTTTTACTTTTTTTTAACATCTTTATTGGAGTATAATTGCTTTACATTGTTGTGTTAGTTGCTGCTGTATAACAAAGTGAATCAGCTATATGCATACGTATACCCCCATATGCCCTCCCTCTTGTGTCTCCCTCCCACCCTCCCTATCCCACCCCTCTAGGTGGTGAGAAAGCACCAAGCTGATCTCCCTGTGCTATGTGGCTGCTTCCCACTAGCTATCTATTTTACATTTCGTAGTGTATATATGTCCATGCCACTCTCTCACTTCATCCCAGCTTACCCTTCCCCCTCCCCATGCCCTCAACTCCATTCTCTACATCTGCGTCTTTATTCCTATTCTACCCCTAGGTTCTTCAGAACCAGTTTTTTTTTTTCTTTTTTTTAGATTCCATATGTATGTGTTAGCATACAGTATTTGTTTTTCTCTTTCTGACTTACTTCACTCTGTATGACAGACTCTAGGTCCATCCACCTCACTACAAATAACTCAGTTTCGTTTCTTTTTATGGCTGAGTAATATTCCATTGTATATATGTGCCACATCTTCTTTATCCATTCATCTGTCGATGGACACTTAGGTTGCTTCCATGCCTGGCTATTGTAAATAGTGCTGCAGTGAACATTGTGGTACATGACTCTTTTTGAATTATGGTTTTCTCAGGGTATATGGCATCACTACTTGACCTGCGTTTCACCTGGATGGCTGCATCAACTTACTCTCCACCTTGGGGCTCAGCCCTGTCTGAGACTCCAGGACTAATTCTGACTCCAGCAGAGGATGTATAAATGGCCCTTTTAACGCAGATCCCTCTAGAGACAAGCCTTCTTGCCTAACACTCTGTTCCCTATGTTCCATGATGGCCCACATCTGGGAGTATCAATTATTATAGTCTAAAGATTCTGATTAAAGGTCTGTAGGGAAGAAAAGCCCATTTTTGGCTCAAGTGGAACTCTGGGTCTGTCCCTCTTTAGAATATTGGCAGAAGATTCTTACAGGATTGCTCTGAGGCCTTGGTTTTCTCTGGTTGACATGGAGAGGTTTCCCTGTTAGGAGGTGGTTATTGTCTGTTAATAGACATTAGACATGGTCCAGTCAATCCCAAAGCTTAGACTGATGTGCACAGATACTAGTGCTAACTCTGTCCTTGACTGTGTGACCTTGGGGAGGGCCGTTTAATTTTTCTGGGCCTCAGGTTCCTGGAAAGTAGAGGGGAAGGGGATGAGAGAGCCACTGAGGCTCGTTCTAGCATAAAAATATTCTCGTGAATTGCTACCAGGCATCCCTGTGACTGAACAACTGCTAACCTGGTAGGACAGGCGTGCACCTCTCCCGTCTCTGCCAACAACCCATCCTCCCCTGCACAGCTAAAGCTCAGAATGTGAATGAGCCTAGAAAAAAAAGATAGCTCTCAAATCAATAACCTAACTTTATACCTTAAGAGACTAGAAAAATAGAGGAGCAAACTAAACCCCAAATAAGCAAAAGGGCAGACATGACAGACTAGAACAGAAATAAATGAAACAGAGAAGAGAAAAACAATAGAGAAAATCAATAAAACCAAATGTTGAATCTTTTAAAAGGTCAACAATATTGACAAGGCTTTAGGTAGATGAGCCGAGAAAAAAAAGAAAAAGACCCCTTAATAAAATCAGAAATGAAAGACAGAACATCACTACTAGATTATAAGAAAATATAAGAACAATTGTATGCTAGCAAATTAGATAACCTACATGAAATTGGCAACTTCATAGAAAGGCACAAACTCCTGAAGCTGACGCAAGAAGAAATAGAAAAGTGGAATAGATCTATAACAAGTAAAAAGATTGAATTAGTAACAAAATAAAATTTCCCACAAGGAAAAGCCCAGATGGCTTTACGGATGAATTCTGTCAGGGGTGAAACATTTAAAGAAGAATTAACACGGATCCTTCATAAACTCTTCTGTATAATAGAAGAGGAGATAATTCTTCCCAATTCATTTGCTGAGGCCAGTATTAACTTGAAATCAAGACCAAAGATGTCACAAGAAAACTTCATACCACTATTCCTTGTGAATATAACACAAAAATCCACAATGAAATATTATCAAACAGAATCCACCATTATATTAAAAGGATTATACATCATAACCAAGTGAAATTTGTCCCAGGAATGTAAAGGTGGTTCAACAGATGGAAATTAATCAATGTAATACACTACGTTAATAAAGGGAAAAAAACACGCATGATCATCTCAATAGCTGAAGAAAAAACACCTGACAAAATCTAACATCCTTTCATGATAAAAACATTCAGCGAAGTAGGAATAGAAGGGAAATCCTTGCATGTGGCCCCTGGGTGGTGTGCCGTGCCTCCCTCTTCCAGGACCTGTGAGTGTAATAGCTTTCACTTTCACACATCTGTCTGTGTTATTCCACGACCTCGCGAGACTAATCATCAAATCCCCCATTTTAAAATAACATTGTTTTTCCTTATGACACAAACAAAATGACAACCCAATCTAAAAATGGACAAAAAGGTTGAATTGCCATTCCTCCAAAGAAGATTATAAACAGCCAATAAACACACGAAAATATGCTCAAAGTCATTAGTCATTAAGAAAATGCAAATCAAAACCCCAGCGAGATACTACTTCCCGTCAGGATGGCTATAATTATAAAAGGATAAACAATTATAGTTTTTGGCGAGGATGTGGAGAGATTGAAAACCTCATACATTGCTGGTGGGAATGAAGCAGTTCAGCGGCCTCGGAAAAGACTTCGGCACTTCCTTAAAATGTATGCTACTAGGTCTATACCCAAGAGAATTGAAATCAAAGGTCCACAAAACTTGTCTGTGATTGTTCTTAGCAGATCATTCATAATAACCAAAAAAATAATAATAACCCAAGTGTCTGTCAACTGATAAGTGGATAAACAAAATGTGGTATATCCATACAATAAAATATTCAGCCGTAAGGAGGAACAAAGTTCTGATACCTGCTACAACATGATGAACACCGAAAGAAGCCAGAAGACAATAGGCCATATATTCTGTGATTCCATTTCTATGAAAAGTCCAGAATAGGCAAATCCCTAGAGACAGAAAGTAAATTAGCGGTTGCCAGGGGGATGGGTGGGGAGTGACTGCTAGTGGGGTACAGGATTTCAAATAGGGGCGATAAAAACGTCTGGAACGAGATAGCAGTGATGGATGAATACGCCCCAACCCGCCGAATGGCATACTTTAAAGGAGTGAACTTCACTGTATATGAATGGTGTCTCAATCAAGCTATTTAAAAATAAAACCTCCAGGGGCTTCCCTGGTGGCGCAGTGGTTAAGAATCCGCCTGCCGATGCAGGGGACACAGGTTCGAGCCCTGGTCCGGGAAGATCCCACATGCCGCGGAGCAAGTAAGCCCGTGCGCCACAACTACTGAAGCCCGCGCGCCTACAGCCTGTGCTCTGCAACAAGAGAAGCCATTGCTATGAGAAGCCCTTGCACTGCGACAAAGAGTAGACCCTGCTCGCCCCAACTGGAGAAAGCCCATGCACAGCAACGAAGACCCAATGCAGCAAAAAATAATAATAATAATAAATAAATAAAATAAATCTATTTAAAAAGTTAAAAAATAAAGCCTCCAGTGGCCCCTCTTGCTTCCAGGAGAAATTCCAAGCTCCAGAGCATAGTGAGTCCTGTCTGCCTTTTCCATTCTGGCTGCAGCGCTCACTTGGATTCACCAGTCTCCAAACTCGAGTTCCTTGTAGGTCCCAGAACCCAGTACACTGGTTCTTACTCTGTGTCTTAGAGCCTTAGAAAGTCCTTTCTCTTTCCATCAAATTGGTATTTTACTCTCTTTTCAAACAATTATAAAATTTTCAAACACACAGAAAAATAGAATGACTGGTACAGTGAACGCCTACCACCCAGATCCAACAAGTGCTTTCTCATTTGTAATGATAATCTAACATCATCTAGTGCAAACTTCAGGTTTCCCTTTGACCACTTAGCCCCAATACCTTTTATGGCTTTTCTCTTTTTCCAAACCAGGTTCCCACGTGAAGGAACACACGTTACATTTGCTTAAGTCTCTTACATCTTTTTCAAAATCTAGAACATTTCGCCCATCACCCTCCTCTGTTTTTGAGAATGATATTTGTCTCTTATTTAGGAGACTAGGCCAGTTGTCCTATAGAATATCCCAAGTCTGGATTTGTAGGATTGTTCCTTTTGGTGTTGTTTAACTGTTCCTCTATTCTCTGAACTTCCTATGAAGTAAAAGTTAGATCTAAAGGTCAATTAAATTCCAGTTGTTTGGAAAGAATCCTTCCCAGGAGATGTTGTGTGCTTCATATCACATCATGTTGGGAGGCAAATAATGTCATTAGTGCACATGTTTGCATTCAACCCATAAAAGATCCCTGTTTACAGGGTCCCTTTCCTTGCTAATTGGTTACATTTGTGCACAGGGGTTGTATTTTGGCAAAAAAGTTAACTCAGGGCTATAACTCTGAGCCTCTTTCTTTTAAGTTGGTGTTATCTCTGTGACTCATTGAGGTTAAGCACTGTGTTAGCCGTCGGGATGTGCAAAGATGTACGAAAGACAGTCCCCATCCTCAGGGATAGCACTGTGGACTGCCAGCATTTTGTGTGTGTCAAGTGCTGTATCATAGGTGCACCCACACATGTACTACATCGAGTGGTACATACATGGACATGTGTAGACATACACCTAGTGTCCTACTACACCATCGTGCTGACAAGAACAGGGCCTTCAACGATGTCATGCGATGGATGGGGGTCTAACCCAACCTCCAAACTCCAAGCTCACAGGGAACTGCTGCCTGGGAAGCTCCCCAGGGCCTCCCCTCTCCCGCCCCCAACTCTCCACCCAGAGAGTAAAACAAAACTTTTAAATCAATAAAATAACTTGTAACTGATCCTTGAGCACCAAACACAGGATTTGCCTCCTGCTATCTCATTGTTTCACCTAAAATAAACCAAAACTTGTTCACACTGCAGACCAGCGAGGCATGCGGGCTGGGGTTAAGTCAAACCCAAACTCAAGTTGCTTTCAACCCTCTCACCTGTGTGGAGCCTGATCAGCCTGCGCCACGGTGTTCTTTGGGTCAGCAGGAAAGCCAGAAGCAGCTGACTTCTATTCAGCACAGACCTGGGACCTGCTTTTGAGCCCACACTCAATACCCCACTTCCCTTCTGGGCCTGTGTTTAAACCCCATTTCACAGCACACTTCCAACACTCGGGTCTCACACAGGGTTTATCTACTGATCACTCGGTAAAGTCGGTTTGACAGGTTTAATCTCTGGTGGCCCAAACTGGATTGATTTTTAGAAACACAGCCCTGTCTGGAATTGCTAAAAGAAAACATGCTAGAGGGCTTCCCTGGTGGCACAGTGGTTAAGAATCCGACTGCCAATGCAGGGCACACAGGTTCGATCCCTGGCCCGGGAAGATCCCACATACTGCAGAGCAACTAAGCCTGTGTGCCACAGCTACTGAGCCTGCGCTCTAGAGCCCACGAGCCACAACTACTGAGCCTGCATGCCACAACTACGGAGCCTGCGTGCCTAGAGCCCGTGCTCCGCAACAAGAGAAGCCACGACAATGAGAAGTCTGCGCACTGCAACAAAGAGTAGAGCCCCCGCTCGCCGCAACTAGAGAAAGGCCGCACGCAGCAATGAAGACCCAACGTGGCCAAAAATAACAAATTAATTAATTAAAAACAAAAAGACATGCTAGAAAAGGAATGGTAGCACAATTTGTACAATTACTGCAGCAAATGAACAGGAGGATTCTGGCAACTTCTTAGTCCTGCTGCAATCCATCTTGGAGCGGTCCGCAGTTCCCGGGTGCACATTTCTGTGACATGCTGATTTTCACGAGAGAATCCCGGGCACAGTCTGGGATGCTCCCTGAAGAAGTGAGGAAGTCACTGCTTCCACGGGCAGTGGATCCACGGGAATGAGTGACCCAAATCCTGGCTTCGCTCCTGATGAAGCAGAGCTGATTGCTTTTTCCACGTATCTTTCATCATCATGAGCTGGCCCCAGCTACCCTGCTCCAGATCAAGACGCCACAGATATTTCCATTATGGTTTATCCCAGGATATTGAATATAGTTCCCTGTGCTATACAGTAGGACCTTGTTCATCCATTCTATATATACTAGTTTGCATCTGCTAATCCCAAACTCCCAACCCTTCCCTTCCCCACCCCCTCCCACTTGGCAACCACAAGTCTGTTCTCTATGTCTGTGAGTCTGTTTCTGTTTTGTAGATAAGTTCATTTGTGCTGTATTTTAGATTCCACATATAAGTGATAGCGTAATGGAAAAGAATATAAAAAAGAATGTCTATATGTGTATAACTGAGTCACTTTTCTGTACTGTAGAAATTAACACAACGTTGTAAATCAACTATATTTCAATTTAAAAAAACCACACTTAAAAAAAAAACACTGAGCAGAGAGAGCTCAGGAGGCACAATCCCAGAGACACAAAAAGGCAGCAAAATCCGATAAAAACAATGCATCTGAGACCCACCCTAGGTAGAAAATCTCGGTTGCTGTTGACGTGAATTCTCTCCACACATCAAGGACTCACCCTGTCCCTCACTTCACATTCATCCCGGGGAAGTATCCTCCAGACATGCTTTCTAGGTGGTGAGATAAATAGCTCTTTGGTCAATCAAGGCACAGAGAAACTCTATCAAATCTTTTTCAAAAAATTATATTCATCTTCCTACTTCTGGTGAAAGATCAGAATAAGGTCCATGTCGTCTGATAAAACACGATGCAGCTCTGAAAACAGAGGCTGCGTCCACTGTCTTCTGCACAAGATATATTTTTATTTCCCGGAGTCTGTATCTGTAAGTTATATGGCTGTCCATTCTTATCCCTCCGGGCAGGATAGCTCATGACTATAGGAGGGAAAAGCCCCATGTATTACGACTTTCATTCTCTCCACAGTCATCAAAAATGAATTTCCTCTGGCAGACAGTTGTTTTTGTAAATGAGTTGAAGTGATTCATAGGCTGCTGAAAAATAGCATCTTGAAATTTATTCTTAAACATCCTGCTTTATAAACTTAGTTCACACATATGGTGTTTCCCAGGCAGACATCCCGAGGCACAGGGACCTGTGAGCCTGAAGCAGATCCCTGAAGAGGTGCTGCAACAGCTCCGTGGTCGCCGCAGGGAGGGTCCCCCGCGGCCTCACTGGGGTGGGCTCAGGCAGGCACAGCCTGGATCCCTGATCCAGAAATGAGTGTGGACAGAATCAGCGCAACAACAGAGCAGAGATAGAGGGGTCCTCTTTCTCCTTCCTGCTTTCATCCCTTTACTCCCAGTCCCAAACCAAAGAAGGCTATTTTGCACTGCTTTGTGTTTTGTGATTAAGAAAAAACAAACCCAAATTATTTGGAATGATTCACAGAGCAAGAGTCACGAATCATCTGGAGTAAAAAACCTGGAGTGCAGATGGCAGGGTTCAGAAGTAGGCTGAGGTTCCATAACCATCTTTTTTTTTTTTTTCCGTACGCGGGTCTCTCACTGTTGTGGCCTCTCCCGTTGCGGAGCACAGGCTCCGGACGCGCAGGCTCAGTGGCCATGGCTCACGGGCCCAGCCGCTCCGCGGCATGTGGGATCTTCCCGGACCGGGGCACGAACCCGTGTTCCCTGCATCGGCAGGCGGACTCTCAACCATCTGTGCCACCAGGGAAGCCCTCCATAACCAACTTTCATGACACCCAATCCAGGAATACAAGAAACTTGAAGCAAGTTCTGAGGAATCCCTGAGTTTTAGATCTTTAAGAAACTGAGTACTTGCCCACATGCTAGGAGACCGAGTGGGGCTAAAAAGTGCATCTCCTCGTCCCCCAAACACAGCGTGAGAGCAGAGGTGGAAGGAGCCTGCCTCATTTCCTTGTAATTTCCCTCCTCCTCCCCCCGCTACCCCTACCCCAGTCCTGTTGAAGGGGAGACCAAGAGGAATGGGTGGTAGCTGGGAACTGTTTTCTCTTCACCACCATGAGGTGCATGCTGAGAGGAACAGTGAATGGTGATACACTACTTAATACAACAAAAACAAAATACAGTAGCCAACTTTGACTGGGCACTGGCTGTATTCTAGGCACTGAGCTAGGTGCTCTATATGTATCACTTATTAAAATTCCTCGCAGCAACCTTATGAAGTGGGTATTATTCTGATTCCCCTTTTGATGGGTGAAGAAACAGCGTTAGGTAAGTTTCTTGCCCAAAACGAGACGGCTTGTCCACCAAAGAGCCGAGACGCGCGCGAACCCTGCCCTGCCCACCCTCAGAGCCTGCAGCTGTGGCCTCCTCCTGGCGGTTTCCGAAGAGGTGAAGATGGGGCTTTAGAGCAGCCATATCTCCGCAAGCGAGATGACGTGACCGGCTGTCAGCCTGCAAGATGCAAGCAGGGAGGCCTGGCACTCAGCTGGACCCCTATTTCTCTCTATTCTTTAACCACAAACTGGTCTCAAGCCAAACTCAGAAAAAGAGTGAGAGGAAAGGGAACCATCCAATCAGAAGAGGAAGGGTCTCAGATTCCAGATTCTGGAAGGGGATGGAATCATTTTATTATCACTGTGAGATATGAGGAGGGATCTTACCCAGATCACTGGGAGACTCTCTCCTCTGTTCCCAATAAGGAGAGAAGAGCAAAAAGCATGTCTGAGTTGCAGACCTCAGAAACCCATGGGGAAGAAAGCGTTTAGTGAGGGAGCTGTTGAGCCCTGGAAGCAGCTGCCAGAAAGGGAGCAGCATCTCCTCTGAGCCCGTGACGGGAGGGGATATTCTGCAAGGCGGTGACACTGGAAAATTTTAAATCAAAATTGAGATTTCCAGAAATGTATTCTCCTGAATTCTTCACACGGGTGTGCTATTAATATGGAAATGAGGAGAGAGTTTAATCATGTATGACTGTTTGCTGGAAAGAAAGCAAACAGGCTGATATGCTAAGTATCATCAGATTTACTAAATGGGGTCAGCATTACCGGGCTGATGTGGGGCTGATAGATTTCTTGTTACTCATTATCCCTATTGAATGGTTGGAATAAATTCAATGCGGAGAGACGCCAGGCCACGGCAGGGCCACCAGCTCCTCTGCAGCTGGCACGGTGCTCCTGAGAAGCTCTTGGCCTTGCTGGGGATCTGTGAGGCCGGCCAGCACCCAGCCCCACCCCTGAGCCCGGCCCCATCCACTGCAGGCTGATGGCTGTGCAGGGCAGGTGCAGGGCTGGGGTTCAAGATCAAAGGGCAGATCAAACAAGGATTCCTCACCCTCGCCCGAGTGTAATTGATTTCTGCTTACAAAGTTGTCTCAGAGAATCCTCCAAAGTCTTCGGGGAGAACAGCATGTGGTTTATAGATAAATAAATGAGGCCCAGAGAGAGTTAAGGGGATTTTCTCCAGTGTGACTCGGCTGGCTTACTGGGTGCAGGCAGGACTCAAATCCCCTGCCCCACTAAGCCCTTGTGCCACCACCTACGTGGGGTCCTCCAGGGCCCGGGTCCCACCCCACGGTCTCCAGCCTCCGCTTGGACTAACCTTGCTCCCAGACGTGGAGAGGTAAGAACCTCAGGGTGATTTCAGAACCAATTCCCTCTTCTTAATTAATTAACCTCTTAAAGAAGCATGTACTGTGTGGCCATCGTGTGGCCCCTGTGAAGATCACAGTGAACGAGCAAAGCAGATGCCTGCTCTCAGGGGGCTTCTCCTCGAGGGCCGTGCTCCTCAGGCTTTAACACACGTGTGAACCACCCAGGGACCCGGCTGGAAAGCAGGGTCTGGGCTGGGGCCTGAGATTCTGCATTTCTGACAGGGATGCCAATGCTGGTGGTCCACAGACCACACACTGATAGCAAGGCTCCAGGCCTGGTGGTGGGAGAAACTGCTAGGAGGGCAGCAATAGCACGTGCTATACGTGTGACCGAGAGGTCGTAGGAGGATCTACGGGCACCTGTTTCAGAGTTGGGAGATCAGGGAAGACTTCCTGGAGGAAGACAAGGCTAAGCTGTTCTCCAAGGCTGGAGTAGAAACCGACCACACCAGGGGTTACCAGTGGAAGAGATGGTCCACTCTGGGCCACAAGAACTGCTCTGCAAGGTCTTGTGAGCAAGAAAGAAGGTGTAAAGCTTCCTGGAGCTGGAATAAGACCCCGAGGTAGGGGTGGAAGGGGCAGGAACCAGGATGCTGACAAAGGAGTCAGAGCCAGAGCCTGGCTTTCAGCAGGAAACTGACCTGATGGGGTTTGCATCTTCAGAAGCTCCTCCCGGCTGCCTCGGAGGGACTGGATTGGGGGAGGGGGGGTGTCTTTTCAGAGAGGGAGAAAGCCTTGTCCCAGTGTCCAGGGAGGGGTGCGGGTGGTCTAAACTAGGACTGTGCCCTGGGGCTGAGAGAAAGGCAGGTTAGAGCTACAGCACGTGGATAATTCACTCAGCGTGGTCACTGATTACAGCGCATGTGTCTGGCCTGGTGGGTGTGCGTTGGGGTGGAGTGTGGTACTTAGGACGGGCTGTCCTTTGCACCCTTGACCTTGTTCTGTAGTTCCCGAAACCAAGCTTTGCTTTTTTTTCCTATTTCCTTCCTTATGGCTAAGCTCTTGCTTATCCGGTAACGATCTTTATCATATTCTCTGAACTATGTGGAGGCTTCTCTTTCTCTGTCTTGTTCCTACCTGTCCTCCTGGGAACTGAAGTCTGGCCTTGGCCACCTGTCTGCCCCAGTGCTGGCTGCTTGTCACTGTGCATGCCACCTGGCACTCGCTGCCAGAAATGCCTAAGCCTCCGCACATGTCCACCTCAACATCCTTCCTTCCTGAACCTTCAGGTCCCTTCTGGGGACCGCTGCCATTGACTGATTGGATCAGGACGCAAAAATGTGCCCAATCAGAGCTCCGCTAAACCAGGATCCAAGGCATTAAATTCCCAAGCAAGGAGCTCTATTTTAAGCTATATCAACCTCTTAATTAGACATTAGTTTTATTTACTGTCAGTTATGCAGAAGAGAGCCCTTGGCCCATGGAGGATAAACGCCTCTCTGCACCCCCCTTTGAGGCCCACTTGTCTCTGCTGATGACTTTATTAAAGGGCAAGGAAATCGGCCCGCTTATTAGCATCACAGCAGGAATAGGAATAGGATGTTTGCTATAAATGCAGCTCCTGAGATCCCTTCTGAAACGGCAGATTGAGAAGAACTCACGGAGAGGCCAGGAATTCAACTGTCTAAGGTAGGGGGTGTAGCTGCAGGATCTGAATATTGGTATAAAAACTCAGGATCAGAAATTTCAAGAGGATGAAAAAAGCCCATTGAGGTGACATCCATCCATCATTAAAAAACTGCATTTCCTGTGCTTGTGCTAGGATTTGGAGACGGGGGACCATGACTTGGAGATCTCCGAATCCTGTGGAAGGTTCCTGCAGACTCACATTCTACCTAGAGGCCCGAGGCAGTGACTTCATGACTCTGAGCTCTAGAAACACCTCTTGCCAAGGCTGCATCCTCAGCAGAGGAGTCTATTTCCTGCTCAAAAAGGGTCTTTGCTTCTTTTTTTTTTTTTTTTGCGGTACGCGGGCCTCTCACTGTTGTGGCCTCTCCCATTGCAGAGCACAGGCTTCGGACGCGCAGGCTCAGCAGCCATGGCTCACGGGCCCAGCCGCTCCTTGGCATGCGGGATCCTCCCAGACCCGGGAACGAACCCGTGTCCCCTGCATCGGCAGGCAGACTCTCAACCACTGCGCCACCAGGGAAGCCCGGGTCTTTGCTTCTTGAGTGCTGATGAAAGATAATCTGTTTTTCTCTCTCACCAAATGCTGGCTTGCCCCCTCCTCCCGCAGCGTTCATGCATGAACTGGGAATGACATGGCATAGTTTTTAAAAAGAGGCTTTCCCCATTTTCAATCCAGAAGATGAAAGTGTTTTGAGTAAAAATCAAAACAAACACGCACACACAAAAACCCCACTGTCTTTGATTTCTCGTTTGCAAGTGGCATTTCTTTTTGGAACCGCAACACTTGGGCCTCACAAGCTGGGGGAGCAGCGACCCTGCTGAATGAAGGGGAGAATCCAGGTACCACAAACGTGGCTGGTCACGGCATCCAGGAAAGATTTCCGTTTCTGGAAAGTCGTAGGTACCAGAGCTGTGAGAGAGGAGCCCCCAAGCAGACATATGGCTGTGACATCATCTCTCCTCATCCATGTGCACCCCTTCAGGTGGCGCCAGGGCCTGGCAGATACCACATCCCAGGACGGTTGCCGGGAAGGGCTGCATCCACTGAACATTTTATGCCCTGGTGTCCACCTCTCTTCTCTGACTCACTCAATGTGAGAACTTCGCGGGAAGCTAGACAGACTCATACAGAGCTCTGGGGACCCAAGAAACCAGAGGAGGCCTGTGGAAGGTCCCCGGCTTAGGTGAGGGGGGAGCAGGGATGGGCCGGGAGGCCGGGAGCAGGAAAGAGGCTGAGGTGGGTAGAGGGGCAGCCAGGGGCAGCCAGGGGCAGGGAGCCTGCAGGGCCCCAGGTGGCCTTCGGGCATGTGGAGGGAACTTGACCGCAGGCATTTGGAGGCTGCCCACTCACTCTGCGGCAAGTGGGAAAGGCCACAGGAAGCCTAGAAAAAAACAAGGCAGGGCCCCAATGTCTAACTGACCTGGATCTTCCTCAGAAGATCCAGAAAGATAAGTAAAAACCTGATGACTTGAAATGACAAAAAGGGTGGAGAGGCACTGTCCTTGGAAATAAGGAGCCTTCGCCGACCCTGGCTCAGCGGAGGGCGGGATAAAGGAAACTCGGTGTCCTGAATCCAGGAGCGTCCCCCTCCCGGGGTCCAAGTGTGAGTCGCAGGTGGAGGGGAGAGAAAGCCCCAGCTGTGGGTGGACACCTGGTAACCAGGTTGTCACACTAGGTCACAGACACATCAGAGGGAACCCGGAAGGGCTGGGAGCAGAAATGGGGGAAAATGCTTTTTCTGAAGATGCAGGAATAGGCTGTAAGCAGGTCTGTAATGAGCTCAGAAGCAGACATGTGGAAGCAGCCCAACAGGCAGAGGTTCCTGAAAGAATATGGTCCCGGACTTCATTAACGAGACGAGCCATCCATCTGAGTGCTGGTGTCACCCTCTCCAGGAGGGCTCTGAGCTTCCTGACACGCTCTCGCGCTGGGTGTCAGGCATGTGGCTCTGAGTGTCGCCCCCCCCCCCCACTTTCAATTGCAATTCAAACCTCACCTCTTCAAGCAGCTTTATTTCCCCCGACAACTTTCTCTACTGTCCGAGGGGATCTGAGCTCTGCCTGCGTTCTCACTTCCTGCCCGGAGCACTCCCAAGGTCAAGTGCCCATTGGAAGGACACGTGGAAATGATTCTCACCAGGAGTTACCCTGAGACCTTTTACTTCATGACAACTGTTAGTATGAAAAAAATATTAATCAGTACAGGCCTGTTGTAGGAATAAAAGACATGTAACTATCAACAGTAACAATTATTATTGAAAATGCAGTTTACACATATCTGTGAAATTCAAGCTCGTTATCATGTAGTAGTAATGATAGCATAAATCTAAGTTAACTTCAGTTCAGATGAGCAAATAAACTTCACAGTGGAATGACTCTAATGAATGTGATAAAAGCCTTTCCCTGTTAAAGGGTTCTTAGCCAAAGGTCAGTTTTTAATTAGGATATAAATTTCAGGTATATTGATAATACACGTGGAAATGGGAAGGCTTCAATCCAACAAACACGTACCGTTGCTTCCTATGCATTCGGTGCCAATGGCCTATGAAGATGAACACACCAGGGCCCCTGCCCCTGAGGCTCCTACCATCTGGAGAAGATGACTTGAAAATTTGGAAGCAAAAGGTAACAGGAGAGAGAGAAGTTGAAAATACACGGCAAATGAAGTAAACTTTTGGAGGGGGCAATGCAGAAGCGGATACCCACCAGGGTTCTTGGCCTTTTCCCCAACGAATAGAAATTGATCAGAGTTCAGACAAGAAATTCAGGCCAGGCTTTATGGGGGCCCCTGCTGCAGCGGAGGGGAGTGAAAACAAGTAACAGGCTTCCTTGCTCGCTTCCCGAGGTGGGGCCAGCTGGCTCCTTATACAGGGTGAGGGTAAGGATGTGTCCCGGGGTCGGGCTGGAAGGGTGGCTTAGGCGGCTTGCCCACCACTTTGGTGCAGGGGGCATGTTGAGTGCAGGGGGCATGCGCGGTACCCTGATTCAGAAGTGGCAGTTGGGTTTTTTTGGTCTTTTTGTATCTTCTTGTCCATAATTCGCACACAAGTGTGCATGCACTCAGTTATTTTCAGTCCCTCATAGCTTCTTTGTATTTTGTTGCTTGAGGAGACGTGTGTCCAGGTGCAAGCACTGCAGCAAAGGGTCCCAGGTTCCAGCCTGTCTCAAAGCCATGCTTCTCAAAGTAGGCCCCAGGCTGTTTGCAGGAGTCCCAGACTTCTGCCTTCTGCACTCGCACCTGCAACTCACCAAATCAGAGTCCTAGGAGGAAGCCTGGGAATCTTCATTTTACTAAAACCCTCAACTGAGTCACCTATTTATAAAACTGGAGAACCACTGCCTATTACTCCAAAAGCAGGGTTTAAAAGTGCTGTTCTGAGGCCACCCCCTTATTTCACAGGGGAGGCCCTTGAGTCCCAGAGGGATGGAGACAGGGCACAACTTTATTTCACCTCCGTGCATGCCGAGTCCATGCCAGGCTCCCAGGGACCAGTTCCAGCTGCCCGCAGGGAGTTACCTTCGGCATCTCAAAGTCCAGCATCAAATTGAATTCGTGCCGTGTTCCTGCCACACCTGCCATCCTGGGGTCAGCAGTGGCCTCCTGGAGGTCCCGAGTTTGGACTTTAGACCTGAGCTTGTGCTTCGACCCGTGGTTGGTGGTGACTCCCTGCTCCTCCTTGGCTGCCTGGTCAATGTCCATCTCTTGGCACTGTCACTGGTGTTAATTACAGACCCTCTCCAATACCTCATCCCATCAGACCCGTGACAGTCATGCTGCACTGATACCTCCATTCTCTGACCCTCATGGCAGAGGCAGGGTGTACACACGGGTGGTCTCCAGTCTTGGTAAACATCAGCACCACCTGGGGAGCCTTTGAAAAATACCCACCAGGTCCCACCCGGGGGGAGATTCTGCATTAACTGGCCTGGGATGAGTGCTGGACGTTGGTATTTTTCAGAAGCTCTGCCCACTGCCCTCCTTACGTAAATCTAATATGCATCAAAGGTTAAGAAACCCTGCTCTAATGTGAATAGAGCCAGTTAGGGATGCTTCTGTCTCCTTAGCCAGACTGTAAGACGTGCCAGTGTACACACAGCGTCCTGGTCACCTCTGGATTACGTCTCTCCCTTCCTTTCTGTAATTATTGAATGTTTATTGAGCTTCTACAGTCTGCTGGACATCAAAGATATTACGTTGGTCTCACTCTGTCTTGCACAAGATGGTAACTATATATAGATATGACATCATTCTTATTCTTATTATTTATCCCTTTTAGACCATAATCTCCAGAAAGATCAATGCCTAGCTTTAACACAGAACCCTAGACTTTCCCTTCAGCATCCTATTCCTCCAAGGAGAAGCAGCGTGTAGTGCAAACCACACTTCCTTTTGTGACAGGCTGACCTGTGTTCAAAATGCAAGCTCTGCCGCTTCCTAGCTGTGTGCTTAAGCAGGGAACTTAACCTCTCTCTGAACCTCAGTTTCTTATCCACTAAAAATGCTCTCTGTCTGTGGGATCGTTAAGAATTACAGATGGACCAGAAGCCAGCCAGGTGCTCCCAGTGACCACCCATCAACGTGCAGCTTTGTTTCCCACCAGCAGGCAGCAAGCCAGCCTTTCCGGGTGCGTCCATGGTGGGCTGGATCGTGCCAGAGAAAGTCAGAGGAAAGGCAGGGGCTGCTTCTCTCCGCTCACAGGATTAGGCAAAACATAAAGAGAAACAGTTCACTAGTGATTTTTTTTTTTTTAGTCAAATGAGAAAATGTTTGAGTGTATAAACATGCTCCAGTTTTTAAGATGTCCAGAAAAGATTAGGAGGAGATGCTGTTCAAAAATATGGGAAAGTCAACAATCACCAAAGAAAAAATACTCGAAATAAGAAGAGTTGGCCGAATTTGGGTGGCAAGGGACAACAGAAGTAGGATGGGAAGCAGAAGACTAATCCTGGCTCAGCTACTAACTAGCTGTGGAGTTTCAGGAACAATCCTAGCCACATTTTATTGATTGATTGAATCTTTAGAAACATGAAACACAATAAAAGTGTTAGCTATTTAAAATCTAGTTTTCTGAGAGTGAACATAAAACTTATTTTTAGTTTTATTTATTTAGCAAAACAGATCCAGGTACTGGCATTTGACCACCTGCCACCAAATTTTCTCTCCTGACATGTGTCCTGTGGTTTTCCCTTTGGGTGTGAGTGTGAGCAAATCTGTTTGCTGCATTGCGTGTCATGAAGCCCTGAATCTAGGTTAGACAATTTTGCAGCATCCTAATCTTTTCTTAGACCCAAACTGAGCAAGAGAGGCGCTCACAGATTTCCAAGATGAAGAGCTTTGTGTTTGAAACGGCTTCTGACATACTGATGTCATTTGACTTCTACAGAAAATGTCATTTTTTTTCATTATTTCTGCTTTGTTCAGTTAGGTGCCCACGGAGGTGGTTAATTGTTTAAGAGTGATAGCTAGAGTGGCTGGGGCTCTATTTCATACCTTTTTTCCTATTTCTTTTTCTTTCTTTTTAACCACTACACTCAATTGTAGAGTAATATAGTCCTTTCTTTAGTAAGAGAAGTAAACAGACTTTGCAGATCTGTACCATTTTATGACAGATCTAACCCAAAGCCCTCTGTTTTTAAGTACTAATATTTTATTTTATCCCCAAGCCATCATATTGTTCATTCCTCACCTGTCCTCATTTGCACCCCTGTGTGAGTCTGGCTTTATGAAAGTGACAGTGGGGTCTCTGAGAGAGACAGGGCGTCCTCTGTAAATTGCTCAAACCAGTGCATCTAAAACATAAAGTCCCCAGGGACTGGTGGTTTTTCCCACAAGATGGTCCTGCCCCTTACTGCTTTCTGACTTGGCTGAAATCAAGAAGGGGATGTGATTATCTTTATTTTCCAGGCAGAAAGGTAAAACCAGGCAGTGACAAATCAGTTCTCAGCGTGTACATGTCCACTTCTGAAAGTGGAAAACATAATCCTGAGAGCCCCCCACTGTTGGCCTTAAAAGTCAAAACATGCCAGCTAATCTCTAAGTGTCAGGGATTTTTAAAATCTCTGATGTACTGTTTTTCAAATGGAAACTGGTGACCACTGACTGACACATCCACTGGGTACGATGAGGCCTTAGGACAAAGAGGAGTTGGTGCTGAGGGTGCGGCCGTCATCCTGAAAAGCTCTATTAGCCTCGGGATGACATCGATGTGAAACTGAATACTTTAATGACTGGGCTTCTCATGGGCTCTTGTTTTTAATTCTCTGGTCCCGAAAGAATAATGTTCTTCTCTCAATCGAATCTTCTTGAGGTAAGAAGGAGGTGAGCAAGGAGGTAACCGTGGGTCAGGAAGGGCTGGGGCGGAGCTTCCTAAGGGAAAGGACCATTTCCCACGTCAGCAGCAGGCAGCTGAGGGCGGCCCGTGAGCACCGGGCTTCTGGAATCAGACCGCTTCTCCATCCCTATCACCTGTGCTGAGTTACTGACCTGATTTAAGTCTCATTTCCTCCTCTGCTTCCCTGCGCCTGGATGGTTACTATGAAATGAGATCACCACATAAAACACTGAGTACGATGCCTGGCCCATAGTGGACACTTACTAATGGTAGGCAATTTTAATGATTTTATCTCAATGTCTAACAACTTGTCTAGTGAGCAACAGAGGGTCAGTATATTTGGGGTGAGTGGGTGATACACGAATGACACACTGAATTGACCACGGGTGGAACCAGCTAGTGACTATCATCAACATCAGAAGTTTCTGACAGATAGAGGCCATCTGAGTTCAGAGGCATCCTCCCTACCCCTGCCGCCAGCACCTTGGTGTACACAGCCCATCCAGGCTGGGCCTGCGAGGGCTACCGTGGCCCTGGCCTTAAAAGATCTGGGAGGGCTTCCCTGGTGGCGCAATGGTTGAGAGTCCACCTGCCGATGCAGGGGACGCAGGTTCGTGCCTCGGTCCGGGAAGATCCCACATGCTGCGAAGCAACTAGGCCTGTGAGCCACAGCTACTGAGCCTGCGCATCTGGAGCCTGTGCTCCACAACGGGAGAGGCCGCGATAGTGAGAGGCCCGCGCACCGCGATGAAGAGTGGCCCCCGCTCGCCGCAACAAGAGAAAGCCCTCGCACAGAAACGAAGACCCAACACAGCCAAAATTAATAAATAAATAAATAAAAATTAAAAAAAAAAAGAAAAAGCTTAAAAAATTTTAGAGACTTTCCTTAAAAAAAAAAAAAAAAGATCTGGGACCCAGAGACAGAAGTGACCTTAGTCTGATAAAATTTATTGTCATCCAAGGGACCCTCTCAAGGAAATGACCTCTATTTCTCTTCGGACGATGATGCCAAAATGGATACTATCATGTGTTCTCCAAGAGACTCAGAGAAGTTCTGGTGTGTCTGCAGAGCCAGGAAGAAGGTGGCAGGAAGCCATGTGCTCCTGTGGTCCATTCTCCTTTTCACCTTCCGGAGAGAGACCGATCGGGAGAAATGGAGGCAGTTTACAGCTTTCAAATGCTAGTTCAGACCGAGGAGGAAATAGAATATGCCTCATCTGTCCAGGAGCTCTACAGTGTTGGGTACAAACACGCTCTTCCTGTGGAATCCCCACGATGAGATCCAGAAAGCATACTAGAACCTATTTCTCTGGGATATGTCTCCTCATGGATTCACTGGTCCATGAAGATCAAAAGATTACTTAAAACCTGCTATATGTCAGGCTCGGGAAATCTGCACACAAAACAGTTTCCATCTGGCAGGGCCTAGAGTCCAGAGGGAGTCACACAGGTTAACAGAAAAATACAAAGAAATTAACATCATGCATGTGGTGTGTGTTGGTGGGGAGTATGGAGGAACCAATTCTGCCTGATGGGCTAGAATAGGCTCTGATGAAATCAGTCAGTCTTGAACTGATTCTTGACAGGTGAGTGTTTACCTGGCGGTCAGGGGTGAGAAGGGGAAACAGAAAGATTAGTCCAGACGCAGAGAGAAGCGTGAGCAAAAACACAGGGGAAAGAAAGAGCCTGACCTCAGCCAGGCATCTGCAACCAGTTTGGCTAAATTCTGACCGAAGTGCAGGGTGGATGTGTCTGGAGATGGAGCAGTGGCTTCAGCGCTCATTCAAGCCCCCTTCAGTTTTGCCCACTTGTCCTCCCCACAGCCAGGATTCTTGGTTACATGTACCAGAAACCAATTCTGGCTGTTCTAAGCCCAAAACTGGTTTAAGGAGTTTCTAGTTAAACAAGGTAAATTGAATTCATGTGTTTACCTGTGCTCCCTACTGAAATTCCATTAAAAACATAGTAAGTCAGTATATACCAAAGTGGACTGCCTGCTGACCCCCGAGGCCCTCCACTCTCGGAGTTTCCTGTCGCAGATAGCCCAAGAGTTTTGAAGCAACTGGAAGAATGTGTTGAGTATGAGTTTTTGGAACATTTGGAATGTTAACCTTGTAAGACAGAATTTGTTCAATCCATTTACTGAGACTTTGAGAAACAAAGTCTCGATATATTCAAAACAAAAAAGGAGTCAGGATAGTGCTTTTAAATAAGTTTATCTTAATTTCGAAAGTAAATTTCAGATAATTTTTCTGGTGGGCAACAAAACACACCTCCCTGAATGCCTTGTAATATATTTAGATTTGGTTTTATGTTTCTTCCTCAATTTATGGAAAGAAATAAAATTAATATATCATATATATATATATGTACTTTTTAATGGTATAAATATCCAAGGACAGTGAAAATAGGAAAAGAGATAAGATCAAAAATTTGTTAGAAGCTGAAAAGAAAATGGTTTACTAGTCATCTGACCAGAAGACCTAAGGAAAGAGAATTCCTTCGAGAGAGAGGTAGGAAAAAGCTGTTATACAATTTGGTTTGCACCCCAGAAGACCCAAAGGCTCAGGAATTGGTGGCACAAGGTAACTCTGGAAGTGGGGTCAGGGTGGGGCTTAGAATCCGCTAAGCAGTAATCGGACCTCCAAATCCCCCTTCTACTCTGAAGAGTCAGACAGCTGACAATCCTCACTGCCACCCATCAGAAGACTGGGTATTTGTTCCTTGGAGAAGGCAAAACAAGAATCTCTGGGTTGGAGGAAAACAGGCACGGATGACGGTGGGAAAATCTTTGTAAAACAAAGAATTGAATAAATGGTTATATATTGAATTCTGGAAACCTCAGCCCTCTTCCTGTAATTAGCTCCCAGAATGCTGGCACCTAGGCTTATACCCTCCAAGTAGAGGATAGAAAGTTGTTGTTTTTGATCAGCTCACAAGAATAGACCTATGGATGCTAACATAGTAATACACTAGCCCAGGTGGAACTCACCCATATGGGGCTTCCAGCTCAATTTTTAATGCCCTACCCTTATGTACAAGAGGACAGCCTCTTTTTTCATATACCAGACAATTGAAACTCGGAGACTATTATAGGTTGAAACATACGGCCCCCCAAATTTCTATGCTGAAGTCCTAACCTGGGTGTTTCAGAATGTGACCTTAGTTAGGAATAGGATTATTGCAGATATAATAAATTAAGATGAGGTCATACTGGATTAGGATGGGCCCCTAATCAAATATGACTGATGCCCTGATAAAATGAATGTCATGTGAAGAGAAAGAGACACCCATAGAGGAAAGTCAATATGAAGAGGCACAGGGGGAAGACAGCCACGCACAAGCCATAGGGAGAGGTCAGGAACAGATCCTTCTCCCAAAGTCCTCAGAAGGAACCAAGGCTGCCCACACCTTGGTTTCAGACTTCGAGCCTCCAGAACTGTGAGACAATGCATTTAAATTGTTTTAAGTCTTCCAATTTGTGGGGCTTTGTTATGGCAGCCCTGGCAAACTATCAATAGTACAGAGCCCAAGGCAAATAACAAGGATAAAGAAACTTGGGGGGAACAAAACCAAAAGCAAATTCTAAGATTAAAAATTAGGAATAAAAAAAACCCAACTATGGTTAATATCCTCAAGAGATAAGAGAAATTTTCCATCCATAATACCAAAACTGTGTGCTCTTAAAAAATAACAGAGAACTAAAATGAGCTATTGGAAATCAAAAACAAAATTTAAATATTTTTATAAGTTGAATGGAAATATTAAAAGGGATAAGTTGGCTTCATTCCCCAGAAGACAGATTTTTAAAAATCAAAGTGATTTTTTAAAAAAGAGAATATAAAAAAATAATCAGAGGAGAAACCTGGAAGTCTGATATACAAATAAGAGCCCCAGAAAGAGAGAACAGAGGAAATGGACAAAGGGGTATCAGTGATGCAGTACTTCAAGGATGTTTCCCCAAACTGAAGCTCTTGTGCTTCTAGATTGAAAGGGTCCAGGCATTGCCCAGCACAGTGTGTGATAAAAGACCCAGAAAAAGCGTATCATCATGAAAACATGCACAGAAGACAGAATGAACATTTTTAAAGGTGCTGGAAGAGGAAAATAGGTTATATACAAAATGTCAGGAATTGGAATGATACCAGGCTTCTTAAGAGCAGCCTGGAAGATACAAGATAATGAGTCAATGTTTTTGAAATCGTATGCCAAGTTTTCCTCATCTCGATTTCTATTCCCTACCAAACTATCCATCAATTGTGAATAAAATGTTTCAGAAATTTTACCTCACAACTTCTTTCTCTGAAGCTACTGGAGAGAAAGCTACTAGTCCATCAAACAGGAGAGTCAACCAAGAAAGAAGGGGAAAAAAATGGTATCCAGGAAACAGGGGGTCCAATGCCAGAGAGAGAGAAACCCTGTACATCAGGTCTGGAAAGCAAGTAATGAAGGAAATATAAAAAAGAGTAGAGGGATTCAGAAAGTATGTCTCCAAGAAGAATGATAGACCAAAAGGACGTGTTCCCTAATGTGTTCCAATGTATTGAGAAGAGAGATCCAGTCCTACTGACAGGTTTGGCAATAGTGATGGATAATGGGACACATGCAAAGGAATGAATGAGGCAATTATTAACTCCAGTGGGGGGCAGGGGGGTGTAAAATGTGGGGATGGTAACGATGGTATAGTAAATATTCAGCTATAAATAACTTTTCATGCTCCTAATAATATAAACATTGAAAGTGTAACCAAAAATGAAATAAATCACATTTCGACGACAGGCGAAAGGGTGTGTATGGGCAGAAGAGAGGGCTGCTATTTTATAATAATAAGTATTTTAGAACAAAATGGTGCACGTTAACACAAAATTTGGGGCATTTATTGGAAGGATACAGAGGGCTCCCAGACTCTGGGGAGGGCAGGCTTGGAAAGTGGGTGGGAATTAAGGGGACTCTAGAGGCTAGGGACCTGGACACGTGGCCAGCATGCTGCCTCCACCGCTGAACCCCACCCCCTCCTGTGAACAGCTGAGTATACATTCCAAGTGTCTCTGGCCAAGTCTAAGGTCAAGGGCCCAGACCCTGGTTACCAGTGGGTGGGAGAGGAAGAGCTTTCCCCCTTCAGCTTTCACAGTTAGCAGTAGTTTCTGAGTTCTAACACTGAGGAACTTCTACCCTAGGGAGATTAGAACCAAGGGCAGTTAGTGGGGTATAGAAAGGAGGGAAGGGGCACCCATCCCTCCATGTTTGTAAAACTGGGAATAGCTGAGTATATACGCTCCTTGCAAGCAGGGGTGGTTCCCAGCTGGAGGTGTTACTGCCCCGGGTTCTTGGACTTCTTAATCAATTGAAATTGACAAGAAGCCAGATGAGAAATTGGGGCAAGGCTTTATCTGGGCTTGTCCTGCAGTGCAAGGGAGTGAAAACAAGTAACAGGTGACTTTGCTCGATCCCTGAATGAGGGTGAGTGTAGGGGTGGGCTCATGGGTGGGGACAGAGGGGAGGCATAGGTGGTCTACCCACCCCCTTGATGGTGCTGTGGGCGAGGACCATGCATGGGACCCTGCTTTTGTTCCTGACACCTCACAAGTGGCAGTTGGGTTTTTGGCCTTTTTGTATCTTTTGTCCAGAATTTGCCCCAACTGTGCATGCACGCAGTTATTTTTAGGCCCTCATAGCTTCTTTGTATTTTGTTGCTTGAGGAGACGTTTGTCCAGTTGCAAGCACTGCAGCAAAGGGTCCCAGGTCCCAGCCTGTCTCAGAGGCAGCCATCCTGCAAGTGGAAAAATCTCTGTCATGTGTGTGCCCTGCAGCTCCTGGGAGGGGATAAGCCTGGGGGACTTGCCTGGCCTGGGTGTGGAGGCCCTAAGGTTGTGCCTGAGCTCAGAGGAAAGGAATACAAGAAGAGAGAAAACAAACCTATGGTCACCAGGGGGGAAAGGGAGGAGAGGGATAAATGGGGAGATTGAGATTGACATTACACACTACAATATATAAAATAGATAACTAATAAGGATCTACTGTATAGCACAGGGAACTCTACTCTGTAATGGCCTATATGGGAAAAGAATCTAAAAAAGAGTGGATATATGTATAACTGATTCACTTTGCTGTACACCTGAAACTAACACAACATTGTAAGTCAACTATATTCCAAACAAAACAAAACAAAACAAAATCTCAGCTACATAATAAAAAGAGAGAGAGAGAGAGAGCAGTTGCCCAGAGTATGGGAGGGAGAGTGATAATAAAAATGAGAAGCTTCATCATGTGTCTCTGTTCTTTAGATAGTATTCAGGGAATTCCCTGGTGGTCCAGTGGTTAGGACGCCACACTCTCAATGATGAGGGCCCGGGTTCAATCTCTGGTCAGAGAACTAAGACCCCCACAAGCTGTATAGTGTGGCTGAAAAAAAAAGAAAGAAAGCAAAGAAAAAAGTTTAGATAGTATTCAGGAAAATCAAAACCCTGTTTATTTATTTTCCTCCAACCTCAACCATTCCCAGGTTTCATCAGTGGTAAAAGGGTGGCAAGTATTATTATTATTATTCCCATGTAGTGGGTGGAAAGTTCAGGCAGGGCTCACAGGAAACCGGAAACCCCAACCTACCAGATAGGAAATGAAGAGGCAAGTCAGTGGTGTTGCCGGGGAGCAGTTTTATTCTGTAACATTTCCTTTCATCAAAGGAGCAGTTTGCTTTGGATATTCTTTGCTGTCATGTTTTTATTAACATACTCAAAAATATTTGTTGAGGGTCCACTGTGTGCCAGGCATGAAATATAAAAATGAATAGGACATGAATCAGCCTGGCTTTCAGGAGCTTGCAGTCAGTTGGAGGTCACAGACCCAGGAGTGGAGGAGGATACTACAGTGTGAGTGGTGCAGCCCACGGTGGGCGGGGGAGGGGGGGGGGAATGGGGGGGGAGGGGCAGCTCCCATCCCAGCCGGCAGGGGTCAGAGGAGGTCTCCTGCTGGAGGCGAACCCGGGCTCAGGTGGAAAGGGTGATGAGGGGTGCCCTGCAGGACAGGAAGGCGTCTTCTAAAACTGGTATGCCATAGGTAGGAAACACTCACAGGGGCCCCAAGTGCTTCTAGTTTACCCATGACATCTTTCTTAAAGGAGGAAGAGCTTGGAGGGATCAAGGAAAGAGTCTCCATTACTCCTCCTTTGACCGGCTCTCCCCTGCACGTAGTGGTAGGGAGTGCCCAGCACACACTACTCACTGCGACACACCGTGAGCAACCACTAATCACTCTGAGACTAGAACTTGGGCTTTGCCCACCCAATCCACTCGGGAACAGACTAGGAAATGGCCAACGGTGATGGCAGGGGGGTGGGATGTCTTAACATCAAGGGCAGCATGACTGAACTTTTAATCACAGAACTCTGCAGAAAGGGAAGAGTGAACACAGAAGGCTATTATATCACCAACAGAAAGAAAGGAAATGTGTTTTGTCTGAACAGGATCTGGGGGTGCAAGAGAAAATATCAAACCGTGACTAGACCCCTCTTCTAATTATAGCATGAGTGCAGCATGTGATCCGGATGGCTCCTTGGAAGCCCCAGTGGGTATGAGATAAGCATGACTGAGCTGCCCCGTGTGTGGCTATTCCCCTGACAGCTGGCACTCTTTGCTCATCCTTAATCTTGAGCTGTTGTTAATGGAGTGTGGGATTCACGAAAAGGCCTCCTTTTAGCTATCTCATTCCATCGGGTTGTTAGTGGTGTTGACTCAGGTTTCCAGGTGAGAGATGGGGAGGAAAGTGGATGCTGGAGGGACAGGGAGGTGTGACAGAGGAGATAGGCAGCCTGGCAGGTAGCATTTTGGTTGATCTAGACTACCCAGGCATTGGAAGAGTTTCCTGGAAGCTTAGAGACACTTGCCTTTGGGGGTGACATATGTACCCCAGAGTTAGAGAAGCAACTGGCTTGAACGGAGAGGACACCGGCTTGTTGGGACAGGAACACATCACATCTCTAACCTTTGGGGTTGGTGGTGCGAGCAGTAAAGCACGTGTGTTAAATTAGGGCACTTCATGGTCTGATGGCTCCAGGAACGGATTTTATGTAAGTACTCTTTTAAAAAAAAAGTTACAACTAATTGCTTGCATGAATTTACCACTTGTGTTCTCAGTTACACACACAATCAAAGCCTCACACGAGCTGTCTCAAATAACTTTCCTAGAGATTCTCCTCTAGTTATCTGAAAGTGTAGGCAGGCTAAGCCCCGCACTGCATGGAAAGCACATTCTTTCAAAAACAATACAACTGTTGGAAAAGAATTAGATTACCATCAGCTGAGAAGCCTTGGGCCAACGGCCAGTTGTGATTTCTTTTTGCAATAAGGATGCTGGGAGCCCCACTGGATCTGATAGTGGGTCTGGGCACCGCAGAGGTCTCAGATAAGCAGACCTTTCCAGTCTAGTTCCCACAGAGAGGGCAGAGGCAAGACGGTTCCAGGGACTCTGCTGGACATCAGCCTGGAGTTACAAGCCTGGGAGCTCTGAGCTGAATGTGGAATCAACCAGGAAACCGATGCAGCAAGCAACGAATTTGATCAGGACAAGCTTCGAAGTTTATTCAGAATTCACAGTATTAATCAACTACAATTTTCGTGCTGTCAGAAGAAGGTAGAGTAAGTTTTGATAGTCTAGATGTGATGACTCCGTGGATTATTACTGTAAATGATGCTTGTGGCAGAACAAAATGTCTTCCAATTAGAAATGGACTGAAGTAATGTGACTCAGAGACACAATTAGGTAGTTTCCACTTACAAGGACAAAGCTAAGTGGAGATTCGAAGCTATTAATCAGTTAAACCGAACCCCGAACCCATAAAAATGACTCTATAGAAAGCTTGGCTGAAAATTTCATTCTGTGACCTTTGATTATACGTGAAGTCACTCTCCCAGCAGTCAGATCTCTGCCTGTCGCCTTATCAAGGCGAAGTTTCAGTTTTCAGACTTACGTGGAGCCTCGAGTGGCTTGGTAGGTCACTTTTTATCATAACCTCCTTTCCCCCTCTCTTAGGAGTGTGTCCCCTAAGAGTCTAAGGGAGGAGAGAGAAAAGCTCTCTTCACCTCCATGAGTCTGTCCCATCCAGTAGGGTTTTATCAGCCTGTATTTGAGAATGCCCAGCCGCCTCATAAAATTAGCCAGTTGTCTGAGAGATGGGCCCAGCTGTTTATGCTCCACTGATAGGTGATGAGGTCATGCTTTCAAGCATCCTCATCGCACTCACGTTCTGTCAGCAGCTCCTCTGGTGGTCCATTCCCTATACACAAGTAAATACACATTATAATTAATGAGCCACCCCCAAGTCCTAAGTCTACAGCATCACCCCCATTCCATTTAAACATGGCCCTGTTATCCTTTGGGTTATGAAATTGAGGGAAACCACTGGCAAGTATGGGAGAAACTGATCTCGTCCATCCAACTCATGATTACGCATGGGCTTTGTCATTTACAGGGAAAAGAAAATAGGACTTATTGTCACTAGTTACCTAGGATCTATTTCCCTCAGTGCTTAAGCACTGCACAGTAGGAAGTTGGCTGCTCAGGAAGTCGGTATGTATTCAAGCAAGTAGGTCAAGCATACTAATTCTGAGGATTATTATTGTACCGGATATGCCCTGTACATAATACATTATTATGTATGAGGCATGTTTAGAAGGAATAATGTCGATGGTTTGCATGCCCACAAGCCCAGCTACCATTTGTCCATATTTAGAACCAAGAGTACCTCCTTGCTTCCGTGTCACAGAACAACAGTAATATTCTTCAATTTTTTCTTAGTTCTTTTATTTCACAAAATTTTGAGTTTGTCCTTTCTCTGTCACAGTCCTCTAGGTTTAGAATTCTTCCTGAGAACTGAGTTTCCAAGAAGCCTGGATCATGCGTGAGCTTTAGTAGATTATTAAGTATCACGGTGTTGGCAGGGAACCAAGCTGATGAGCTGATGCCATTAGAAACCAATTCATAAATACTTTTGATGATTGAAAAACCAAATCCTTGATAAGAAACCACTGTAATTATGCTCCATAACTGCTGTTATAATCCAATAGTTCAGTGTTGTATTAGTTGCCTATTTCTGCATAACAATATTACCACAAACATGGTGGCTTAAATCAACACGTCTTAGCTCCAAGTTTCTGAAGGTCAGGGGGCACAGTTGAGCTGGGTCCTCACTAGGCTCTTACCAGGTGTGGCCCGGGCCAGGGTCTCATATGAATTTGGACTGGGAAAGAATCTGCTTCCAAGCTCGATCGGTTGTCAGCAGGACTCAGTTCCTTGTGGGCTATTGTCCTGAGGACTCAGTTCCTTGCTGGCTCTTGTCCTGAGGACTCAGTTCCTTGTGGGCTATTGTCCTGAGGACTCAGTTCCTTGCTCGCTATCAGCTGGCGGTCACTCTCAGTTCCTTGTCTCGTGTCTCCGTATGACAGCTACTTCATCAGCCCTCAAGGGAGGCGTCAAAGGAGAGAGCCTACTGGCAAGATGGAAATTACAACCTTATGTCACACAAGCATGAAAGTGACATATCATCACCTTTGCCATAATTTACTGTTGAGAAACAAGTCACAGGTCCCACCTGAACTCATGGGGAAGTGATCACACATGGGCATTAATGCCAGGAGGGGAGGATCAGTGGGGGAATACCTTAGACTCTGAGCACCATGAAAATATTTAGTCAGAACGAAAGACTCAATCTGTTTAGGAAAGCCCCCTTTAAAAGTTTAGGTCTAAACCATAAAGGGGGGGAAAAACCATATTGGTTGTAGCAGCTCAAAATAAAATTTTGCTGCAGGAGTAAGAAAGCAATAAATATACATGATCTATTAATCAGAGGGAAGAGTAAGAAAATAAAGTAGTGAGTTATTCTTTGTAAAGAATTAAGGGCAAGAATAATTCAGCAAGAGTAATTCAACACATAATTATTGAACATCTGTGTAACTTGTACTCTATGCACTACGGATAGTGAGGAGATTGTGGGCGTACAAAGAAATATCAAAATAAATATAATGTATGTTTTACTCAAGCTGGTTATAACCACAGCAAACATTTATATTGACTTTACCCTTAGCCAAGCATAAATCTAGTCACTTTACATGTATCAGCTAATTTAACCTTCAGACAACCTTGTAAAGCAGTTGTGATCATTGTTGCCATGAAGATGAGAAAACTGAGGGGTTAGTGACTTGCCCAAAGGCACAGAGCCAGAAAGTGAGGAAGTGTGATTCCAAAGTTCACACCCTGTGACAAGGGTCAGCAAACTACAGACCACAGGCCAAATCTGGTCAGCCCCCTGCTTTTGTCAATAAAGTTTTATTGGAACAAAGGTGTGCCCAATTGATAACAAGTTGTCTCTGGCTGCTTTTGCATTATAGTAGCCAAATTGAGAAGTCGTCCACATGGCCTGCATGCCTAAGATACTTACTGCCTGGCCCTTTACAGAAAGTGTTTGCCAGCCTTGATATAAGCCACCACAGCATAGCGCCTTTTTGGTGAGAGAGAGACATATCATGTAGCCAGACTTCTAAAATACAAGGTGGAATACGAGCTACACAGAAGTACAAAGAAAATGGAATAATGTTACCGTGGCCTTCTTAGACACGGTGGTGGTGACTCTTCGTGTGCATGTGTGTGTGTGTGTGTGTGTGTGTATCATTGTAGGGGAGGTGGTGTTAAGGTTCTCTGGCCATAAAGCTGAAGTGGAAACAAGAACAGCATAGGTGAAGACTAAAGATATGATAGCTGGCTTTGGCAGTTTTAGATAAAAAAGAGCAATTGGGAGAAAGATTTGTAACCTACAGTAGTTACCACAACTGAGAATAACATTACTGTGTTTATGCAAATAAGGCAGTAAAATCTAATTAAACATCTTAAAAAAGTCAATTTCACCCCTAAATTTCAACCCTCATATGTAAAGTAGTTTCTACCAACAGAAGAAAGCAAGAGCATGGGGAGATCACCTGAAGTCTGAGACTCCAGGGTGCTGTGCAAACATGAAATTGCCACTTGAGTCCTCAAAAACCTACGAGGACATCAGCGTTAAGCTGACTACTTAAAGCCAGTGTTGTGAGTCATCACAGCATCCATCTGTATCCACTCTGTGCAATTTCTTTAACTCTTGCTCCTAAGTAGATTTTTTCTTATTTATTTGCCACTTAGTGGAATCACACCAAGGGATTCAGCAAAGGAATAGTCTTATTCAAAACATTTAAAATTGGGTGAATATTCACTTTGATCTCTTGTTTATTTCAATGTCTGACACCATAGTTCACTGGTGGGTGTTCCTGGTCTCAAACGGAAACAACCATCCTCCCGTGGGTATTCCTTGAAAATGATGTGTCTTTTCTCTGGTAGTAAACAACAAACAGAGATAAAACTGTAAACAGAAAATGTAATAAAATGAAGACCTGTTTGACCATCTTTCTTTGAAGGTTCAGAAATAGCTCAGTGTTTTGTAAGCAGTACATGGCATAATGCAGGCATATCCAAAAGATGGAGAGACATTCCACTACTTCAAGGTTTCCCTTGGTGATCACAGCTACAGACCTTTGCTGCTTTCCAAATTATTATTACATGATTCCTGCCTTTTCAGGCTATTTTGCGATCACTTACATGTTCTTCTAGTTTGAACTCTGAGTTTATGTTTTCAGCAAAATAGAGGTAAGTTAAATGAGGTTGAAGGTTTTTGGAGTCAATTCAAGTCAACTGCTGTTAAATATGTATGAAGTTTATAGAATCAGAGTCTCACTTGCCAGAAGGAAAAAAAAAAATCTCTATTTGTTGCCCATGGGCATTTTTCAAGAGGCTCCTTAACACCTCCAAGCTTTGTCTCAGCCACATTCGATTCCATTTCTAGTCACACACTTTTTTTTCCTTAAATATCATCCCCTTTCCAAAGGGAAGTTCAGATTATGCCAGAAAAACTTTAGGTACCCTTTCTGACAAAGCAGATATTCATTGAAGATTGTATATTGTCTGGGTTCTCACCTGCTTCTTAATTCTTCAGCATTTCTTTCCATTTCACTCTAAAATGAGGAAAGGATGAGGTTGACCCTGGAGGCCTGATTTTAATTCCCTATTAGAGTCTTGTTCTACCAGAACCAGGCGGAAGCAGAGTCAGAACGGTGACGGACGGACCAACCCAGCTGAACACTTTCATGTTCTCCTAGGAAATGAGATATTAATGGTCTGTAGAAGGTGTTAAATACAGGCCTTCTCGACTAGAAACAGAAGGCTGGGTTTTCTTTCCATTTGCATTTCTTTCTTTCTTCAATAGAAAGGCCTACGTTTAATATTAAGAGAACTCCCACAAGTAAAAACATTATCAGGGGATATCATAAAGCATCAGAAGATGAATCGAAGGTCTGGGCCTGGGTGAAAAGGAAATAAAACCCCAAGAAGGGGCAATGTATTGGAGGACAAGTCAGGACACTCACTCTCCCAGGCAATGTGGGTGCTGCTTCATCCTGTAGGGTCTTGGTTTCCCCAAGAGTAAAATTAGAGTCATCACACTTTCTGTTAATCTCCCAGATCTTATCAAAATATGCAAGAACAAAAGTATCAGACACTGTGTACTATGTAGTGGATAATGTTATATTTCAAAATACCGATTCCTCTGCCCATATGCCTCTTTCTATGGATGACTCCCTGTGAGAGGATTAAGCATCTCTTCCCCATTGATATCATGTTACTTGCTTTGACCCATGGAACGGAAGCAGAAAGAACGTGTGTTCCTCTGAACGCAAGCTTTGAGAGCTTTCTCATGGCTCTGCCATGTTCTTATTTCTCTCCACAAAGAGGTAAGCCAAGTTAGAATAGCTTAGTCTTCAGACTTTTAAATTTTTATGCTGTTTAAATTTTCTATAATAGTTTCCTCTTGTTTCTACTTCATTCTGCAGTAACATCCTTTCTGAAAATGTCAGCCTGAAAGAAAAGGGGATGGCTGTTCAGAGCTTCTCCCGGAGGACCAACCCCCGAGGGGATGGAAAGGGGTGGTGGAAATTGAAGGGGAATGCTAAAGTAACATGAAGTCAAACAACTGTGAAATGATTTCCAACTTTCAAATTAGCAAGTTAAATATAATATTCCCTGTAAGCAAATGTGTTAGGAAATGGTCACTCATGTCCTTCTGATGCAAATATAAAATAATGAGTTTTCTAGAGGACAATTTTGTAATATTTATCAAAAAGATCTAAAGCATGCATAGCATCTGAGGTAGTGAAATCCCCTGCAGGGCTGTATCCTAAGGAAATGATAATATATATGCATAAAGTCTATGTAGAAGGCTGTTCTCACCAAGAATAAGGGCTGAGGGGACATACTTCATAGGCTAAAAGTGCTTATATCAGACTTGTGGAATTAATGGGATTTCTCGTACCTTCTTCTTCTTCCTCTCCTTCTCCTTCTCCTTCTTCTTCCCCTTCTTTTTTGCTTATCTGTTTTTAAATTATTGCGAAAACTTGTTTTGTTTTCGTGACAAGGGGGGAAATATATTTCAGGAAAAAATTCAGAGGGAAATTCAGGGAGAGCTGATGTCCCTCTCAGGTAACATTTTCCCTCTGGGGACAGTGGCCTTCCCTGTCCTATTGCTGCTAGGGGACTGGCCTCAACACTGGGTGGGTCATGTCAGAGAGGAGGCTGGGGGTTGCTAGGGGAGCTAGAAGTGGCATGAGTCATCTTGTGGCCTCACCATGCAATTCACACCTGTGCTTGGGACTGGTGGGTGTTGCTCTGTCGAAAGTACACTCTGAGTTCCCCAACCTACACAGATTCTCCAGGAACCCAAGATAAGAGGTAAGAGGGCATATGACATTCAGCCATGGCCCAGGGCCCACTTGCCCTGTGGCTCACTGCCTGCCTTGCTTCAGGCTTATTCACGGTCCCACTTTCATGCCTGGACTAACTCCCTCTCCAGTTGGGTGGTTTTTTTGCTGCTGTTTCCTTGGTTCCATCTTGCTTCTGAGGAGTCATTAAGCTCCATAGGAAAACCATATTTAGGAGGCTGCACAGCTGCAGAGGCCTGTGGATAATGAGTGGTGAACAAATCTCCTCATTTTTAAAGCTCAGCTGTTTGAAACACGCTGAATGCAAAAATCATTGGTGAGTTACAATGTGTTAAATGACTATAATTAAAGGCCTCTATATTATGACACAGTTCATGATATTTCATTGCAAAAATTATACCCGGGGCACCTACAGTGGTGGACACTATACTTTTTATTCCTTTCTGTGGAACCGAGGAAGAATGGGACAAAAGCATCATGGAAAGGTCGTTGTGTTATAGGAAGAGTTTTATTATTTGGATTCTTTTAGCCTCTTCATAACCGTCAGCAACTGATTTTTGCACAATGTTGTATATTGTCTCCATGTCTTTCATCTATTGACAGAAGAATGGGGAGCAAATTACATTTAAACAAAATCTCCAGCAGCTGATCATGTCTAGATAACTGGTCTGTTGTTATTTTTCTAATTTGGGTTTTTTAGATAAAGCATTTGTGAAAACAAGACCCAAAATATTGAACTCTCATTGAGTTCAGCATAAGATTGGCCGTTTGGGAGAAGAGCTTCCTGGTCAGTTACTAAAGCAACTTGATCACTTTCTCACTTAAATAAAAACTTCTGGAATTTCCCAGGATCTCTTATTACCATTTTCCTATTTTGTACCTAGAAACCTATTTTTGATACAATTTTCTTTTCCCCTTGTACATATCTCTGAGTTCGACTCTATTCCCACTTAAAAACATCTAAGTTGGAGGGAGGACTAGTTCTTAATAATTTCTATAAATGAGTGAATGAAATTTTCAACTTATTCTTAAATACAAACCATAAGATTGATATTTGCTTTTTAGTGCGGCCAACTTATAATATTGTATTACAACATAATGTATGAGCCTGATTTGACGTTTTTAGTGCAGTCATTATTCAGATTGTCAGTAGTCATTCTGCTTGCGTAAGGACCATAAGGTTCAGCTATCATAGACGATAAAGGTTCCAGATTCTAACCTTGTTGCTGCCATTGACGTTCTGAACTAATCTTTTTATCTTTGCATCCTCAAGGAGAAAGTACGGCTCAGAAAGCCAAACTTACCATCAAGGATATAGAAAGAATAAACATAATATTTGTAAAACACTTTATGACTAGAGAGTGATATTGCACACTGCATCCTGAACTTGTTATCCAGTCCAAGCTTGATCTTCTCACTGCACGACAGGCCAATAAATCAAAAGACGAGTTGCTGGGGCAAGGAATAGCAACTTTATTAGGTAAGCCAGCAGACTGAGATGGTGGACTCATGTCCCAAAGAGCATTTACCCAAGTTAGAAGTCAGGCCCCTTTTATACTAAAAAGGAAGGGGGTGTGGTTTGTTGTTGAAAAATTGTTGGTTTCAGAATCCTTTGTTCTTGCATCTGTCCATGTAGGTCAGGTCATGATGTTCCTGTAAACCTCTAACAAAACAAATGTTATTCTCTGTTCTGCAACTTTTTATCTGGAGAGGAATGGAAAAGTGTTGTACCTTTAAAGGTCAGAGCCTTGAGAATGGGCTGTCTTGTATATTTCAGGCTCTAGGCAGCATTCTTAACTTGCAGCAAAAGCAATGGAATACAAAGGTTAAATTGCAAGGAATAGATCCAATTTGGGGTCAGATTTGTTCTTCCCTGTTACAAGCTTGATGATCCACTTAATCCCAGATTGGGAGCCAAAAAATGTGTCTCAACTGAGAAAACTGGCTCCACACCCCACTGAAGGCCGTGGTCCTCCGCTTCAATTTTCCTGGGACACTTTTGAGACATTCAGCCCAGGCCTCACACTGAATCAGGATATCTGGGGGTGGCTTGTGGAATCACCATGTGTGATTCGTTTTCTCCTTTCAAGGGGAATGAAGAGTCTTTGCCCAACCCCTACCTGCCCCAAAGGGCACTAATGTTTTACATGAGTTCTTTATTCAGTCTTTGCAACACTGTCTTATTTTACAGATGAGGAAATCTAGATTTAGGATTCAGGTGCTTCACACTTGCCAATGTCCCAGTTTCCAAATGCACAGCCAGATCTAACCCAGCCCTCTGTGTCCCCAGACTCCAGGTCTGTTCCTCTGTGATTCTGCCTCCAAATGCAAGCATTTAAAAACCTGGCAAAGAAAAAGGACCTGGCAAAGAACTGGAGGAGGCAACAGTGTCTTCGTACCAGCACCTGTTCCACCTGCTGTTTTCACCTGAGTTTCAAGCTCCTGTGAACTAGTGGGAGTTTTTCAGGAAAGGCAATCTCTTGATTGACTGTTGATGCGTCAGGTCCACACCATCACTTATCTGCGTTGCCTTCTGCAGCTCTGTGTAGACAAACTAAAGGTTCAGAACAGATGCCATTTGAACACAGGGTTCTGTTTAAGCAAGATATTTCCATGCATGGCCAATAGTTACAATGATTTGTGAATCTGGTTTCAAAAGAGTCTACTAAAATGAAAATCCCTTAGAACAGAGGGAATCCTAGGTCTCTATCCATAATGTAGTAAATATTTATAACAAAAAGTTTGTTTTGATGCTTACGTGTATGCTATGACTGCATTTGAAGGCAATGAAGGCTTTTTCCAAAAGGCATTTATTTGGTTTTGAAAAAGATGTGTCTGTGCTTTTTGGTTTAATCACAAGCCTTCCTGGAGAGACAGGAAGATGATTGTCAGCTGGGGCTCAGCATTTATGGGGCAGAAGGTAAGAGTGAGAGAAAGGTGAACCTTCACTTATAAGGAGGAGAGGGAATACTGAGGAGAGAAGTTGGAGGACAATGTCACACAATGGAAAGGCATGAGCTTTGCAATTTGAAAACTCTGGGTTCAAATTCTGGCTTTGCCTTGTGTAAGCAATTATTTATTTAATGAGTTCTAGTCCTGTGCCAGATACTGAGTTAGGCATTAGGCACACACAGTTAAAAATGGAATGGTTCCCAGGAGCACACAGTCCAGAAATATACATACATTTAAAAATGTTTAAATTTGCGATGGCTAAGCACAATGATAATGACCTTCATTGGGTACTAGGGAGGCACATCTAAAAAGTCAGAGGAAAAGGGCACACCAGAAAGCCTTCCTGATTGGTGACTTGGGATGATCTATGTAATTTCTAAACATCAGTTTTCTCAAGTTGATAATAACTATCTTGTTAAATTGTTGTGAGAACTAAATTAAGCTACATAGAGTGTCTACCGTGGTACCAGGCAAATAGTAGACTTTCTATAAATAGCTATGATGCTAACAGTGATGATTGTCATGACAAAGATGATATTGACACGAGGGACAAATGGGTCCAAGGACAAGGGACTCTGGCAGTAGTCAGAAAAGCCAACTGTTTGTCACTCAAAATTAGGCTACATGTCCGTTCCTCCTCTGTGCTCTGATTGTGCTGTCCTGTAAATGTTGTTTAATCCCATTAAATTGTGAGCCCACTGAGGGCAGGCAGCATAACTCTGTCTTATGAACCACTGTGTGTTAACGTCAATCCTAACACATGGGAGTCTCTCCACACACATTCACGGAGGGAAGGATGTAGAAGACAAAAAAAAGATGGACAGAGAAACAGATGAAAGGAAGAAGGGAGAAGTCAGGCAGAATCACTGTCCAAGGACACTACATGTAGCTGCTCCCTCACTTCTATTCACATTTCACAGCAACACCTTCTATGACCAACTCACCACTCCATTACCCATCATTCTCTAACTAGACACCATGCACAGTCTCAGTCCTGATTTCTTTTTATCTTCCTTTTCTTTCCTTCCCAGAGGGTTGAAATTCCAGCCATGCCACATACTGAGCTGTATGGCCTTACACATATTCTTAATCTCTTTGAGTCAAGTGAGGGTAAGTCCAGTTAAACATGGCAGAATGAAATATACATTAAGGCCACTTCTTCCTAAAATTATATTATAATTACAGTAAATATTTTTTTAAATTTTTGAATGAGAGAGGTGATAAACTTACAAGAACAAAGGTGACAGCAGAGGAGAGTGGTTAAAAATGTTTTGAAAGTTGGAAATTTTGCGGAACTCAGCTGGCAGAGAAGAAATCAATAGCGAGCAAGCTGACTCATTACACTGGCCTGCAAAAATGCTCAAAAACTTGGAGGTACCTAGAACCCCTGAAGACAAAGGTGTGGGTAAGGTTTAAAATCAAAACATCAAACCTCCAGATTTCCTCTCTGAAAAGCTTGAACCAGAGATGTTTTGGGCTTGGGACACAGGCAGAGCCAAGCTTGGGGTACAGCCCCATGCCAAAACTAGGAAGAATTAGTGAAACTTTACTTATGGGGATGTGACACTCCCCTAACCCTTTCCCTGATGCCAAAATATTGTCTCTCTGTACACCAATGCCAAACAGAAATACAGAGAGAGTTTTGGAGGAAAGAGAAAGAGTAGCTTTATTCTTTGCCAGGCAAAGAGTGAACACAGCAGGAACCCCACGGAGTCCTGCTTGGTTTTGCCCCCCTCCATTGCTATCGTGCCACAAGGAAGGGGACAGCAGGACTCCTTTCAGGTAAATTCAACCAATGAAAAAACACCTACAGGCACTGATTCAGGGGTCCTCCAACAAAATGACATGATCCCTACTGCTAATTCTACTGGCTGACAATTCTCATCTACACAAAAGAACCTCCACCCAGCATTTTAATGCCTCCCTTTTAAATAAATACAGACAGCTAATAATTTTCAGATCCTTGAGGAAATCTACTAACACGAAAGAAAAAGAAATAAGCAAATAAAAATACAAAGAAACTTGGAAGAAATAGAGATAATGTAGTGATCAGAAGAAAACTTCAAACAAATTATCATTAATATGCTCAGAGTTATTAGAAGGATCAATGCCTTCAAAATTCTAAGAGAAAGGTACCTCCAATCTAGAATTCCATACTCAAATTATCAATCAAACATAGGCGTAGAATGAAAATATTTTCAGATAGTCAAGGTCTCAAAAGTTTACCTCCCAGGAGCCTTTTCTTACTTAGCCACTAATTCTCTTTCAACAATAGTAACATAAGGCAGGGAGTAGGGGAAGCAAAGAAAAAAGAAGATGAAGATAGTAGTTTTAGTACAGAAGAAAAGGTCAGGGAGGACCATAAGAGAAGTCCCAGGATGGTATTTGTGCATCAGGGTAGGAATGTCCAATCCAGCATGTAGCAGAATGGTGGACTTCACAAAGAGTATCATCAAATTAAGGGGGGAAAAAAAGGAAGCATATGTTGTCTGGTACATTGTAACATACTGAGAAGACATTTACTATGGTGTTAGAGATGAATTAGTGATAGGTCCATAGAAAAATAAACAAACAAACAAAATCACAGCCGTATTAACTCCAGAGGTGAAAAAAAAAGTTGTAAAAGAAAGAAGTAACATCATGCTATGTTGCTCCACTATATATAATATTATGTCCATATAAATAATATAAGCATTACATATTTATTTAACCAGAAACTGTGATCTAACTACCAGGAGAAGATGGGTGAAGGGAAATGTGTATGTAGTCCAGGGACAGGGAGGGAGCTAAACCCTTACCATTCATAGTAAAAAAAAAAAAAAAAAAAAAAAAATCAGTGTATTATAAATAAATCTAAAAAGTCAATGAATTGCAATACAAGTAGAATATTTAGAGAAATGGAGAAAAATGCCAGAAGAAATAGCTGAAATGCTTGAAAAGGATTGTTTCACTTAAACAGAATTTGCAGAAGAGGAGAAGCAATTCTATAATACATGTGTTATTTAAGTAAATATGAAATGTGTGTTGCACAAATTTCCTAACAATTGTACCGCACATGATAGGGACTTGAGACATGGTTATGGTCGTTGACCTTGTTGCTCAAAGCAGCCCCACTCAGCTCTGTGAACCTATTCACAGAATCCCCAGCCTGATTCCACGTCTATTGTGTGAACAGTGGTCCACTTCCCCTCTGGAATTTTTCGGGGAGGCTGGGAGGGTAAGGAGGCAGACATGGGTGGATAAAAGAAGAACCATCATTTATAGATTTCCCCTTCGGGTCTTAAAATATTATAATGTAACTAAATAGATGTTTTAATATAAAACATAAGGAACAAACAGATCCCCTTCAATCTGGTGCCCAGTGAGCACCAGCTCTAAATATGAAGGCACCAGCAGGAGAGGGAGGCCTATTTGGGGGTGTCATTGTCTTCCTTCCACCCCACCTAGAAGCCCTTGTTGTCAAGTAGAGCCCACTGGAAACCAATATGATAGAAGGAGTCTTAGCCATCTGCATGGAGACTCTTGCATGTTTTTTTCTTTCCTGAAAACATAGCAGCTTTGAAGTGGAAACAGGGAAGAACTGGGTTCTGTCCCTCATAGATGGAGCTCTTCTCTCAGCTGATCAGAGACAATGACCTTCCTCGGCCTTCCCCATCCTTGATAAGCTAGAAAACTTCACCTCAATATTATTGCGGCCATTATTACTATGATTCTTTTCCACAGATGAAATCTGTACTCCACAGTGAACACACAAGCCTCGTTTTCTTTGGAAAGAAAACAATTGCTACAAGCACAAGAAAACAAATGTTCCGTAAAGTGGACTTCACGACGTGGTTCAGAGCTTTCAGCTCAGGTTGAAAGCATCAGGGGGAGGCATCCTACTCCACATTTGTTGTCATCCTAGGGCCTGTTCTCTGCTGACCAGGAAGAGTGTGGGCCCTAGAGTGGCCGTGACAGTGACCAACAGCACAAACAAGGGCAGTAGCCTCATCTCACAGGTCTTCACCAGCAGCCAATCTACAGAGGTGGAGGGTGGGCTCGTGGGGTCTTACCTGCTGTAAGCCCTGGACTGGGCAGTGGGACTCATGCTGTCATCCTAGCTCTGCCCTCAGAAATGTGCATCTTTGCAGAAGTCACCAAGCTGGGCTTTCATTTCCTCATCAGTGAAGGAAGCTTTGGTGTCCTCTGAGTTTCCTTACAGCCTGACTCCCCATCCTGCCCTACCTCTCACTCCAGAACCACAAATCTCAGGGAGTGGCTAAGAAGAGGGACTCCAGGTCAACCATGGCCAGGTTCTGCCCCAGCCCGTCCTGTAACCCCAGCCAGCTCTGTGCTCCCTGGGCCTTCAAGGCACAAAACAAAGTACCTTTTCCACAGCACTGTTGAGAGGGGTAACGCGATGAGGGGGTCAGGGGCTGCCCAGGGTGACTCCACAAACCGGTGTCCTGTTCTCCCTCTGCTCCTGGAGGCCACGGGGGAGCGGAGGTGCGACTTCTCCAGAAATAAAGCCTCAAAGACCAGGCAGAAAAAAGTTTGCTGAGTCTTCTAAGGAGTTGGGGTGGGGGGAGCATCGTCAGCAAGAAAACTCACTCCTGGAAAGACAGGATTGCAGGAAAACTGTGATGGAAACTGCAAGTTCCACAAAGGCAAATCGTGTTTCTAAGAGCCTGGTGACCTTTTCTATGGGAACCTGGAGGAGACAAGATGAATTTTTCACAACTGTAAGTATGTAGCTGTGTCCCTAGAGCTGTTGTCAAGGGCTCCACCCACACCCACACTCACCACCCCCCGCACACACACAAACACAGTCAGAGCTCTACCCAAGCTGGACTCATCAGGTTGCTGGCTCTGGCAAAGTTATAGTCATTGTTCATCATTCATAAAGTGTCACAAATGTCTAAGCTGCCTTACAATGGATGAATCTCTGCTGAATAACAGCAAAAGCAGGTGAAAGGGCCACCTTCTTGCCTGAAGAGCATACAGTTGGAAACTTGACACGTGGAAGTTTAGCTAGCTTCTAGAAAGGTACCCTGAAGAAACTGCAAACTCTCAGCAGTAGGGGCAGTCATGCTAGAGGATTTTCAGGAGGTTTTTGAGGTTTTGTGAGTAGAGAGTTAAGTTGTGTAAGGCTATTGGTATCTCAGTTAAGGGAGGGAAAAGGGGAAAAGTTAGAACAAATAAGTGTGGTCCAGTGCTAACTGTATCCTGGAATCTGGAAAATTTTTGTCCAATCCAGGAACTCATGGCTTCCAGCACCCAGGTGTCCCCTTTAAGGGATGGAAGTGAATAATGACAGAGTACTGACCGTGAACCAGGCCAGTCACATGGACTGTACCGCCTCCTGCATGACTTGTAAGAACCCTGGCCTCATCCTCCTGCCACAGAGAGCTTAGATGCTGTGCCCAAGATCACAGAAGGCAGCAGGGCTCAGTGGCCACCAGGTCCCCTGACCGCCATGCTACTTCCTCCTCATCAGACTGTCAGTGGAACCAAATTGCTAACGTTCATCCTCTGCTTATTCTTCCAGGTTGTCTCCTTGCTCAAATCCCAAAGGGAAAGGTATCTGGAGGCACAACAATTGAGGCGGGGAGGACATTCCAGACAGCAGAGGTAAACTGCTATCCGCTTCGCTCCCAACCCTAAGTCAGGCTAGGGTGGCAGAGAGGCATCCCCAGCTAGACGGGGCAGATTCATGCAGCCGAGGAAGTGCGGCGCGAACAAAGTACTGATTGCAGCGGCGGTCTCTGGGGCGCAGGGGAGAGAGACAGTTAGCCTGAGTCTCTAAATATTACTCAGTGGGATGTACAGCAGAAAATAAAAAGTACACTTATTGACTGACCAATGGAGGAACCCTAGCCAATGCCCTCCAACTGTGTGTGACACGTATCCTCAAAAAGAACTGTCCAGACAAAGTGGGAACACCGAGAGCACAGGCAAAGTACGCAGCTGCCAGGAGGTACAAGTGTTGGGGGTTTCAACATCTCAGCCCCCAGATAATTATATTTTTCTTCTGGTTGATCCCCGAAATTCCACCCTCAGCCCTCCCTGTCTTTAGCCTCCTTCATTCACTGTGTTGATTTTGATCTTACACTGCGCCAGGCCCTGCCTGGGCTGGGCTGGCGGTACAGGTGGCAAGATGAGAATCTGTCCATTGTCCCAGGGAATGACAGACAAGTAGTCAGGCGATTCACACACAGGAGTGAGCCGGGGAGCGGCAAGGTGTCCGCACCCAGCAGAGAAGCAAGCCTGAGCTCAGCACAACCTGGCAAAGGGTCCCGAGCACACAGCACAGCAGGGAGCCAGGGCCCAAGACCCTGCTCTGCCGGGCAGAGGATTCTCGAAGGGGAAGACGTTGTATGAGGGAGCGATAGCATCATATTCATAAGTGAAAATGCAAATCAGGACAAAAAAACGAGGAGGTCACGTATGTAATCCATTATGTCACTTCGATTCTAATAGTCTAAACATCCTGAGGTGGGACAATGATTTTTAAAGAAGTTATGCATTCTTTGGAGTGAGTAAAGGATTCAAAGACTAATTTTTATATTAAGAGTGGAAGAGGGCTTCCCTGGTGACGCAGTGGTTGAGAATCTGCCTGACAATGCAGGGGACACGGGTTCGAGCCCTGGTCTGGGAAGATCCCACATGCCGCGGAGCGGCTAGGCCCGTGAGCCACAACTACCGAGCCTGCGCGTCTGGAGCCTGTGCTCCGCAACAAGAGAGGCCGCGACAGTGAGAGGCCTGCGCACCGTGATGAAGAGCGGCCCCCGCTTGCCGCAACTAGAGAAAGCCCTCGCATAGAAACGAAGACCCAACACAGCAAAAATAAATAAATTAATTAAAAAAAAGAAAAAGAGAGGAAGAACACAAGAACAGGTCTGAGCACCAGAGGGAAGTGGAAAGAGGAGGGGAGCCACTGAGAAAGGAAAGGTGGAAATTTGGTGCAGAAGAGACAAATGACTGTCTTACTCTTGTCTGGCCAGGCCTGTTACCAGAGGGACATAAGTTGTATAAATTCATTACTTTTACTTGATTTATCAGAAACAATTATTATTTCATGAATTTAAAACCCAACGTAATTTATTTTTTATTGAAGTATAGTTGATTTACGATGCTGTGTTCGTTTCAGGGGTTCGGCACAGTGATTCAGTTATATTCTGAATATTTAGATTCTTTTCCCTTATAGGTTATTACAAAATATTGAGTGTAGTTCCCTGTGCTATACGGTAGGTCCTTGTTGGTTGTCTATTTTATATATAGTAGTGCGTATATGTTCATCCCAAACTCCTAATACCCGCCCCTCCCCCCCACTTCCCCTTTGGTAACTATAAGTTTGTTTTCTGTGTCTATGCGTCTATTTCTGTAAAACCCAATTTTAGTCAGCAGTAGAATGAGTAGAGCATTTGTAGTAGTACTAGCCCTACCTGGAAGATAAAATCTGAAGGAAGATTTGGTACCTTTGGTTAAAGTCCATAGCCAATCACTTTGAAACATTATAAAGTTGAATTTACTCATCCAAAAAGTTGTTTTTGAAAAGAGCAGCTGAAGTCTGTCACATGATTGTTGGCCAGCTTCTAACTGTTCCTGGTAGAGTGTCCTGACGGATTTGGTTTGTCCGGGAATTACAGCCTTCACGTAGGTGATAGAGGAAAATTAAATGTCTGCAAGTACCTGCCAAGTGTCTGCCATGTAGTGGGCACCACGCCAGGCCCTGGATAGGATGGGGTACAAAGAGGCCTAGTCTGGGAATTCATGGTCCTTGCACTCTAGGTCGGGAAATAGACAAAATCAATTAAGTAAAAAGGCATGTAAAGAGTTAGCACCCTGAAGGAAAAACCAAAGGAGAGTTTCCCAAGATAACAGGACCCATGACTTCAATTCCACAGAGAGAGGCCAAGACAGGCTTCAAAAGGACGTGATATTTAAGTGGAGAACTGGACTTAACAAAGAGCTAGCTGGGGGACATGTGAGAGGGCGTGATTAGGACACAGAGAAAGGCCTCTGCACAGGAACACAGTCTTTGCTGTAATCGAGATCTGTCCAGAGGACATGGGAATGGCCAACAGGCACATGAAAATATGCTTAACATGGCTTATCATCAGAGAAATTCAAATCAAAACCACAATGAGATATCACCTCACACCTGTCAGAATGGCTATCATCAAAAAGAACACAAATAACAAATGTTGGTGAGAATATGGAGAAAGGGAACCCTCATACACTGTTGGTGGGAATGTAAACTGTCACGGCCACTGTGGAAAACAGTATGGAGGTTTCTCAAAAAACTAAACATAGAACTACCCTATGACCCAGCAATTCCACTCCTGGGTATATATCCCAAAAAACCAAAAACACTAATTCGAAAAGATACATGCACTCCAATGTTCATAGCAGTATTATTGACAACAGTCAAGACATGGAAATAGCCGAAGTGTCCATTGATAGAAGAATGGATAAAGAAGCTGTGGTATGTATGTATATATATATATATGTATATGTATATGAATACTATTATGGTATTATAGCTAGAAGAAGTGTGAGAGAGCTTGGATGGGGCCCAGAAAGAGCCTGTGCACAGGAACGCAATCTTTGCTATAATTGAAATCTGTCCCAAGTGCAGGGGGTCAGAGGAAGAGAGCTGGGAAGACCATGGAAGACAAACAAGCAGCAGTGAAATTTGGAGGCTCCACCCTCACATGGGAGGTCTGGCTTCCACGGAGCTCTTTGACGGTCTGACGAGATTGTGGAGTCAGTTGCTCACGTGACTGCACATTTCCGAAAACTCACCCGTCACCACAGAAGACCATCCCTGTGCTGGAACACACCATTCCACTCTTCTGAGTAATTTGGGAAAAACAAACAAATGGGAAATGCCGAGAATTCATTCCCAGCGAGCCAATATTCCATCAGGATTGTACAGAGAGAATGCGAGAACAAAAAAAGCTCTGGGGGAGAAAGAATCAAACAAGCACACTTGGGAAATGGATGAAATGATAGACCTGTCCTTGCAGTTTTCCTGGCTGGATGACATGGTAATTGAATTTACTTTTGTCTTGAGATAGAGAAATTCTGTAGTCTTTTATCTTCCTAAAATAAAAGAAGAAAAGCCAACCACTCTCTGGTCCCAGATTGCTTCCCCCTCAGGAAATGTTGCTGGGCATCCAACAGCCCGGAGTTTCCAGGAAAATAAGCAGGCATGAACTGCTCCTGAGGTGTAGATGTCTTTCCACACCTGACATTCAGAAAAGGAACCCTCGGACCACGAGGGCACAGACATCGGCTTCAGTGATCAGTTTGAGGTTAATCATAGAAAGAAAGAAATCCGCGATGACTCTATAATTTTACGCTCCCCTCACTTCTCAAAAGTCACGACAGCCATCATATGTCCAAGTGGACTTCCTAACTGGCTGGAGGGGTTATTTTAGGAAGTATATTATTCCCCATTTAGTACCTGCGCTGTTACTTTCCCGAGGCTCGAAGCCCTTGCAGCCAGGTCATGGTGAACAGTGGGGCTGTAAGGTCACAAGGTACTGAAAGGAGTTTCATTTCAGTCTGATATAGCCATAAACTTGAAACCGAAGAGCCATCCGTATGAATTACTAGAAGGTCACACGGACCAAACGGTTAATATCTTTCCTCCAAAGTGTTTCCTCCTATCTTTCAATATTCTTTTCATTTTTCCTTGAGTATGTAAGATTATGAAAGATAACCACCTATCATTTCCTAAAAGCTGCAGTTTCAGCTAATAGCTCTAAATGACAGCGTGGTCCTCATTTCTAAGTCTCCCTCCAGGAAAAAAAAAACCAAAAAAACAACTTTGGTTGAGAGGACTGGGCCGTTTTTGCCAAACCTTCTCTGAGCCTCTTCCATTTGAAAATGAAAATCTGACATCACATCCAGAAGGAACTTGGAACTGTTTACATTTGCTCTCTCTCAACGTCTCGATTCCGAATAATGAAACGTTCCAGGCCTCCTTGACTGAAGGCTGACATTCTGTCTTTCGTGGATGTCTACTGACCATAGAAGGAAATGAAGAAATAATTTTCAGAGTTCTTATTGATCTGGCATTGCTTTAACCTTCAGCTGAGCCAAGCTACTTATTGACTAATGCTAGCCTGCCACTTCTAGTTAGCTCAGCGTTCCTGAGTGGATTTTAGGATGGGGTGAAAAGACAGGAGCCTCTGATATTGTCACAGACCTATCTATATGACCCCCTAAATGTCCTTCTATATGACACCCTAAATGTCTTTCTTATTTTCCAATCATATTTTAAAGAGCAGAAAGACAATGTTGGGTTCTTAATCACAAACAACCCCTCGGGTGGGGAAGCATGAAATTGTCCCTTGAGAAAAATCGCTGAACCCCACGCAGTACAAGTTTTTCTTTCATAGAGTCAGGTGGCAGAGTTCGTATGGTACAACCAAGTCTTTCTATGTAGGGATTCTGTTCCCCTTTCAGTCACTGGCTCATTGCAGTAACATCCTCTTGGAAGCCAATCTTGTTCACTTAGAATCACTCTTTGAAACTCTTCAGAATCTCAAAGAGAATCAGTTTTGGTTTTTTTTTTTAAAGAGAATCAGCCAGTTGTTTGTTTTTTTTTAAAAAGTAAACTCCGTATTGAAATGTAAGTTACATACAGAAATGTACCCAGATCGTGAGTTTGTAGTTTGATACATTTTTACAAAGTGAACACACCTGTATAACCAGAAAACAGAGCAAGGAGCCGAGCATCACCTGAACTCCACAAATCTTCCTCTGTCACTTCTGTCCCTGTCCCCGAAAGGGTAACCACTATGTGGACGTCTAACACCGGGGATTAATTCTGTCTGTTTTTGAACTTTATATAAATGGGATAATATAGTATAAAAACTTTCGTCTCCAGTTTCCTTCAAGCAATATTCTGTTTGTAAGACCCAACCAAGAACAACAGAATTTTGAGGCTAAGTTACATGAGCGGTGATGTCTGGTCTATAATTATTTTGGAGGTGGAGACGTTGCCTGATTTTGACAAGTATTTATAAAAAGCCAAAACCAAAACTCTCAGCCTTTATTGGTGGAAGTTTAGCAAACTAGTGCAGATAATCTTGAATGGAATAGTTGGAGGAAGTAGAAACCACCGCGTCAAATTACTTCAGGAACGTTCAAAAGGCCAGGTCCAAGAGAATAACGGAAAGCACTCACACAATTTCAAGTTTGACACAATGTATTCCTAGTCATGGCAATACAGTGACTCCCTGCTTTAAAAACTTTGCAAAACTCTTCTGAGCTTCTTAAATTCCCTGCAGCTTAGAGATGCTATATAAATATTCACAGGATTTTCCAAAGCAAAAATTGCTGCTTTTCTTGGCTCCCAACAAGCAAACCAGCAAGAGACTCTACTGGAACAAGACGCAAAGCACAATCATTGAATTTGAACATCAGTTTTAAAACCGATTCTTTATAATTTCTGGAGCTAGTAATCAGAGAGGCAGCATATTAATGAGACTATGCCAGATAGTTTAGCTCTTCCACTTGGAATTTGCTTCTGCTTTTAAAAATAAAAATAACCTGTAATACCTAAAAATGTTTTCCTTCATATTGTACCATAAAAGTCAAAATTACCTTTTGTGACAATTCAATCATGCTTCCTCATTTTAGTAGAGGGAATGTGTGATTTTTTCACTTGCCTGAAAAAAGGACACTGGAAAGACATCTGTAGGAAAGCCCCCCACATCCTGAACTGGTATTAGAGAGACCAAGATGGATACAAGATAAAGCAAAAAGGGATGGAGAATCCAAAATTAGCATAGTTTCACACCCAGGTGAGTCTTAAAAACCAGCATGGAATGCTGTATATATCCAGAAGGGGCCCATTCATTCATTCATTCATTCATTCCTTTATGAACATCCATTGTGTGCTTACTGTGTATCAAGCACAACTTGGTAATGGTTTACCAAATGAATGAAGTTTCTTGCTCTAGGAGAAAAATGCATACTTGGGGCCAATCGTGTGCTAGTAAATAGGTTCTCTAAGGAAAAAAAAAAATCCCTGATTTTCACTTTTATTTTTTGCGTGATGTAAGTGTTCTCTCCACGTGTGATTTCAAGATACCCGTGTGAAGTCACTGAACCGGAGTTGAAGCGAGATACACAGTTGGGCTCTGGTGATCAGGCAGGAATCAGCTCCAATACATCACTGCCTTGAGTAAATGTTGATGATGTGAAAAGGTACCCTTGAAATAGGATAAAGGCCACATACACAGTACTGGACCTTCTTACCAATTAATCAAAGAAAACTGAGCGTGCATCCTCCAACTCTGGAGGCCCGAGTACATGATGTCTCATTCAAATCCAACCTTGCTGAAAAGCGAGCCATGGTTTTCCAAGGGGAAGCAACACAGCAGAATAATCACCCAGGGCAGGGATTTGGAAGAGCGCCAGGAGGTCTGTGAGCCCAGAAATCTCCCTGTGCAGCCCCTCCTCGATGTCTGAAATTCCCACAGTCAGCATCTGGAGGCCTTGCTGAAAATGCCAGTGTTCCCGAGAGGGGTAGCGAGTCACGCCCCTGGTAAGCAGGCAGTTTGGCACAGCGGAAGGAGGTCTGGCTGAGCGGTAAAGAGTTCCGTTCCCGGCTGGATAATAACAGACCGTGTGATGTGTAACAAATCCCTCAGTTTCAAGCCTCCGTCTCTGCGACCCAATGACATCCTTTTTCGTGCCCATCTGATGCTGCAAATCACCTTTGCATCAAGCAGCCCTCTTAGTCTGGACTGAGACAGCAGATTTGTTGGTGGCTCTGTTGCTAGAAGATGTGATGCTTTGACAGTGTTCTTTGTTTGGAATTGGGGGAAGGAGAGATGCGTCCAACTACTTTTTAAAAATGTTGTGTTCTGTAAGTCATTCACACTAAACCTAGTATGAAATGAAACTTTTCTCTCAGGGGTTCTTGTGGCGATCACCAACTTTTACTAGTGCTTTATAAAGGTTCTCTAGACTTCCCAGAAGATGTCGTTCAACTATCAAATCCGCATCAAACTTTCAGAGTCTAAGAAGGACATGAACGTCGTAAGATGCAGCGTTTCTCTGTGAGTCCCAGTGAGCAGAATGGAAAGAGAGATGCAGGAATTTTGAATACTACGAATCACGGTGAGTAGCTAGATTCAGATACTTTAATACAGTAAACTAGGCGGAGTTTTTGGGTTTTTTTTTTTTTTTTTTTTGCGGTACGCGGGCCTCTCACTGCTGTGGCCTCTCCCGCCGTGGAGCACAGGCTCCGGACGCACAAGCTCAGCGGCCATGGCTCACGGGCCCAGCCGCCCCGCGGCATGCGGGATCTTCCCGGACTGGGGCACAGAACCCGTGTCCCCTGCATCGGCAGGCGGACTCCCACCCACTGCGCCACCAGAGAAGCCCTAGGCGGAGTTTTGAAAGTGAGTTTCCTGTCACTCCTTCACAGCCCATCCTCCCTACGCCCGGGGAGTATTATGAATGTGTTTTTATCGTCCTCCCAATATCTTAAAAGTTACAGCCTAGTTACCAAACACCAGAATTCCCTTTAGTCAGCAGTAATTGACAAACAAAGCTGCACTAATTCCACCCTACTCATCATAATTGTACCCCAACTCACAACAGACCCAGACAACGCATAATGCAGAGCTCGAGTCGGCTCCAACGAGCCCGGCAGTGCCCTTCAGAACCGGGTCCTAGGGCATCCTAACACGTGCCTGCCACTGCCCTGATTCTTAACTCCTGTTTGGAGAAACACAAATCTTGCCAAATCTTAGTTTTTTACTCTCTTGGCATTAAAAAAAAAAAAAAAAAAAAAGCTTGCTCTCCAGCCATTTTTAGGCAAGGAAATGTGTTTTTCTAAATACTTGCTTAGTCCTGGGGAGGAGGCATTTTTCCATAAGAGAAAATCATAGTGGGCTTTAAAAGTTCGACAAACTCCCATTGTGTGTGGGCATCTGGCGTGAACTGACATCAGCGGGACTCTGACAGCCAGTTGGCATTAGAGCCCCAGGATAAGAAGTGGGAACATTAAAAGTAAATTGTCTGGGGGAAAGGCTATTGGAGGTCTTGCAACCCTAGCTGTGTCAGTTTTTCCAGAGACGATGAAGCCTGTGATTAAGAGTATCCATTGATCACTGGACCAAAATGGGCTTCCGCAGGCCGAGAACCTTCTTCATTGATCTATTTATACTTGCATCAAAATTTTTTTCTGATTATGAAAGAAATGCAAGCTTGTAAAAATGCAAATGGTAAAAAATATGAGGTAAAAGCAAATGTCCCCTGTAATCATGCACCCCAGAAATAATCACAGTTATTATTTTATGTGGATTTCCTTGAGTTTTTATGCATATATGAATATCTACATAATAATGACCATTACTTTATAAAATTTATCATAGCGTATGTGTATATATATTATAGACAGTATATGTATATACTTTTTTTACCCCTAGTTATCCTGCACATCTTTCTAAGTCAGTTCATGCAGTTCCATGCCCTTCTTTTTAGGGACTGGACAGAAAGAACCCTCTTTTAGGATCTATACATCATTGTGCTTTCTTTGTAAGGGGAGCACAGGACAAGCAGTGTCCCATTTCACAGATGGATAAACACAGGGGCAGAGGATGCCTGCCCCTCCCAGAGTCCAGAACCAGCTGACCCCTGAGGCCCAGCATGGCTGAAACCTCCACTCCTTGGACATGGGGGCAAGCGTCCCTTCCCACGTGCCAGCCCATTGCCTCCCCTCTTCTGAAATAGAATTTAAAATGATCACTTTTGAACAGCTAAGCTGTGCTAACCACAGATTGATTTTTACTACCAAAAGGGGTACTCAAATAACCGTTAAATCACAGGGGATGGTCATTCATCCCTGCAAGAACTAAAAATAAACCCCATAGGTCGACTCCGCACCATTTTCCAGCAGAACTCAAAGCAATCCAACGATATAGGCTTAGAACTGCTGGTGAATGTTCCCTTAAGAGACACAAGCTCTTGGAAATTACAGTTATTTATTGTTCCCTGTTGCGATGCAAAGACCATTATGAGTCTTCCATTTTCTATCGACTGGGAAGACAGCCTCCTTTCGGGGTGAGCAGGAATCTGGTGACGCAGGACGGTGCTGGAGAACTCCTGCTATCTCACACGCTCGAGGCTCTGCTGGAGGACCTCCAGGACACCTGGTCCCTACCCTTGTTCCTGTCCCCCCACCTGGACCGCCCATCCCTCCCTATGCATCTGCAGATGGGCGGTGCGTTCCATCAGACTCCTTTGGGCCACCCTGCTCTCTCTCCCACCTTGCTCCCTCTCCGCCGCCAGCTCCTTTCCCTGGATACCCGGCTCCTCTCAGCTTGCTTTTTTGCTCTTCTGTCTCCCTCACTGCTGAAGTCAGACTGTCTGCCTGGGCCTTATCCACTGGCCTATTTTTGCCTGCTCTCAGCCACCGAGTTCTGTTGGTTCTTCCAATGCGACCAGCCCCACTCTTCTCATCATCCCCCACCCCCATCAGCCCTAAGCCCACATCAGCTCAGCCCTAGGTCTTGCCATGAGTTGCTCCACGGACGTCCATGTTCAAGGTTATTTTCAAGGTTCAAGGTTATACCTGAAGCCCTGTCTCCTGCCTCCGCTAAACCTCCTGGAAGTACTCCTCCCATCACACCCCCTCCCTCTTTCAGAAATGTCCGTGGGACCCACCGCTGGTGTTCATTCGTTCACTCAACAGCTATTGGTTGGTGCTGAGACTTGGAGGGTGAAGAGCATCCCTGTGCCTGTCCACAGAGGCGTGCGGTCTCACCAGGAGGGGCACGGGACGAGCCAGTGAATAAAGCGTGCCTGGGCCCGGGATGGGTGCAAGGGGAGGGGAGCTGGGGTGCTGAGGGGCGCCCAGCCTAGCCCTGGGGGTCAGAGGAGCTCCGAGGAGGGGCTGACAGGTCACAGCCAGTCCTGATGGGGCAGTGTAATTGAACCGGCTGACAAAGGGGGTCAGGATCCTCCACCGTCTGTCCTGAGCTCCTAACCTCCTCTCCACTCCGCCTTCCCCTCCCCCAGCCCTCCTGTCCAGCAGCATTCTGCAGCTCTCTTAACACCGCAGTCGTTTCCTCTGCTTAGAAACTGTCCTACCCGGTGCCCACCTCCTCCCTACAGTCCCCGGGGAGTCTGACCCCTCATCCACTGTCAGCGGTTCTGTCCACATTCAGGTATTCAGCCTACCTGATTTTTACAGAGTGTTGCTTTGGCCAGGTATTGAATGACAGGCAGAATAGAGATACAAGGAGGAAAAAAACACTTAGAATCTGTAGTCTAAGCAGTTAACTCCCAATTGATGGTGTCATTATATTGCACGTAAAAAAGATTTCTATCAGACATCTGATCCCCATCTATTGGATAACTTCTACGTTCTCTTCCTCCTCTCCCCATTCATTTTCTTCGTTCCTGTAATAATTCAGGTCTTTATCTTTCAGGGATTTACCACATCCCACCTTGTGTTACTGATTGATTTTGTCTGCATTCTTTCTCTGACTGGCTTGTGAGCTCCTATTTGTAGGAATCTGTCTTTTACTATATGTCCCATCATGACTAGCGAAGTCCTCAGGACATATACATATTTATTCTGGAATATTGCAATGTGTCAGGCTTTCACAGTTAAGGTTCTTGGCTCTACAGGACATGAAAACAACCTAAATGCCCATCGACAGATGAATGGATAAAGAAGATGTGGTACATATATACAATGGAATATTACTCAGCCATAAAAAAGAATGAAATAATGCCATTTGTAGCAACATGGATGGCCCTATAGATTATCATACCAAGTGAAGTAAGTAAGGAAGAGAAAGACAAATGCCATATGATATCACTTATATGTGGAATCTAAAATATGACACAAATGAACTTATCTATGAAACAGAAACAGACTCACAGACATAGAGAACAGACTTGTGGTTGCCAAGGGGGAGAGTGGGTAGAGGAGGGAAGGATTGGGAGTTTGGGATTAGCAGATGCAAACTAGTATATATAGAATGGATAAACAACAAGGTCTTACTGTACAGCACAGGGAACTATATTCAATACCCTGTGATAAACCATAATGGAAAAGAATATGATAAATATATGTATGTGTAACTGAGTCATTTTGCTATACAGAAGAAATTAACACAACACTGTAAATCAACTACACTTCAGTAAAATTTTAAGAAATACAACATAAGGGTTCTTGGCTCTAGGGTCTCCCAGGTGAACAGGGAATAGAGGACACGGATGAGAAGAGGGTGTGGAACCCGCAGACACCACACCCCACAAGGCACAGGCGTTGATGGCCTTATTTGGAATGAACAGGTGAGTGAGGAAATGTCATCACGACCTTGCCCAGCCTCGGTCTGGTCCCCCTCACTTCATCCCCTGGGCATCCTCTGCATCTTCATCACTGATTGTACACGGAGAGAAGTATTTCCTTCCTCTGGCTCTTTCTGCCACTGTAAATGCAACCTGGCATTTCCGCTGTTCAAAGCTAGACTCATGGGCACAAGCCACCACCTAATTCAATAAATTCCTTTTATTACTAAAGCCAGAGCTGTAATGATTTATCTCAGGATATCAAATCATGTTGACTCTCACATATACTTAAATTATAAACCATGTCAGGAAAATATCTCATTTTCCATAAGTAGTAATAGTCAGGTTTATAAGCTACAGGATAATATTTTATGAGAAAAGGTTGAACTCTGTCATTTCCTTCCTAAGCCTGAAATAAGTCACACAAATATAACAGGTTTTTTATTTTCCAGTGACTTTGGAAACTATTTAAATGGGAACTACTTCCTTTTTTCCTTCAAAGCAGACACCTAAATTCCATAGACTTTCTTTTTTTTTAATTTTTATTTTATCATTTAATTTTTTATTTTTGGCTGAGTTGGGTCTTCGTTGCTGCCCGCAGGCTTTCTCTAGTTGCGGCGAGCGGGGTCTACTCTTCGTTGTGGTGTGCGGGCTTCTCATTGCCGTGGCTTCTCTTGTTGCAGAGCACAGGCTCTAGGCACATGGGCTTCAGTAGTTGTGGCATATGAGCTTTAGTAGTTGTGGCTCGTGGGCTCTAGAACACAGACTCAGTAGCTGTGGCTCATGGGCTTAGTTGCTCTGCGTCATGTGGGATCTTCCCGGACTAGGGCTCAAACCTATGTCCCCTGCATTGGCAGGCGGATTTTTAACTACCACCCCACCAGGGAAGTCCCATAAATTCCATAGACTTTAGGAAATATTTTTCAAAGTTTTCACCTTGCTTTTGGTTGAAGATTGCCGATGAACTGGTGTATAAATTGCATTTATTTGAAACAGAAATACCAAATCAAAATTTTTTTCTGGATTCTGTGCAATCTTGCCAAAATTTTAATGAGTTTTTCACGTAGAACCTTGAAGGTATATATATTAATAATAATTTCAGGGCTTCCCTGGTGGCGCAGTGGTTAAGAGTCCGCCTGCCGATTCAGGGGACACGGGTTTGTGCCCCGGTCCTGGAAGATCCCACATGCCACGGAGCGGCTGGGCCCGTGAGCCATGGCCGCTGAGCCTGCGTGTCCGGAGCCTGTGCTCCGCAACGGGAGAGGCCACAACAGTGAGAGGCCCACGTACCGCAAAAATAATAATAATACAGCCACTGTCATATTTATAGAAGAGTCACCAATGCAGTGAGGTATGAGAAATGTTCCTATTACATATAAAGATAGGTAAATAGAAGAAGAGATAGATAAATTAAATTGAAACAAAACCAAAGACCTAATAGTTACCTGAATATTTTGGTAGTTTCCCTCCTGCATGTGTTTTTTTGATAGCAAGATATTCATAAAATCAACTCCTGGAAATGTTCAAACACAGCAGAAGTAGGACAAGTAACACACTTAACTTGTACTTTATACTTGTTTATACTTCTTATCGTTAGCAAAAAAAAAAAAAAAGTAATTGTGAGAAAGCAGAGTTCCTGTAAAAGAAACATCTGTTTCTCTATTTACAAAGCAATTGAAAAAAAATGTAATAAGATTCAGTGGACATTATTCAATAGATAACCTTTCTTCAAGAAAACTTTTTAGTGCACCAATTTTATTTCATTACTAACAGGGTCATTTCAACCGTGGAATACTAAAACTCATTTCCCATTATCACTGTTAATCATCCAGAATACGGAGTCCTACGTGCTGATGATTTTGACAAATTTATGTTGCTCATAAAATGAAAATCGTCTTTGTTTGCAACCACATCATAGGTTATCTCTGCCTTCATAACTTGAGAATTGAAATTCACTTCTTTTCCAAACTCAGGACTATGAGAGCTGTATTTTCTCTCCTATCCAGGACCATCCTCAGCAATGGGGCATTTCATATCACGTTGTACCACATCAGTATCAGTGAACACAGTTTGTAGCATGAAGCAAGGTTAATTGGATTGATAACATGGCAATATCCAAATGGCTGAATATTTTAGCATCCCATTTACTGGAAATCTGAAAACACTCTTCATTTCCTACCTCATCTCTGATGAGAGGCTATCCCCCAAGTTTTACTGTTTAACCTTGTGGATCTGATCTCTTCCCTCAAGTGTTTAACCAGTCACCTTGGCACTGGCCAGTGACTAATTCAGATGGAATGGCAGAGCCGGTCTCGTTTTGTTTTATGAGGAGAGAGAGAGGGTTCGCGGTAGTGCAAGCCCTGCTTGACTTGTTTTTCCACCGTTTTCAGAAGCTCTGTTCTTTTACTGACCGGGAAAAGGGAAGGTTTATGTCTGTGCCTGACAGAGCCGCTCATGTGCGAGGGAGACGCGTGTTCCAGGTGCCCACCAGGCTCGGTTGCCATCTGAAATCGGGCAGCCTGTTACTGCCAGGCAGCTGCTTATCCAGTTGATGGTTTTGATGCATGCAGAGGGCACCCACCAGGGATGGTTTGCAACAAGGGTCTGGTTCAGAAGCAGATATCTAAATCCAGCTCCCCGTCCAACTGGTGCTCTCCGCCGGCAGTGCCTCCTTACCCGATTCTGTGGAAACTCACCAGCCCCAGGTTCACACCAGACCTGAAATGCAGGGCCTGGGCAAGTGGGTGCACTAACTGGCCATTCGTCCAGTCAACGTTTATGGGGTGGTGGTGGGGGGCTTTGAGGGTCCAAGTCTGAAGATGCAAAAATAAAGGAGACCCAACTGCCCCTTCCAGGAGCTCGCAGTTGGAAGGGCTCAGACCAGGAGTTGAGATGACACAGCTCTCCTTGTCACTGGGCCACAGAAGTATGCTGTCTTGATGTGCACTGTGTCCTGGAAAGAGAGGTCGAGTGGGAACAGATAAAGGAAAATGTCAAGAGGAGCATAAATAGCCCGCTGTGGACTTCGCAGCATCTGAGTTCCCAGGGCTGGACCTGAAGGACGGGGGCCAATGCAGCGGCCAGCAAGCCAGGAGCTTCGAAGATTCCATAAGTGGACTGTTATCACCAGGATCATGTCTCATCAAACATGCCCTGAACCACGGAGTGACTGACGTTTACCAAATGCTGACTATGCCCCCAAGTTACATCATCTCATTTAATCCTCAGAACGATTTCCCAGGTTGATACTGTAATCCCATTTTACAGGTGAGAAACTGAGATTCAATCACTTGCCTGAAGTCTCACAGCCAGCAAATGTGGGAATCAGAATTTGATCTCTAAATTGTAAGCCGTTATTTTTGTTTTTGAGCCAGGTTTCCTCTCTGAGAGGACACAGTGGGATCCCAACAAGAACTGGGTATTTCTGCTCCAGGTTTGGAGCAATGGGCCAGCCCCCTTTAGCCCCCACTCCCCTTTGGGTCCCCTGATTCAGTGGATCAACTCACCTGGGCTTTTTCCTAAGCCAATCATGGCTGGACCAGTTTGGATACCTTGTAGCTGGCTCTTTTCTCTCCCACGTGGCGGGGTGGGGTGTGTGTGTGTGGTGTGCCTGGGTGGCCGGACCATCTGCCTCCAGCCTCTGCCAAACCCAGATTTCTCACCATCACCCGCTAGCCACACTGCTAGCTCCTACTCCTGCATCCCGTCTCTCTCTTCCAGTCCAATGTTTTTTATTCCATACCCTTCCTGAAGGCCGCTGGTTCCATCCCAAATAGTGTACTAACCTGCCTTCTAAGGATGATCATTGCCAGTCCCAACATTTTAAGGCCACAGAGATGTTGTTTTGGAGCCAACAGATCTACAAATTATAGCTCTGCTACTTACCAGCTGAATGACCTTGGGCAAGTGGCTTTGCCTCTCTGAGCCTCAGTTTTTTCAACTGCAGAATGGACACAGTGATGCCCATCTCACAGGGTGATTTCAAGGACTCGGTGAACTTGTTTTTACAAAGAGCACAGAGCAGCATTTGATACCAAGGTCACTGTACTGCACAACCCAGAGCTAGGATGGGAATAGTGCCCCCTGGGGTTATGCAGTTGTATAGTGCACAGACTGTGCAACAGTATCTAGCAGTCCTGCCTGGCATACAGTTAATAATCAGGAAATGCTATTATTCTTTCCTTTCCTTCTTGCTAGTAGTTGCTTTGGGGAACAAATTGTAATAGGTCCTTACAGTGTCCCATGTGGGATACAGCACGTAGCTAAGGGTTTGAAGAACATAGCTGCACAGTTCTCCTGATCCATGTGAATGTTTAAGGAAGACTTTCACATAGCAAAGCAGGCGGTTGTAGCTGTCCCTCTTCACGAGGGCTCAGACACAGCAGCCCCTGGGTGCTCTGCTCACAGCCTGCTGGGTGGACTAGCTGTTTCACTCAGACAACTCACTCATCCATACCTTACTTCTGCCGAGAAAGCCTTGTATACTGAATAGGTATTTCCACAATCAATGTGTATTTTCCAGTAAGTTTTCCTGGCTTCACTGTAATGCCAGAGAACTTTCTATGCAAGAGGCCAGGTCTCTATAAAAAACGAGGTCATCTGAGTCATTTTCCAGCCAGAGCCCTTTAAATTCCCAAGTGAACATTATTATTTCCCTAACCTGTTGTTGATAATAAATATCCCTCTGATTGCTTGACCTGAACATGATTGTTTGAATTTTGGTCTTACTTTTACCTTTCTCTTCATAGCCAAGTTCCTTAGATGTGTGATTTATATCTACCCTCTCCATAGTATCTGCTTCCTGTACTCTATAATCTGGCTTTAATCGATTTCTCTTAAAACTCTCTCCTGTCTAGTTAAGGCTCTTTCTTCTCTTTTTCTTGGCATCCCTCCAGACTCCCCCATTTTTTTGAGGTCACCAATGACTTCTTCCTAACAGATGCTGGCCTTACCAGGCTCCAAAGAAATCCAATGGGGAGAGGAAAGTCTTTCCACAAAAGTGGTGTCAGAACAACTGGAAATCAATATGGAGGAAAAATGAACCTTAACCCTGGCTTCACGACTGTAATCTTGATACCCCCAAATTCATTAGACGTAAAGCTAAACCTACAAATCTTTAGAAGAAAACATTGAAGAGGATGTTGTAACCTTGAAGTAAGTAAGTATTTCTTAGGACCCCAAAAATCTTAACTACCAAAAAAGTGATAAATTGGACTTCACCAAAACTAAGAACTTCTACTCAACAAGAAAGAATCATGAAGACAATGAATAGGCAAGTCATAAACTATCAGAAAATATTCCTATTAGATAAATCTAACAAAGGACTTGTATACAGAATACATCAAGAACTCTCACAACATAATAGTAAAAAGCAAAAACAACAATTAAAAAGTGGCAACAAAAAGGGCTTCCCTGGTGGCGCAGTGGTTAAGAATCTGCCTGCTGGGGCTTCCCTGGTGGCGCAGTGGTTGAGAGTCCGCCTGCCGATGCAGGGGACACGGGTTCGTGCCCCGGTCCGGGAAGATGCCACATGCCGCGGAGCGGCTGGGCCCGTGAGCCATGGCCGCTGAGCCTGCGCGTCCGGAGCCTGTGCTCCGCAACGGGAGAGGCCACAGCAGTGAGAGGCCCGCATACCGCCAAAAAAAAAAAAAAAAGGCAACAAAACAAAAAATCCTCCTACATAGAAATGGCCAAAAGCACTTGAAGAATTATTCAACATCATCAGTCATCAGGGGAATGAAAATTTAAAAGACCGACAATATCAAAGCTAGTGAGAGGTAAAGCAGCTAGAATGCTTATACATCGCTGGCAGGGGTGTGAAATAATACAGGCAGTTTGGGAAACTCTTCGGCAGTTTCTTGTAACACTAAACATGTAACTACATTATACCCAGCAACTGTGCTCCCAGGGATGGCCCAAGAGAAATATCGATAAAATCAGATATCCTAAAAAAAAAAAAAGAAAGAAAAAGACTTCTACAAGAATGCTCACAGCTGCTTTACTGAGAGTAGTCAAAACTGCGGAAAAAAATGACCATCAAAAGGAAAATAGATTTTCAAAGTGCAATCCAAAGGAATACTACTCAGACTACAAAGGAACGATACCTCTAATGACGTGGATGGCACTCAAAAACATGCCGAGTGAAAGAAGGCAGACATCAGAGAGTATGTCCTGGGTGATTGCATTTATGTGAAATTCAAGAGTGGGCAGAACTCAGTTATGGAGACAGAAATCAGAATGGTGGCGTCTTTTGAGGTAGGTAAGGGGGTGGCGAGTTGGGATTGACTAGTTGGGACACAGGGGAACTTTCTGGGGCGGAGGGAGTGTTCTATATCTTGATGGGAATGTGCATTACAGGTGTGTGTGCATTTGTCAAAACTCATTGAACGTGTGCACTTAAGATCTGGGAATTTCACTGAAAATTATAATTCAATAAAAACGTATTTCTTAAAAAACAAAACTTCCCCTTCCACGCTTTTGGCTAGGACCTAATATCTCTACAAACTGTAACCCTGGCTTTGAGAGTTCCTCTTCTAGTTCCCAGCACCCCGCCCTGTTCTGTGAGCTGCCACAGTGTGGACCCTCATGCCCTTTGCATTTGTTCATTCATTCCAAGCACATCTACTGTCAAGATGCAATAAACTAAATTCATAGATTCGACTTATTTCCCAGCAAGCTTGGAGAACATTCTTTCTGCAGCCTAAGAAATGTGCCCCCAGTGATTCACACACCACCCACCTTTCCTTCTCCCCACTACTTCCCACGGAAACCAAGCAAAACCAAATTGCTCACCTGGAAATATCATAAGACCCACCCATATAGCAGGGCCAGCCTGGCACGCTGTGTCCTCCCAAGCTCTGCTATTGGTGGGTCTTATGATATTGACATGATGCATGATGTCATCCTTGCTTTCTGGAAATAGGCTCCTTCTTTGCTTTGAGTCCTGTCTCATTCAGAGGCTGAATTCACTGGAGAGTGATCACAGCTGATGCTGGTCTCCCAGTGGCATCTAAGTGCATTACTAATGTTCGATGAATATTAATAAATAATAGCAACTGTGGGCTTGAATAGGAGAATCAAGCCCCAGGCACAATGAGGCCAGAAAAACTAAACAACAAATTCTGAAGCTTTCTATGGTCATTAATTTAGATTAGAAAGCTTATAGTTCACTAGAAAGCTAGTGAACTATATAAGAAAAATGAAGCAACCTTAAATTCAGGCCCAGAAATGCCAAGGATGATTTCATTTTACTGGTTTCTCTTTGTTTTGTTTTACTGTGTGTGTGTGTGTGTGTGTGCGTGTGTGTGTGTGTGTGTGTGTGTTAAAGAACCTTAACTCAGACACCATAAAGAAAAGTCATTAGAAAGAGCAACTGAAAAACATACAGCTGTTATTTCCTTACTAAGCTTTGTTACTCAGCTGAATACTCAGAAATATGCAAAAGGAGAAAGGCCTTTGGCGAAAGGTCTGGCTAAAACATTTTTTAAAAAGAACTGTCCAAACCAAGTAGTTTTCTTTTTCCAGCCCTTTGTACCAAAGACATTGAATAGCTTGTACCATTTTCTAGAAATATTTTTGTCTGATTTTCTGAAGTTGGTCCTCTATGGCTTGAGAGTAAAGTTATAGGTAGATGTCATCACTGCTTTTACTTCTATCCCTAAAGAAATGCCTAAGGTTTGGACATCTTTTGATCACACACATTTTGTTTCATGGAACTGAAATCATTCAGCCACTAGGGAGATATTTCTCCAGGCAAAAAGATGCAAACCCCTGGGATCGATAAATTACCCTGTGAGTTTAGAGGTGGCAAAAACGTCTTTAAAATTTTTTTTTATTTACTATTTTTATAAATTGAAGCATAGTTGATTTATAATGTTGTGTTAGATTCTGGTGTACAGCAAAGTGATTCATTTATACATATATATCTTCTTTTTCATTATAGGTTATTTATAAGATATTGATTACAGTTCCCTGTGCTATATACAGGACCTTGTTGTTTATCTATTTTATATCTGCTAATCTCAAACTCCTAATTTATCCCTCACCACCTTTCCTCTTTGGTAACCATAATTTTGTTTTCTATGTCTGCGAGTCTGTTTCTGTTTCATAAATAAGTCCATTTGTATCATATTTTAGATTCCACATATAAGTGATATCATGTGCTTTTTGTCTTTCACTGTCTGACTTACTTCACTTAGTATGATCATCTCTAGGTCCATCCATGTTGCGAAAAAACTGGCTTTTAACAAGAAATGGGAGAGAGGAGAGCTAAAGATGAGGGGAGGTCTCACGGAGAAAGTGCATTTGAATTGGACCTTGAAAGTGATTCGATCTGGTCGTGCCAGCACTAAAGACAGAGGCTTTGCACAGAACAGCAAAGAGTTAAACCTTCGAAAGGCTTTATTGTCCTACCACCTTCTAAATGACCTGCCCCTACAATCTTCTTTGCTGTTTCTCTCACCAGTAAGCTGACTCGCCCCAGCTTTCCTTTGTGTCCCCTGAGATTTGCCACCATCTCTCTGAAATGCTCTTCCCCTTGACCTTTATAAAGGCTGTCACCTCTTCATTTGGTCATCATTCAGCCTTCCCCAGCCAACCCAGCCTACCCCGCCCATGCACTTGCTAGCCTATTGCCACAGTACTGTTCTCCGTAGCACTCATCACAAATTAAAACAATCTTGCTTATCTTATTGCGCGTTTCTTGTAAGTTCCATGAGGACCAAACATTATCTGTCTTGTCATTTCTGTATCTTCAACACCTAGAATAACGTCTGCTGCAGAGCAAACACTCATTCAACGAGTGAATAACTGAAAGGAGAAAATCCTCTCGTTCCTTGAAATTGCTTGAAAAATACAAGAAATGGATGAGGATTAGAGTAGTTCACATTTTTAATCCACAGTTCAGCGTGAATTAAAAAAAGCTGTTGAGGCCCCACTTTGGGAGGCCTTAGATGCAGGTCAGTGAGCCTGTGAGCAAAGTCCCATGGGCAGATGGCACGTGGCCCCCAAGACAGATGCTACATACAGACAGGAATCTAGGCGAAGGCTCTGCAGCGGGGAGCCAATGCACGCTTTGACCTCAGTGGGGAGGTGAGCAGAGCCGTGCTTGAAGAAGATGAAAGCAGGGCCAGTGGGCGGGATGGCTCTGAAGGGGGAGTGAGAAGAGGAAGTGGGATCGGGGTAATCACAGCAATGACAGTGGTGACCACGACTCCCCGAGGGCTCACTGGGTACCAATCCACTGTGATACCCACTCATTACACCTCTCACCTGTGCTCGCAGAACGTTCACCAGATGGGTAGTGACATCCTCATTCTGCAGAGGAGGAAGTTGAAGGGTAGTTGGATGGGGTAGTTGGATGAGAGGCTTAGTAAATTGCTCAAGGTCACAGAGCTCAAAAGAACCAACAGGAGGACATCTGAGAACAGTATTATCTGAAGGGCCTACCTAATTTCTACTGCTTCAGATTATAAAACAAAGGGCCATCGCGGAAACCACAAAGCCCATCTCTGAGAAGAAAACTATCCGATCTGGGCTCACCTGAGGATGAGCTGTCACTGGCGGGAATGAGCAGCCCTGTTCTGCACCCTCCTCAGTGACAAAGAAAGCATTTCTGATGGCTTTCCACAAAGAAATGTGAGGACGCGTGTTTCCCCAGCTTAAAAAATTCGGCGCACGTGCCAGGTAAATAATTCTGAGAGGCTACTTGTTGCTGCATTTGGCTTCTCGTCATCTTCTCCTCTGCGCTGATCTGCAGAGCCATTGGCACCTGTGACCAGGTCTGCTCAGTTCACCATCCATCTCAGCTATCGTGGTCCGAACGCAGGTTGGTAAAGGATTTCCAGACATAAGGCAAGATGTAAAGAAGATAGAATTTGTTAGAGGGAAGGGTCGCTGTCAGAACAGCAGGCCGACTTCCTAGTAGTCTAGGAGAGTCAAGTCTGAACATGTGCTATTGATCAGTTTTTATAGCCAGAAAACAAAGGAATGGTCCGAGGTGAAAATTTCCTTTACTGCTTGGTCGAGGCACATATACCTTCCTTCTATAGGGTGGGAGTGGGACAGGGCAGATGCCTTTCCTTATCTGGGACAAGTCCCGTTGCCCAGGTGGGCATCGCCCAGGTGGGCTCAGGAATTTCGTAACCATCGCAACATGGTGGGGAGGGAGAGTAGGAGTCCGGTAGGGGGTGTAACGCTGACACTTTTTCAGGCAGGGTTGTCCTCTGTCCTTGGAGCACCACATCAGCCTTTTCTTCTGTATTTGTCGGTGTCACCAGAATGATGTATTTGATTTAAAACACACACACACACACACACACACACACACACACACAGCAAGTAGGGGAGCACAGTAAAACTTTGATTAAGAGAAATGTTTGGTCAATGGGGTAGTTTGATTAATTTCATGTCCTACGAAACTGAGAGTTAAGTAAGAAATCCTTTCTGTTTCGATCCTTGTGATTGAAAACCTTTCTCAAACAAGCTACTCCATCCTCCTGTCTTTGTACGCATAGAAGAGTGAACAACACCGCAGAATCTTCCTTCGGAGATGGAAAGTTTGGCAGTAAATCTTGGCCAGCCTTCCTGAATGCCGATGATAAGATGATTCATGTAGGTTTGGAAAGTATAGAACCTGGATGTGGGCAAATCCTGATACATTCCAGGAGCTGAGATTTAAAAATAAGTCTTTCCATTTTCTTTTTGTAATTTGCTGTTGAGGGGATGAAGAGGCTCTTGTTGACTGAAGGTCTTGATGGGTTGGAGGCCAGACCATTGGAGTTTCTGCTTTTCGTTTAGAATCTTAGTGAACAGCTGTTTGATTTATTTTCTAATTAAACTAACACCGTTTTCCAGGTTCTTGAGCCCATAGACTTGTGTTCTTCTGTAGATAAGAATACCTCATAAAAATAATGAATGTTGTCCAGAGAGTATTAAGTATATTTTTTTACAACATTGATTCATACTGTACATTAAGGGAAATACTGGCTTTTAAAACACTTGTGATTTTTTTAAAGCAAGTACTATTAATTTATCTAAATGTGATACAAAAATGTCTGTTTTGGAGAGACAGCATAATATAATAGATTGAGTTCTGGCTTTGAACTAAGGCAGATCTAAGTGAAATTGCCACTCTGCTCCTGCTGTGTGACCATAGGAAAGTCATTTAACCTCTCTGAGCCTCGACTTTGTCATCTGAAAAAAATGAAGATAAAAATCCCTCCCGTCTAGGGCCAGGGTAAAGATTAAATGATAGGCTGTGTGTAGGGCTTCCCTGGTGGTGCAGTGGTTGAGAGTCTGCCTGCCGATGCAGGGGACACGGGTTCGTGCCCCGGTCCGGGAGGATCCCACATGCCGCGGAGCGGCTGGGCCCGTGAGCCATGGCCGCTGAGCCTGTGCGTCCGGAGCCTGTGCTCCGCAACGGGAGAGGCCACAACAGTGAGAGGCCCGCGTACCGCAAAAAAAAATAAAAATAAAAAAAAAAGAAAGGCTGTGTGTAAGAGGCTGGTCCCTAGTGGTTGACGAAGAAAATCAGATCTCCTTCCCGACCCCAACATAAAAACGAATGGTATATATTTTATCATCAAACCCAAATAAGCTTCGTATTTGTCGTAGAATGGTAATGCTGCCTACTCAGGTCATAGCTGCCAAAGATTCTATTTGTGATCGTTAAAGGGATGCCCAGGTATCTGGTTAAACATTATTTCTCGGTGTGTCTGTGAGGCTGTTTCTGGATGAGATTAGCATTTGATGGATTCTGGTGGATTCTGGAGGACAGATTGCCCTCCCCAATGTGGGTGGGCAACATCCTATCCCTGAAATAAACAAAAGATGGAGGAAGAGAGAATGGGCCCCTTCTCTGCCTGCCTGCATGAGCTGGGACATCGGTCTTCTCCTGCCCTTGGAGAGGGATTCACACCATTGCTCCCCTCGTCCTCAGGCCTGCAGACTTGAACTCCAGCGCTGGCTTTCCCGGGCGCCAACTCAACAGATGGTAGATTATCAGCCTGTATCATCTCGTGAGCCAACCCCTTGTAATAATTCCCATGTCTCTCTCCTATCAGTTCTGTTTCTCTGGAGAACCCTGACTAACACACCATTTTCGGGAAGCGATCTCTACTAACCCACCTGGACTAGAGCTCTTTTTTTTTTTTTAAAGAAGTCCTTTTTCTTTTTCTTTTTTTTTTTAGTTTCTTTTAATTTCTTTATTTTTGGCTGTGTTGGGTTTTCATTGCTGCACACCGGCTTTCTCTAGTTGCGGCAAGCGGGGGCTACTCTACGTTGCCGTGTGCGGGCTTCTCACTGTGGTGGCTTCTCTTGCTGCGGAGCACGGGCTCTAGGCGCGCAGGCTTCAGTAGTTATGGCACGTGGGCTCGGTAGTTGTGGCTCATGGGCTCTAGAGCGCAGGCTCAGTAATTGCGGCGCACGGGCTTAGTTGCTCCGCGGCATGTGGGATCTTCCCGGACCGGGGCTCAAACCCATGTCCCCTTCATAGGCAGGCGGATTCTTAACCACTGCGCCGCCAGAGAAGCCCCTGATTGACTTTTTTTTTCTGTATTAATTTTTATTGCATCATAATTAACACACAATAGAATACACAGATGCTAAGTGTTCATTTCAATGAATCTTGACATTTGTATATACCCACGTAACCACCATCCAAACTGAGAAACAGAACATTTTCACTGTTAACCAAGAAAGTTTCTTCAGGCTGTGTTCCTTTCTTTTTCTTTTTAAGAGATGCTTTTCTTTTGTAAGTCACCAATGTCTTTTTTATTTTTATTTATTTTTTATGTTTTGAACAGTTTTATTGGAGTATAATTGCTTTACAATGGTATGTTAGTTTCTGCTTTATAACAAAGTGAATCAGTTATACATATACATATGTTCCCATATCTCTTCCCTCTTGCATCTCCCTCCCTCCCACCCTCCCTATGCCACCCTTCTAGATGGTCACAAAGCACCGAGCTGATCTCCCTGTGCTATGCAGCTGCTTCCCACTAGCTATCGATTTTACATTTGGCAGTGTATATATGTCCATGCCACTCTCTCATTTCATCGCAGCTTACCCTTCCCCCTCCCCGTGCCCTCAAGTCCATTCTCTAGTACGTCTGCGTCTTTATTCCCATCTTGCCCCTGGGTTCTTCATGACCTTTTTTTTTTTTTAGATTCCATATATATGTGTTAGCATATGGTATTTGTTTTTCTCAGAATTTCTGACTTACTTCACTCTGTATGACAGACTCTAGGTCCATCCACCTCACTACAAATAACTCAATTTCGTTTCTTTTTATGGCTGAGTAATATTCCACTGTATATATGTGCCACATCTTCTTTATCCATTCATCTGTTGATGGACAGTTAGGTTGTTTCCATGTCCTGGCCATTGTAAATAGAGCTGCAATGAACATTGTGGTACATGACTCTTTTTGAATTATGGTTTTCTCAGGGTATATGCCCAGTAGTGGGATTGCTGGGTCATATGGTAGTTCTATTTGTAATTTTTTAAGGGACCTCCATACTGTTCTGCATAGTGGCTGTATCAATTTACATTCCCACCAACAGGGCAAGAGGGTTCCCTTTTCTCCACACTCTCTCCAGCATTTATTGTTTGTAGATTTTTGGTTGATGGTCATTCTGACTGGTGTGGGGTGATACCTCATTGTACTTTTGATTTGCATTTCTCTAATGATTAGTGATGTTGAGCATCCTTTCATGTGTTTGTTGGCAATCTGTATATCTTCTTTGGAGAAATGTCTATTTAGGTCTTCTGCCCATATTTGGATTAGGTTGTTTCTATTTTTGATATTGAGCTGCATGAGCTGCTTGTATATTTTGGAGATTAATCCTTTGTCAGTTGCTTCGTTTGCAAATATTTTCTCCCATTCTGCGGGTTGGCTTTTTATCTTGTTTATGATTTCCTTTGCTGTGCAAAAGCTTTTAAGTTTCATTAGGTCCCATTTGTTTATTTTTGTTTTTATTTCCATTTCTCTAGGAGGTGGGTCAAAAAGGATCTTGCTGTGATTTATGTCATAGAGTGTTCTGCCTATGTTTTCCTCTAAGGGTTTATAGTGTCTGGCTTTATATTTAGGTCTTTAATCCATTTTGAGTGTATTTTTGTGTATGGTGTTAGGGAGTGCTCTAATTTCATTCTTTTACATGTAGCTGTCCAGTTTTCCCAGCACCACTTATTGAAGAGGCTGTCTTTTCTCCACTGTATATTCTTGCCTCCTTTATCAAAGATAAAGTGACCATATGTGTGTGGGTTTATCTCTGGGCTTTCTATCCTGTTCCATTGATCTATATTTCTGTTTTTGTGCCAGTACCATACTGTCTTGATCACTGATTGACTTTTTTAAAAGCTGGCCTTTTTTTAAAAATTTTTATTTATTTATTTATACAGCAGGTTCTTATTAGTTATTCATTTTATACATATTAGTGTATATATGTCAATAAAAAGCTGGACTTGACTTGTCAAGGTCCTGGAGCACCCGGAATTGTCCATGCATCGCTGGTGAGGTGTAAAGTGCTCTATCCATTTAGAAAAATTGAAAAAGTTAATCAGACACTTACCGTGTGACCCAGCAAGATCACTCCTGCATATACACTCAAGAGACATGAGTGTGAATGTCCCCCCCAAAAAAGACTTGTACAAGAATATTCACATCAAATAGAGACACAGATGTAGAGAACAAACTTATGGACACCAAGGGAGGAAAGTGGCAGGGAGTGGGGGATGATTTGGGAGATTGGGATTGACATATATATACACTAATATGTATAAAATAGACAACTAATAAGAACCTGCTGTATAAAAAAATAAACAAAATAAAATCAAAAATTCAAAAAACAAAACAAAACAAAAAAACTACCCATTCTATCCAGCGGTAAGAAGGAATTAATGGGAGGTTTGTATATCGAGGTGAGTCAATCTCCCAAACGTAATGTGTGGCAAAGAATATGGCGCAATGGCATTTATATAAAGTTTAAAAGTATGAGAAACTGTAAAAAAGTATATTCACATCAGATCTATTCATAAGAGCCCAAAATTAAAAACAGACCAAATATCTGTCAAGTGGTGAATAGATGAACAAACTGTGGTTATGCATACAATGGAATATTGCCCAGCTATAAAAAAGAACTACTGTTCCATACAACAACATGAGGTAATCTGAGACATGTTATTTTAAATGAAGGAAGCCATGTATATGAGAAAATATATATTATATCATCCCAAAGTTCAAGAACTTCAGTGGTACATGGCGGAACAGTGACTCGCTGCAAGGGTGGAATGGTGGTATTGGCAAGAAAGGACCCTGAGAGAACTTTCTGAGGTGACGGACGTATCCTAAATATTGATTTGGATGACGGCTGCCCAGATAGGTACAAAACTCATCAAGCTATATCGTTAAGGTGTGTGCACTTGATATTTGTATATTATACCTTAAAAATAGACTCAAGATTCTCTTCGGCAATGAATACCTTAAACAAACTCTCAGGCCATCAATGCAGTCATTTCCAAGAGCCGGAGAAGCCTAAACGCCTCTGCCACCCCCTCCATCGGCTCTCCCTGGTTGCATGCACGGGCATCGCATGCCTCTCTGATAGCAGACAGCTCCAGCCATTCAGCAGATGGTGATCGTATTTCTGCCCCGTGATGAGATACAGGAAGAATACAGTAACATCTCCTCATTCTGGATTTTATAATGTGGTTACAGGAAGTCTCTAATCTGGTGTCGGGGAAGAGATTAGAGCATAGATATTTGTGCATATTTTGGTCCAGCTGGCGTTTTGCCTAAGAGCAAGAGGACCTGGTCCTGTATTACTCAGGGGACGGGCACCTGACACCCCCCAGAGGAGCCTTTGCTTTACAAGGCAGTCCAATTACAGAGCCACCCTGCTGGGGTGGGGACGGGAGGTGGGCTGGGCATCCTCGCACCCTGAATCCCCACACTGTGACTTGGCAGGGTTTTCCTAGCACATCATTCCATGCCTTCCTCTGTTTTCCAAGAGTTTGAGAACATGTTGTTGAATTACTTACTTTTGTGGAACCTATTAAATTAGAAGTCTCTTTTCTTAGCATAACAAGTAGATTAAAATGTGAGTAATTTCATAGTCCACAAAGACAGCCAAATGTTGATTTTGTTCTTTAAGTTGTGCTCTAATGCACGTTCATAAAGCAAAAGCGAGTTTCTTATGAACAAGGAATTACCGTCTGCTGGCAGGACAATGGCGGTGACGAGGTTGCTAGGGTCCCTACTCACCCACCCTGAGGCCACCTAAAGCTGCCCACGTACTCTGGGCCTTGTGGGACCTGGTTAAGCTCCAAGAGGGCTGGCACCTTTTACGTGAATTTAGCCCAACCCGTGGGCAAAGACTCCCTCTACTCCGCGCTTCTGGAGAGTAAAGATTATTAACGACACCTACTGTTTCTGAAGTACCTCCTGTGAGCTGGGAATGGCTGGTCACTTCCTAGGCCTCGTGTTACTTAACCCTTACAACAGCTTTGGGAAACTGGGCTCGAAATTAGGGGCTAAGATTTAGTGATCACTTAGTCCAAGGCATTTAACCCTCACAGCAACTCCCCAGAGAGGGAACAATCCTTCTCCCCACTTTATGATGAAAAATTTGAAGTTTAAGAAGCCAAGGAACTTGTCTGGAGGTCATGCAACCCATAAGCTGCAGAAACGTAAGATTTAATTCAACCTAACATCAGCCTCTGGTCTCGCCAGCCTCACCCAACCTCAGACCAGGTTTGCATCAAGGAGGGTGACAGGGAATAGGGGGAAGCTGGGGCACCCAAAGGCCAGTTTCCTGGGTGTGAGGAGAGCAGGGCTGGGAGAATCTGATCAGCCACAGAGACTGGCGCTGGAGAAGGAGAGGAAGTAGCCCAGTAACCGCGTGCGTGCACGTATGTCTGTGTGTGCACGTGTGAGTGTGTCTGTGTACGCACGTCGGTGGTGGTGATGACCATGGATGTGGAGATATGCGCGGTTGGGGAGGCACGTTGGGAGGGATCCCTGGTTTCTGTCCTAATTTTGGAAACAGGTATCCTGTTTCCATGGTGGCCAGTCTCTAATGGAAGGGTCTGGAGCCAAAGGGAGGTGGTTTTCGCTCCCAGAGAATTAAAGGGCTTGGCCACCAAAAATAAAACCCGACCCTATGTTCCGAGATCCCACAGGAAACTTTTTAACATGGCTGTTGATTTTGAAATGCTAAAGTTCTCTGTCTGGAATTATTAAAAATTCCTGTGTGTATCATTTATTTCCCCAAGTGGGATATCATTTCCTAGAAGGCCTGCGTGGCCATGCCTGTCAGCACCCCAGCAGGCCCTCCCGGTTCCAGGCACCCCTGACTCACACAGCAGGTGCCAGTTTGTGGCCTCCAGGTGGCCGTCCCCTGAGCCAGAGCCTGCACCGCCTGGGCCACAAGCGCGGGACAAATAAAGCCGTCAACCGATTTCTGGCAGGAGCATCGCCCGGGCTGCCCCCTGCTGGGAGAACTCAGAAGCTTGATCTATACTGTCTCCTGTGACTCCCCAGTGGGATTTTGCCCCAGATGGCGGCAGGCTGTGCCTGAGGCAACCTTCCTCCTCTCCCCCGCTTCACTTTCTCTCATCCCCGCGCCGCTCCCAGGGCTTCCTACGATCGTCTCCCAAACACATTCCCCACCCTGGAAATTTTGCCTGTGTTCAGCTCCCGAGAGAAATCCAACAAAGACAAATCTGCACTGACGTCATCAGGATTCGGCATCAAGGTCAGTGATCCTCAAAGTGTGGGCACCAGGCCAGCAGCATCAACTTCACCGGGAATTTGTTGGAAATGCAGATCCTCAGGCCTCACCCCAGACCTACTGCATCAGAAACCCATGTAGGGGAGGGGGTGCCCAGAACTCCGCATTAACAAGCCCTTCAGATGATTGGTTTTTCACGTCTTGTTTTTTTTTAGTTTCCAGCTTTATTGAGATGTCATTGACATATAATATTATATAAGTTTAAGGTGTACAAGGTAATGATTTGATGTATACATGTATTGCAGAACGATTGCCACCATAAGGTTAGTTAACACATCTGTCACCTCATGTAGCTACCACTTGTGTGTGTGTGTGTGATGAGAATTGTAAGATCTACTCTTAGCAACTTTCAAATATACAATAGAGTATCGTTAACTATAGTCGCCATGCGGTACATTACATCCCTGTGACTTGCTTATCTTGTAACTGGAAGTTTTTACTTTCGGACCACTTTTATGCTTTCCTCACCACATTGTCGCCCCCTAACCTCCACCTCTGGCAACCATCAATCTAGTCTCTGTATCTATGAGTTCTGCTTTTTTTTAGAATCCACATATACGTGAGATCGTGAGATATTTGTCTTTCTTCATCTGACCTATTTCACTTAGCATAATACCCTCACGGTCCATCCGTGTTGTCACAAATGGCAGGGCTTCCTCCTTATGATGGCTGCATAATATTCCATTGTGCGTATTCTACAAGTGTTTTACCCATTCATCCCATTCATGGACACTTAGTTTGCTCCCATGTCTTGGCTATTGTAAATAACACTGCAGTGAATATGAGGGTACCCAAATCTCTCGGAGACAGAGATTTTGTTTCCTTTGGATCTGTTCCCAGGAATGGGATCGCACAATTAAGTGTGAGCACCACTGACCTAGACATAGTACAAGATTCTGTTGTCACATGAAATAGAGAACGAAGGAGGGAAGGGAGTCTGCGGCTTAGTCATGACCAGTCAGAGTGAGAACTACACATCTCAGAACCTTCCCAGAGAAATCTGCTGCGCCTTTCAGGCCAGACAAGGTAAAGAGGAAACCTGTCCCGGGCGAGAGCTCGCCCTGCGGTGGGGCTGACCCAGGGCAAGCAGGGAACTGCAGTGTAAGGCGCCTGCACTGAAGTGGGTCGTCTCTCCAAATACCGCACTCGATTTAACAAGGCTTCATCTTTGCTTAGGACCCGGTAGCTGACAGTCAAAGCCTGTGTTCTTTGTTAATGAGCTTTTTGGGGATTTACAGTTTTCCTTCCTTCAGTTATCAGGCGTGACCCGTTTTTGACATCAGACATGATCACAGAAGCAGCAGGCTCCCGCCGGAGAGGCAATGAGGAGACCAAGTGCTGAGGGCCGCGCTGAGTCCAAGCCCCACGTGGACGCTGCGAGGTCCATCAGCCCGCTTCCCAGTCACCCCGCTTCCCCACCTCAAATCACTCCATCACACCAGCAAGAAGAGGTCGGAGCAGATGGCTGGGGCAGGTTTCAGAGACCATGGGAGGGCTGAAAGAATGGTCCGGAAGTGACCGAGATGTTTGGGGCAAGGATGGGGTAGGTGAGGTTGCAGGACATCCATGGGCAGCAAAGCCGTAAGCGCCGGGCTGAAACTGCAGGCTTCGCTCTCACACCAGTGGTGGCCCTTTATGCAGAGCTCTCGTCTCACCTCGCGGGGGAAAATCAGTGGAACCCAGGAGGGGAGCTTTCTCCGCTGTAGCAGAGCAGCTGTGCTCTCCGCACCCCCAGAGCCACAAACTTTAAAGAACTTTAAAGCCTTGCCACCCACAGATGTGTGACGTCCACAGGTGACCCTCCTTTCTGGACCCAGAGTTGGGACCAGCAGTTCTCACCCTATTCTTTCAGGTCTCTGATTCTTTACTGGCACTGATTCCCCACCACAGAGCCTGCTTTATCCGGTAACAGGGCAGAACTCCCTGTGCAGATGTCCAGGCCAGCAGCCCAGGGCAAGTTTGAGACTTGGGGGTCCTGACTGCTGCTCTGTCCCTCTCCACGACACTGCCCTGCCCTTTAGTCTCCACTGGCCTCGGCCTAAGCTCTGAGCGGCGTCATGCTGGGGTGACCTCCTAGTCGGGGGTCTCAGATGTCTTGTGACCATCAGGGTGTATTAGTGACACCGTCTACCTGGGGAGAGCTGCTCGCCCGAACATCACTCCCTCTGGCACCAAGAGATCAGAGATGAGCATACCCTTGCCCTGTGCTAATGGGCTGATGGGAGAGAGCACTTTGCCTTTGGCCATCTGACTGCAGGTCCCTCATCTGTGAGCTAGCCCATCACTCATGCTAATGGAGGCCACATCTTGGGGAAGGAAGGACTGCGAAAGACGTGGGGCAGGCAGACTCATAGCTGGCCTCTTTACGGGCAAGTGAGCACGGCTAGTGTGCTGTCTCTTGTTTCCAGGACAGGGCTCCTGCAGGACAGTTGTCCGAGGCTGTTTTAAGTGAAGACATTTGCTTTCCAAACAGTATCAATGGATTAGAGTAAGCCAGGAGTCTAGATTCTTATCCCATTTTTTTTCCAATCAAAAAATAAATTAAATTGTAAAGGATTTGGACAGAGCCAGCAGCTTGCCGTGTAAAAAGCTAACAGCCTCAGAGGGATCATAAAGACAACCTTCAAACTGCATCCATCATATTCATCCTAAAGAATTAAGCTAATTAACCCAATCCCACTTGGCAAATTTTAAACAGAGGAAAGTTATAAAGTGAGAAGTATTTTGAAAAAGAAGTGATTTACTAGAAAAAGGTAACCTCAGTGAAACTGGGTAGCATTATTTTTTAGTTCATAAAAAATAATGCTACCTTGGGCTTCCCTGGTGGCACAGTGGTTGAGAGTCCGCCTGTCGATGCAGGGGACACGGGTTTGTGCCCCAGTCCGGGAAGATCCCACATGCCGCGGAGCGGCTGGGCCCGTGAGCCATGGCCACTGAGCCTGCGCGTCCGGAGCCTGTGCTACGCAATGGGAGAGGCCACAACAGTGAGAGGCCCGCGTACCGCAAAAAAAAAAATAATAATAATGCTACCCAGTTCAAAAAGTAAATTTTAGTTCAAAAAGTAGATTTTCATTCAAGTTTTATACTTATTTGTTAACATTTTGGGATTTTTAAGTGATACATTTCAATAAAAATATAATACTTCCTTCAAAATAAATAAATAAATAAATGAACACGCGTTGTTCACGTGGTTTTTGTCAAGATGCCAGGAGGGCCACCAAGCTCCTCAGAGGTTACCTCTGTGTATTCTTTCCTGGCCTTGCTTACCAGGAAGGCTGTCACTCCAAACTCTGTGACCTTCAGGAGTCAGTGGCTTTGAACTGCCCTGTGTTAACCTGAATGCGTGTCAAGGGGGGCCTGGGACACTTGAGCCATTGGTGACTCTTTCCCATCAGAGTGGACCCAGAGCCACACTGGGAGCCTGCATTTCTATTGTAAATTACAACCTTTGCCACACTAACTGTCACCAACTCTTACTATTTTTTCTTTGAACCTGTTCTAAATTTTGGAGTACTTTGCTCAGATGCTTTGCTTCACCCACTGTAGCTATGAACGTGTCTTTCAGACAAGACATTTAGAAACCGACTGACATACCAGTGCTGAAGCCATAAGAAATGCATGCACTGCAGCACACACAAGAGAGGAACGTGCAACCAGCTTAAAAGACGGGCAAAGCGGGGGGTCCGTTTGTTGAAATAAACATTATATCCTATCATTGTATGAGTTCGTTTATTCTGTTCCAGAAATTTCTCATAACAAACTGTAAATTCGTTCATTCTAACAACATTCTCTAATTTCAGTAAAGAATGCAGGCCATTGAGCCAAGCTGCCCAACCTCAAAGCTGCTCCCATCACTGGGGACAGAGGCTTATTCCTCCTGTGCTTCAATTTCCTTTTTGAAAATTTTAAGTTTGAATTTGTTGTGTTTAGAACACAATAAACTGAAATCTCAAATTAGTGGAGGAAATGATGCCCAAGAAAAATGGTGCCAGAATAATTGGTAAAAGATTTTAGAGTGTTAAACGTTTTTAATAAAAATGAAAGAAAAATGAAAGAGACAAAGAGAGAGGGAAAGGAAGAAAAGGAAGGAAGGAAGGAAGGAAAGAAGGAAGAAAGAAAGTTAAAAGATTAATTCAAGAAAGTATATTTGGAACATAACTATAAAGGAAACTTTTGATAGATTTGATAATGTAAAAAATTAACTTTATCAAAAAACAAAATTGAAAGGCAAACGGTCAGCAGGGGAAAAAAATAACCTTTTGAATATAAATGTATAACAAAGAGTTGCTATCTTGGGCTTCCCTGGTGGCGCAGTTGTTAAGAAACTGCCTGCCAATGCAGGGGACACGGGTTTGAGCCCTGGGCCAGGAAGATCCCACGTGCCATGTAGCAGCTAAGCCCATGAGCCACAGCTACTGAGCCTGCGCTCTAGAGCCCGCAAGCCACAACTACTGAGCCCGCGCACCACAACTATTGAGGCCGCGTGCCACAACTACTGAAGCCCGCATGCCTAGAGCCCGTGCTCTGCAACAAGAGAAGCCACCGCAATGAGAAGCTCTCGCGCCGCAACAAAGAGTAGCCCCTGCTTGCCACACCTAGAGAAAGCCCGCGCACAGCAATGAAGACCCAACGCAGCCAAAAGTAAATTAATTAATTATTTTTTTAAAAAAGAAGAGTTGCTATTTTTATAGAAAGAGCTCTTAAAATCAGTAAGAAACAATGAACACTCTAATAGAAAACAGACAAAAGAAATGAACGAGAAATTCACAATAGAGGTGATGCAAATGAAAACTAAACCTGTGATAAATATTCCACTGCAACAGGAATTAGAAAAATGCACATTAAAAATATGACATGTTATTTGGTATCTATTTAATTTTCAATATTTATAAAGAATAATAATAATAACGTGTTGGTAGTGGTTTGGGAAAACAGGCATTCTCATATGGGACTGATAGGAGCATAGGTTTAGTAAAGAAAAACTTCAATTTTTGTACAGTTTCAGCAAACATTTATTGAGCACATATGCATCTGGGCCAAGCACTGGGTCAGATTTGGGGATATAACTGTCAACAAATCTGTGAAGGATCCTGCCCTTCTTGGAGCCTGCAATCCAGTTGAGGGAGGTTGGAGGGAGAGAGGAAAGTGATGGAGAGAGAGTAATTAGGACATACCTAGTATACATTAGTGCTAATGATAGAACGATATTTACATTTCACAGCCTTGATAGCCCCCGCCTACACGGCCACAGAACTTCAGGGAGAATATATGCCCACCCATTCACCCTCAACAGACTCCCCCCAGGTTTTTAGCGGGGAATTTCCAAGAGGTTTCTCACATATTCAGTAAAAAACAAACAACAAAGCAAAGCCAACCTGTCAATATCCTTCCGTTCCTGTCTCCTTGTTGTTCTCCTGAGCGGGTACTTCACCACTGCCGCAGCTACAGGAGCTCGAGGACAAGAATTCTGCCCTGCTCAGGGCAGTCTCTCTGACGTCCTCCAAGCCATAAAGCAGAGCAGAGGAAGGCTCTGTCCTATTCAGGTCTTCCTTCCCCAGAGGAGTTGTACCCTCTTCTATAAAGAAATACGAACTGTCAGATTTCTGTACAGAAGCTGGCTTTCTTCCCAGGATCAACCCTAGAGAAATTACAGAAGCTAGAGGGAAGTATGTGCTCCAGGAACTTTTAAAATTGAGAAAAGCCCTGGGAGGACGAAGGTTGTTTTGAACTGATGTCCGTGGGAGCAAGTGACTGGAGGCAGCAATGAGACAATGGGATAAGGGAAGAGTTTAGGTCCTACTCTCCATCCTTCCTTGAGATGTCCTGAGACACCTTCTCCAACAAGACAGCAGCCACAGTCCAGGTCACTGTATCAACAGGACACCATCAGGGGTGATGAGTTGATGAAAAAAGAGAAAACAGGGAAACAAGACAGAATATTCATTACAACCCACAGCTAGAATTCTAGGCAATAGTAACTTGACGGGACAGAGGGCTGGAGGAGTGAGAGACCAGAAGGACATGAGAACGTGCTCAAGTACTTACTAGTCAGTGGGGAAATAAAGATATCGTTGAGCTTAAAAAAAATCAATAGGGGTAAATAATCATGAACAATTTTAGGTTAAGGACACACAAGGACAAAAACAGAATGTTTAGCTTTTAAAACATCAGAAGAACACTCTATCTAAAGGAAAAGAGGAAAGGAGAAAACAGAAACAAAACAGAGAAAATGAAAATGGAGTACACAAAAAAGAACGGCAGAAACAATCCCTGATATTATAGTAATCAATAAATATAAATGGGTCCAACTCGCATATTAATTAATCTACAAACTAAATATAATCTTATTAAAAGTTCCAGTTGTATTTTTTTAATTCAACGAACTTAGCCTAAACTTTATATGAGAATACCAACCCAAGAATAACCAACTCATCTCTGAAAATGAAGAGTACAAAGGAAGAACTTATCTAGCAGATTTCTTAAGACATTATAAAGCCATGGTAATAATGATATGAATATGGGGATAAGAACAAAAAGAGAGCTAGAGACGGATCCATACATATATACAGGATCACCATAGGGGACAGATGTGGCCTCACAGATCAGCTGGGGCAGGATGAGTTGTTCAGGGATGGGGCTGGGACACCGGCTCACTAAATGGGGGAATTAAAATGGAATCCCTCCCTGATACCACATGCAAAGCCAATACCAGATGGATTAAAAGTGTAATATAAAAACTCTGATGCATGGGACTTCCCTGGTGACTCAGTGGTTAAGAATCCGCCTGCCAATGCAGGGGACACGAGTTCAATCCCTGGTCTGGGAAGATCCCACATGTCGTGGAGCAACTAAGCCCGTGCGCCACAACTACTGAGCCTGTGCTCTAGAGGCCATGAGACACAACTGCTGAGCCCACGTGCCTAGAGCTTGTGCTCCGCAACAAGAGAAGCCACCGCAATGAGAAGCCTGCGCACCACAACGAAGAGTAGCCCCCGCTTGTCACAACTAGAAAAAGCCCGCGTGCAGCAACGAAGACCCAATGCAGCCAAAAAAAAAACTCTGATGTAGTCGGAACACAATGCAGTAGAACATTTTGTGACTTTGGAACAGGGAAAGACTTCCCATACCACAAATCTTCCATCAGACACGCCCAGCAGAGTTCATTTCCCTGTTTTCCTGCTTGGTCCCAGGGCCATGACCAAATTCTCCCCTGAAAGTGCATTGGGTGTACCCATAGTTTCAATTACCATTCAGACAGAACCCCATTTTATAATCAGCTAAAACCTCCTGCCACATAATCTATTTCCAAGAAAAAGAAAACAACATTATAGGAAAATCATGATGTTATATTTAAAAACCACCCAAGAGCGAACATCAAAATATAAACTAGAGAAACAACAGATCTCTTTTGGTGGTAAGATTATGCATTTGTCTGTTTTTACCTGGGTGCTTGCATATAGTTGGCAAATTTTCTCATCTGGGAGATAGTACTCTTGTAATTAGGGGGGAAAACCTTGTTTCCCCAAACGGGCAGGTGAAATGGGAATGTTGCGTTGAGTGGGGGTGGGACCACATTGGTCTGGAGAGAAGGTGTTGGTAGCTGCACCCACATAAAAGAAACATTGGTTTAAACTTCTCCAGGACGTCACGCAGAACACTCAGTAAACGTTGAATTGACTAGACTTGTTGTGCCTGAAGTCACAACTTCTGGGACAGCTCAGGAATGAACCTGCCTGAGTGTGTGCACTTTTATAGTCCAGCAAATACACCTGTGCTTGTACACACACACACACACACACACACACACACACTCCTCTGGACTCTGTGAATCTGTCCTGGTGAACCATTGATGCTGAATGTCCCAGGGGCTTCTATTTCTATTTCTACTGACATCTCATTCCACCAGTTTGCTCCTAACTGGGGGCGAAAGAAGCTTGGTTCACTGAATTGAGAACACTCCTCTACTTAGACTATTTTACAAGCTCTCCCTCTTCGATAAATACATTCATATGTTTCTATTGAAAAGTTGTTGAACTTGTGATTTTCAACTCTGAAGCTCTCACTTTTAAAAGGTCCTTGTTCTCAGATGTGAAATCTGATGAGCATCTTCTAACTCAGCAGCGACGTGGTTCATGTGGGTGTTAAACGCACCCCATCCTCAGCTGAGGATCATCAGCTCCCGAGGTCTAATTGCTTTGTCGTTAGTCTGTTTGGTATCCTCAGGAACTGTCACTTTGGAAGTGGAGTCTGATCAGATACTTTGTATATTCAGAGAGAGAAAGAGAACTGGATTTGCACCTTTAGGACACTGGCCAGACTGAGTATTTCTGTATATTAATCACACACGTGTTGGCATCTGTTTTAAAGCAAGCACTGTGCTGTTCTAGGGTTTCAGGAAAAATCGTGGCCTCCCTTCCTTTTTCTTTTCCCTCCCCCCTCCTCTCCCTTCCTTACTCCTCTCTCTTCTTTATTTCTTACCTCCTGCAGTGATTTAACTAAGAAACTTCTATGCCCTTTGGCACTCTGCTACTTGTTTTAAGATATAAAGCAGGATCCTTTCCCTTGCTTCCAGGAACGTGGAACCCAGATAGAGTGCAATACCCTGGCACACACACAAAACGTCAAAACCCAAGATTAAGACTTGATGGCATGAAATTACAAGACAGAAGAGACGTGACAAGATAGCAGGATAAAAATAGATGGAAAGGAAGCAGGTTGTCTAGAGACCGCCCAAAGGAAAAGGAGATCATCTTTTCGCTGGGGAAGGCTTTTCACTCCCTAGCCAGTTAAACAAATGAGCATTATGGAAAGACCATAAAAGAGACAGAGGAGCTGTGTTTACTTGCAATGGATCACGCTGAGTGCTTCGCCAGGTGAGAGCTTAGATGGAGTGAGAATTAAGGTTTCTTGCAAAGCAGAGGTGAACAGGGCAGGCACGTGGTAGGGCTGGGGAAGGGACCACAGCCATCTGACTGAGACAGGAGTACCTGCCGGGCAACGAGGGAGAAAGGCAGGTTTTCCATCTGCCTCCTTTGTCCCAGTGAAGGCGAATTCACACAGAATTTGGACAGGAGCCCAGAGGAGTAGGCTGGAAGTACTCATTTAAAACATGGCATCACAGCACACCTGTCAGGCAGTGTTTCCAGAGTGTTTGTGACTAGCAACTTCCCTGGACCCAACTTACATGGCCATCACAATTAAGGGGCAAATAAATCCTAAAGACCTGTGTCTGGAGCATGGTGAATGAGGCCAAGTCTATTTCATTGGGTGTCTACTGGATTCAAGGTTTAAACAGATTCAATCGATGTTTTAAATGAATCATATGCTTTGCGTCATTTTTCCATAATTGACCGAAATTGAACACAACAATTAGCTAACAGGAAGTATGAAACAATATATTTTCTCCATGACTGTACCTCAAACCTTTTATTCTAGGAAGGCTAAGGATAATTTCTGGAAGCTATTAAGCAACTGTGGCTGCTGAAAGAAGCTTACTAATTTTTAAAAATCTCCCTGGTGTCCTATCTGACCCACCCTTCTTAATAATAAAATCAGTCTTGCATAAAATGTTTAATTTTTAAAGGAATTTTAGGGGGTCATATGAAAATTATCTGGAGACTTAGAATATTTTGTGGTCTTTAGGTACAAGCAGTAAAATACTTTTGCAAGTTGTCCAAGTAAGTTACATACGTGCCACCGGAAACCAGTAAGCGGCCTTCAAAGTGCGTGGGTAAGAAGATACAGCTGCTCGACAGAAATAAGACAGCACCGTGAACTTGTCATTGGGCAAGAGGGGCAGAGACCCTGTCCCAACCTGCACTGATGAAAGTCCTCACATACACGCAAATTCCTCCGAGAGGGAATGGGGGGTGCCTCGGCCACAGAAGATCCTGCTACTAACCAATCATGGGATTCTTTCTGCTGAGTCTGACGGCAACCTCAGAATTTTTCTCAACATGGTGCATCGACAGGTAGTACCCATTTATAAGATCTGTTATAGGAAATGGAATCTATTTGCATTCCTGACATGGATCATACCTGCATGATGTGCAGGTAGCACACTGACAAAGTAAAACATAGAATAAAAGCCATATGGACAGCGTGGTGATGGAGGGGTGGAGGGGACAGTTATTAGGGTGAATCATATAAAACTGTCATTTTTGTAGGTCAAGTGTGGGTCAAGAAATAGCAGCGATTTCATCCAGTCCGACCTGTTATTTAATGAGATGAGGGGGTGGCACTGGAGCTGATTACTCAACAACAGGAAGACGCAAGCACGCGAATACAAGAGAAGAGCACGCATGTGTGAGGCGCCAGGGCAGGAGGAATATGCAGAATGGAGGGGCAGGTGGGCCAGACTGCCAAGTCACAGGGAACCAAAGAGAGATGGGAGAGAGGCATGGCCTGAGATGAGCGTGCCGGGGCCTTAGGGAAGAGGATGGACTTGCTTCTAGCTGCAATGGGGATTTTAGCAGGAGAGTCATATGATCTGACAAAAGCAAGTGTTATCGATAAAAGAGAGCTCTGGCTGCCGTATGGGAAATAGTTAAGAAAGGGTGGAAGCAGGAAGTCGGGTTAGAAGGATACTGCAGCAGTCCAAGCCAGGGAACAATGGTGCCTTGAGCAAGGATGGCAGCCGGGAGGCAGGTGAGTGTGGCTGGATTCCAGATACACTTTGAAAGTTGAGCTGCCCAGTCTCATGATAGTAACAACTACAATAGTATAGTCATAAGCTGAATCCACCAACAATTACTGTCTGTCAAACACTTGCTATGTGCCAGGCCTGTTGCTAAGCATTTTGCGCACATTATTTTAATTCACACAAAAAGTCTACAAAGTAGATGCTATTATCATGCACATTCTGCAGATGAAAAAACAGCTCAGAAAAAAAAATTAAATAGCTGATCTAAGAACATATGGCCACTAAGCGGTAAAACTGGCATTCAAAATAAATGGGTCTGTTTCCCAAGGCAGAGTTCCAGAATATTCTAAGTTCTCCACATCCAACCAGAAAGCCACAGGTGGTAAGCATATGTAACGGATGCCTAAGTGGGGAGGCTGGGGAAAGGGACATTTCCATGGAAGACATTCCAGAAGTGAAAAAGGGACGGAGGAAAGGACAGTAGGGGTGGGAAATATAATAAAACAAAAGCTCTCCTTTGAGCTTTAGTCAACGAGAGCTAACTAAGCACCAAGATGTTTCTCTTCTTTTTTTGTGTGTAAATAAGTTTATTTGTATCCTTTTTTTAAGCTTCCATATATAAGTGATATCATATGATATTTGTCTTTTCTCTTCTTAACCAACCCATTCCCACCCTATAATGTACACCAATTTACCAATCAAGCCAATATATCCCTCATTCAGATATAGCCTCTTACCCTGTCCTCAGCTGGCCCATTTTCTGTACGGCTTAAATATACCCAAATATTCAGTCTCTTCCCCAGTTTCATCAGAATTCGCAGGAAGCCATACAAAATGTTACGTGAATACCACAATCGCCCACAATGACACCTGAAATGTTTGTGTCCAGTTGACTTGCCTTAAATTCCTTTTTGCTCCTGCACAGTTCCAGTGCATTGGACCCCAAATCATTCTGGATGAGTTTGTTCATTCGATGGGAGGCATATTTTGAGTTTGAGTTGGCAACAAGAGGTATAAACAGGAAAAAAGACCACTCATATTGGGCAGTAGAGTTGAAAAGCCAGCGGAGCCAAGTTATCATACAGACGAGTTTGTCCTCATCAAAAAATGAGCAAGGTTTTGTTTTTATCAGAGGCTTCCTGAGAGGGACAGAGCTATAGACCTCAGAGATGCTAAAAACACAGCTGTGGCTGAACATGCAGGACGTCTACACCTGCGCAGTGTGGCAAGGGCTGGAAGAACCCTCTTGCTGTCGCTTCAGTGTCATCTTTGAATTCAAAGGACACGTTAGAGTCTGCTCTTAATAATCCATCACGGGATCCTGTCCTGAGTGAGTTACTAACTGTTACCTGCCCTGCCCTTTTCAGGAGCTGACATTAGCACCCGCCTTGGGGGGAAACTAAGAGAGACTTGTGTTAGTACCTGAGTGTACACACCTGACCGCATTCCACATTCAAAGTAACGCAGCAGAGTATTTCTCTCCTTTAAGTGATTGGCGTCTTTTCCCTTCCATAAGAATGACACTCAAGAGTTACATTCATATATAACTCAGTATAACACTTCTTGGAATCAGCATTTCTTTGCAAGCCTCATGCCTCTGCTGGAACCAGAGAGGGCTGCTTTGTTCACTCGGTTCTCTGCCGGGGTTCCCAATAAAGCTCACTTCATATGAAGAATAACGTGATTATCCAATACGACCTTCCTATCAAGACTCTGGGCTCCATGTTTTACGTCCTCACATCAGACAGCAAAATTAATTAGCTCACAGCATTCAGAGGTCTGGGGACTTCGTGAGACAAGGGTCATGGAGAACCCGGGAAAGCGTTGATGGTAATGAAATGTTAACAGCTAATCATACATCTACAGGAGAGCTCAATATGACGCTGCAGAGCCTTCCTCTCTAATTGCCTTGTGGCGCAGCAAAATTCTTCATACATGAAAAAATGAGGCGCACAAACACGATAACAGGACCGTTGCTTCTGAAAGTAACCAGGACAACGGGGGCTGTTAAGAGATGTCGGGTTTGACCTCCATCCTCCTGTTTGGGTGAGTCCCTTGGCCACCTGGCATCACTCTCTTTACATCTAAAAACGAGGAGTCAGTTTGGGGGTCCATGGCCATCAATTACAGCCATACCGCGGCAAGACGGTCACCTTTTATTTTCCAAGCTACAGAAGCTTGCGGACAACGTGTCTTCCTTTTCACTTGTCTGTGATGTTTATAAAGACAAAATGAATATTTTGAGTCTGAATCCATAGAAGGATATGCCTTCCCTCATTGGAGGAAGTATTGAAATGGAGGTGGCACCGTGATGTTAAGCCCAAATGAAGCCGCTTCACACAGGCACTTGGGATCAGTTAGCCTCACACTTTTCTAAGGATGGGGGTGCAGATGACAGAGAGGTCCTGAGTCTCTGTGATTCCTTAATAACCACATGTACCTGCCCGCAGCCCTGGAGTGGGCTCAGGTGTGCAGTGACAGAAATGGGAGAGGTTGTGGTGAATGTCTGCTGCTTCTAACTGAAAGGTAACATTTTCATAACAGTGCCCAGCTTGTTCCAAAGTCTCTGGATAAAATGGGCCATTGCAATAAAGCTTGCACAGGTGTGTTTGCACAGCAGACCAGCAGGATCACACCGGGACCCAGATCTCGGTAGAACTCTGGGTTATCAGTTGAGGGGGCTCACAGCTGAAACAAACAATCCTCAAGGTGCAGTGTCTTCAACCACAAAGGGTTCATTTCTTGCTGCTCTCACAGTTCTGTGTGGCGGCAGTTGGGTTTTGGGGTGCTCACGGGAGGACCCAGGCTCCGGCCATCTGGCGGTTCTGCCCTCCCCCAGGACAGAGCTTCTCAAACTCAGCACTACTAACACATTGGGCTGGAACATTCTTTATGGTGGGGGTTGTCCCATGCATTGTAGGATGTTTGCAGCATCCCTGGCCTCGGCCCACTAGATGCCAGTAGCACCCTTGGTTATGACAGCCTGAAATGTCTCCAGATATTGTCAAATGTCACATGAGGTTCAAAACCACTTCCCACTTTCCCACCCCCTTATTCCCCCACCCTCGCTTAAGAACCAGTGCCCTAGAACCACTGTCCTCCACTAGCTCCTCTATATCTCACCACTAATAAAAGACAAGAGAAAAGGCCCATCGCTCATAGATGCCTCGGCCTTAGGTGACACCCCCCCCACTTGGGCTCACAGTTCACTGCTGAGAACTAATCATATATCCCCACCTAGAATCCAGGAGGCTGAGAAATGCTTCTAGCTGAATGCTCATGAAAAAAGAAAGAACTGAAATCTAATGAGAGCTGAAATGAGAGAGAAATACAGACAGGAAGAGGTGGGAGGGACAGAGAGGATGTTATTAACACACAGGTGTTCCCAGGCTTTCTCTGCATCGTGGCCTTAGTTCATTCTGTTCCTTCCCCTCCCCATCCTTTTCCAGAAGATTCCATCAGGACCAACTGGTTTCTTTATCTTTCTAGATGTAAAATGGAGGGAAAAAAAAGATAAAAAGGCTAGAAGGAAAAATAGGCAGGCTAGGTCTATGGGAGAAACTTTAGGTTCAGCTTTGAAGGAGGAGAGTTTTGGGAGGAGTGAGGTAGAGAGGGGGGTGGGACGGTGATGGTCTATGAAGAAAGCAGATGTGAGAGGAAAAGGGAATTTTTTAAAGTGTACATGTCATGATATTTAAGAAATACAATTAGAAATTTATCTTGAAAGAACTCTTTAGTCACTGAACTATGTTCTCTTGACCACACATCTCATGGGATATGCCTTCAATAGGGTTACAAGTAACTGGGGTTCAGATGTATCTAGATGGTGAGAGAGTTCTATGACTCAAGTAAAGGAATAAAAACAGGGAAGCTTTGGTCCATGACTGGAAACAGGTACACATTTTCCTCCTGTTACAGGTCCAAAGGAAACCAAGCTTATGGTAAGCAGCATGTGAGGGTCCATACTAGAAAGTGAAGACGAGTTTTAGGGGCCGAGACAGAGAAGTGCGCAGAATCCCAGAGGTCAAAAAGACTAAGCCTTCCCCAACTTTAAAATGCATGTGATATGAATCTGATTAAAATGAAGATTCTGATTCAGTGTGTCTGAGATGGGGCCCGAGGTTCTACATCTAATGAGCTCCTGGGGGATGCTGATGCTTTTGGTCTATGGACAACAATTTGGGTACCAAGGAAGTAGTAAGACAATAGGTACCTGGAATATATCAATACAAATGACATTGACGCTGGTGAAAAGTCATTTGCTCAAGTAGACTCAGAAACTCACATGCCTTGAAAACTAGATGTTATCTCCGTTCTTTATACAGTTTCTGACTTTGCTAGAGGTGGCTGCAAGGTTTTTGAACATCTGAGCTGCAGGATATTTAAAGGTGAAAGGGGAGAGGGAGAGGGCTCAGAGTCTCTGGGGAGACCTTAGAGCACTGGAAAGCAACAGAGCATTTTTATGAAAAAGTGCTGAACTGGAATGTCCTCACACTTCTTCTTTCCCAGCAACAGGTAGCTGTCCTAATCCTTTATAGTGAAATTGCTATAATCCTTTATAGCAAAATGGCAGAGCTCCTGACAAGTCCATTTTCTTCCAGCCAAATGAGACCCTGACAATATAACTAATACTGGCTATCGCTAGACCTCTACCTTAAATTCTTTGCATCACTGTGACCTGAACATTTGAAAATTTGCCATTGGGGGGGGGAAATGTACACTTTGCCTCTAATACGTTTAACCATTGAAAAGGATTTCAAATAGACTTTTTCACAGCTGTAGCTATTTGCTTAGGTGAATCCTTCCTTTATTAGTAAAAACATTGGCACCAAGTTCTATTTCGTTCCAAAACAATTATAAAATAAAACACTGATATCCTTGGGATGTTTTCCCAAATGTACTCTGAAATCGTTCATATTCAGAGCTATTAAGAGAATTTCTATCATAAATGTTACACTTTCTAACATGTTAGCTTTTTAGGCAAATGCCTTTCAATATCAGGGGTGATGATCCTTATTACCTCATCCCATGCTAATAAGTGATTCATTTGTGGTGATGAAAAATGGGAATTATTTTTGCCTCTAGGTCCTTATTTCTATGCAAATTTCCCTCTTATTTATTTTCAGGAGGTGGCAATTGCCTGGACAACCCGGATGAGATAATATCACTTTCCAGTGATAAGGCCACTCTCCAGTATTAAATAATGTTAAAAATAATGTCTTGTAAAATCATCAGAATAATAAAAATAAAATCTTAGCAAGCCCCATGGAGGAATAGGAATTCAAGACAAAGGTGTTTTGTGAAAAAGGAAAGGTAGCCCCCGTAGAAGTGACTGGAAACTTTGGAAGCAGAAAACCTCCTCTTGCTCTGCTCCAAGAATGTTCCCTCCATGTTCCATGGCTGTCACCCAAACAGGCAGAGATGGAGTTATGTATACTCCAAAGATTCAGACACCTACAGAGAGGCACAGACAGCCAGAAATTTTTTGTTAAATCATTTATCTTCTCCTCATTTCTCCTTGGATTGCCTTGCAAAACACACATTTGTGTTGGTTCCAGGCCTCTCGCTTTGGATTTACAGAACAGGCTTGGGGTTCAGAGATGTTCCCCATTTCTGTGCATAGGGGAGATCACAGAGAATCAAGTTCATGTTTGTTTAACCGGCACTTAGGGAACCTTGGGTTTGTGGCCACTTGCAGTATTATTGATAATTTGGAGTTCTATCTATCAAGTCACATTGACATTTTTGCTAGCTATCTACTTTTATGCTAATCATATTTAATGACTACTTTAAGATAAAGGCATCTAGATCTATAATGATTATTAAATAAAGCTCTTAAATTTTGAAATCAATTTTGATACTCAGCTCGCTTTTCAAGTTAAAAAAAAATCCTTTTTTAAGTTAAAAAAAAAACCTTACTAAGGTTCCTAGTTAGAAAAATCAATCCCAAGATTTTGCAATAGCTTTAGCTTTTGTTTGTGTAAATACAATTTAATTTTCTTCTTTTCCATTATGGTTTATTACAGGATATTGAAGATAGATACTTATGCTATACAATATGACCTTGTTGTTTATGTATTTTATATATAATAGCTTGTATCTGCTATTCCCAAACTCCCAATTTATCCCTCCCCACCCCCTTTCCCCTTTGGTAACCATAAGTTTGTTTTTTATGTCTGTGAGTCTGTTTCTGTTTTGTAAATAAGTTCATTTGTATTATTTTTTAGATTCCACATATAGGTGATATCATATGGTATTTGTCTTTCTCTTTTTTTTTATTATTATTTTTTTTTTTGCGATACACAGGCCTCTCACTGTTGTGGCCTCTCGCATTGTGGAGCACAGGCTCTGGACGCTCAGGCTCAGCGGCCATGGCTCACGGGCCCAGCCACTCCGCAGCATGTGGGATCTTCCCGGACCAGGGCATGAACCCGTGTCCCCTGCATCGGCAGGTGGACTCTCAACCACTGCGCCACCAGGGAAGCCCCTGTCTTTCTCTTTCTGACTTACTTCACTTAGTATGATCATCTCTAGGTCCATCCATGTTGCTGCAAATGGCATTATTTCATTCTTTTTTTATGGCTGGGCAATAGTCCATAAAAAAAAAGAAAGAAAGAAAGAAAGGGAAGAAAGAAGGAAGGAGGAAAGAAAGGAAGAAGGAAGAAAGAAGGAAAGATGGAAATAGGGAAAGGGAAGGGGAGGGAGGAAGGAAGAAAGGAAGGGAGAGAGACAGACATATGTAAGTATACACATGTGTGTGAATACATATTTCCAATTTCAGCAAGTTTAAGAAGAGCTGCAGGGAGGGGGAAAGACAAGTACAGTTGACCCTTGAACAATGCAAGGTTAGGGGCACCCACACTCCCTGCAGTCAGAAATCCTCCAATAACTTTTTTTTTTTTTTTTTTTTTGCGGTACGTGGGCCTCTCACTGTTGCGGCCTCTCCCGTTGCGGAGCACAGGCTCCGGACGCGCAGGCTCAGCGGCCATGGCTCACGGGCCCTCCAATAACTTATTGTTGGCCCTTTGTATATATGGTTCATTTTGGACTGTGAAACTTACTATTGAAAAATGTCCCCATACAGGTGGACCCCCTTGCTGTTCAAGTGTCAACCATAATTTACAGTTCAATTGGCTTGATGAGTCTTTTTCAATTACATTTTAATGTCTGTTTCTTCTAGAGCTTTCCATTTAATCCAACCCTTCCCATCATATTTCAGAAAGCCATCGAATCATAACAATACATAAAACCTCTCTATATTTAACGTTAAGACCCTTTGCTCTCCTAATTCTGGGCCTCACTGTCCTTACTACGAAGTTGGGATCCGATGACCTCAACAACTGAGTACAAGATAGTATTTAGGTTTGAAGCTGCAGATGGAGAGGAGAGAAAACTTAATTCATAACTTTAAGATCCTACGCTTCCCTTGGTAGGAATAACTTCGTCTCTCAGTGATCTGGGTCTGGGAATGGGAGGGAGGTGCAGAGAGAAGATGCCCCTGACCCTCTCCCATGAGCTCCCAGGCTGGATTAGGCCAGAGTGGAGAGCAGTGTTCAGTCTCTGACATCCTAATATAGAACATTCTGAAATATTTATTATGTTTTTAGGGTGCTGTGCTGGGTAGAGAGGGCGTAATGCAAGGAGTACATGATCCAAGGAGAGACACGCATAAAATATTTAAGTTTTTTTAAAAAAAAACTATAACATTTTAACCATAAAGAAAAAATTTTTTAAGAAATTTTTCTCTAATGCGGGTCACGGGTCTCTTATTTCTTCTGGCTGATTCCAGACTACTTTTGTGATGCTTAAACACCTGCACCAAGCACAGCCCTGCGAAGCTGCGAGGGGCTGTGAGCCAACAGGAGGAGCAGAGCTCTTCCTTGAGGTTGGGGGATCCTCCCAAAGCTTTATCCTGCTCAAGCCACCCCCTGCTTAAGACTTTATGGCTCCCTTCTGTCTGTAGGATAAAATCTGTGCTCTGTTATTAGCCTGGCTGAAAAGAACCTGGCTGATGTATCCAGGTCACCCCTCCAGACTCCATACTCCCCAGATTCTCCACTCTGACCCACGGAAAGCTACATGCAAGTGTCCCGGCCCCCATGCTGTCCGTGCCCTGTGTCCTGAGCCCTCCTGTCCACCAGGAAGGCTCCCCGTGCCCCAATCGTCCCTCTTCATGTGCTCATGTCACACTGGCCCTCGCCTGCCCCACTCAGGTGTAGCACCTGTCACTTGACCTAACAGCCTACTTGCCTGTCTCTCTCCAACTGGGGCCTCCCCCAGGGACAAAACTTGCTGCCCTGCTGGTGTACAAGCCCCAAACTCAGCAAGTGCTTGTTGCGTTGAAGTGAGAAGCTCCTTCATCTTGTGTGTTTTCCACTAATGGCAAGTGTTCTCCAGAAGTGGAAAGGGACGTTGGATCTGGAATCAGGAGACCCAAGCTTGAGCTCATCCTGCGGCATAGTGACAGCGATACCCAGTCATGAGAAGATAAACCTGAAAGCTCTTTAGGTACCTAAGAGATTATAGGCATATGATCTCCACAGATGAGAATCCCATCACACCAGAGGCTGGGCTCCAGTTTCTCCCTAGATGAAGCCCAGAGTGTTGCACTCCGTGGTGGTGCCTCTGATGCCTGGAACTACAGAGAAGGGGGCATTCTTGTCCCTCTCAGATCCCTCATAAGGGATAAAAAAAAAAATAGAAGGAGAAACAGGTGTGGCTTATTTAAAAGAGACAACACAGCATGTGCTATCTGGAAGACACACACACCAGAACAAGTCCCTATCTGCCCATCTACCCCATGCCCTTCAGGCCAGCAAGCTCAGAGCTATCATGAGTTTTCTCTAACGGTAGGCACACAGAGATCATACAGACCTAGTCAATAAGATTTACAATGAAGGTCTGAAATCCCCTTACGGATTTGAACGGAACTAGAAGAGGAATAATATCAAGAGCAAGAAAGATCTTTCCTTGAGTTTCTTTTGAGGTCTAGATTTGGGAATATGAGCCAAGATGGTGGTTATGATTTATCCCTCAGGAAAAAACGAATCCCCGCAAATATGCAGAGCTAAGAAGGAAAAGTAAGAAATAATCTAGCTTTGGGTGAAAATTAAGAGAGAAACCACTTGACTTCTTTCTGTTCTCAATGAGTCTACTCATGATCAGCACAATCAGGGTGCGTTACTCGTAGAAGACGGTAACTGACATTTTGACCTGCCAAGTACATCAGACAATTAATTAGGGAAATCTGCTCTTCACTAAGCCCATCTGGGTCTTGGGAGGCTTGTCTGATTGGGTAAGTCTCAGTGGGAAGGGAGCCCTATTAAACACAAAGACATGATGAGTGGGTTCTCAGTTCCTTAGGGATCCTGGCAGCTCTATACCAAGGCTGGGAAAACAGAAGACACTCTCAAGCAGCCCCGTCAAGAGAGCATTTCCAGGTTCAGATGACCTTGGCTGCCATGTTGATCCCGCTTGGAAGAGGACTCACTCCAGAAGCACCCGTCAGCCCAAAGCTTGCTGACAGAAAATCCTGTTTCTTTTTGCTCGTGACGCTCTCATTTATGCAAACCTTTCACAAAAGGTAATCAGTGTCACTCTCTACCCTATCCTTATCCATGAGAGTCTCAAAATTTTTATCTTGTATGATTAAATCCTCACAAAGTCCATGTGGCCAAATCTATGAATAAGAGTTTCAAACGGGCGATGTTTGTGAGTCCTTGGATTCTCCAGTTATTCTCATGTCGAGCCTCTTCATGGGTGAGGCAGCCCTACGCCCGGCATAGGGGCAGGACCCACCCTCTGAGAAAGCCCAGAGCCTCCGCGATTCTTTCCCCACGTAGGAACCCAGTTCTGCACATCTGGCAACAAAGACTTGATGGTCCCCAGACCATGGTCTAGGTATAAACTCACTCAGGGACTCATCGCAGAGTGTCTGAGTGAGTTTATACCTAGACTTATCTGAGAGGGAAAGTGAGATAAAACTCTCCTCCCATTGATGGTTTTCAGAGAGTGAGCACGTTGACCCGGGGAGGCCGAGGGCGACTGGACAGGCGCGCTGTGACCTCCTGGCCCCTCCCACTGGCCTTCTGGGGGCGGGATCCTAAGCAGGGCAGGAAGTTCGTCCAGAGAGCAGCGTCCCTGCCCCAGGCTCGTCGCTCACCGACTTCCCTACGGCCAGGCCACATAGGGACCTGGGCCTTCGTGTTTGTGTCCGAAAGCTCCAGCTCCAGCCCGCGACGAGGTAAATTTGGCATTAAAAATGCTGCGTAGGGCTTCCCTGGTGGCGCAGTGGTTGAGAGTCCGCCTGCCGATGCAGGGGACGCGGGTTCGTGCCCCGGTCCGGGAAGATCCCACATGCCGCGGAGCGGCTGGGCCCGTGGGCCGTAGCTGCTGAGCCTCCGTGTCCGGAGCCTGTGCTCTGCAACGGGAGAGGCCACGACAGTGAGAGGCCCGCATATCGCCAAAAAAAAAAAAAAAAAAAAAAAAAAAAAATGCTGCGTAAAACATACTATTAACCTTGCTTCCGTGCAAAGCTCATAAGGATGAGCCGCGGCGGGTGTCGGCTTTCTCCCCAGCGCAGCGCTGCAGGGACCATCTTTTACATTCCATTCTGAACTTCGCAGAGCAGGTGGCCCGACGCTGAAAGGGGACTCACGTCCTTGTCCGTTAGACCGGGTTTTAAAACAATTTGCAGAATTTGCGGGAAAGTATCTTGTTTTCATCTCACAAGAATATGTGAGCCCAGGACCTGACCTACGTGAAGCTCTGCAGCGAAGTGAAGACAGAATCTCTGAGGGTGACCGAGATGCAGGCAGAAAATAGTGTTTGCTGGCACGCTGGGTTACACCAAAGGTATCCATCCTGGGTTAGCATCATTAACAGCTACTACACCACTGACGCCGGAATCCCCACGAGACCAAAAAGCAGGGGCAACCACCCCTCTGTCTGGCTTCCCTTCCCTCGGCTTCAGATGAGCTGATTCCCTAGTTCCCATCCCATTGGCTTGTCTGGGTGTTTTCCTTTCTGCTCCCTCCTTCAGTGATGGTTAACAGACTTTGGGAACCCCTGCGGCAGAGGATACCATGCCCCCCGTCCAACTCTGGCTCCAAGCCTCAGGTTACACACCCTGGTGATAAGAAATGTGAGTTGCAGCAGGGCTGGGGGGGGACAGTGGAGCTGAAATGGTAAGGATGCTCCAGAAAGAATCTGCAGGGCACTCTTGTGGCCACTTGATTCTGGAGGTGAAGCTAAGGAAGGGCTTGGGGAGAAGGCGAGAAGGCAGAGGAGAATCAAGGAGGCATAAACACATAAGGGCCCTTCCTACACATCTTACCACCAAGCTGGCATTTAAGAGAGGAAATGTAATAAAGAATCAAGATTTATTTCTCGATTGTGGCAAATGTTCTCCAAGGCCTGTGATGTGCAGTGTGTTACAAGTAGTTTTTAAACAATCTGAGAACCATGAGGGAGCTGCAGGGCCAGCGGGGAGAGTTGTAACTGCGCTTTCCAGGGAGTTACGTGGTTGGTCCGAGTTTTGAAGAACCGGTTCATCAGAGGCCAGAGGGCTGGGAGGATTGTGCCTGAAAGAACACGACACAGTTGGGGGATGTGTTTAGAATACCTGGAGCATAGCATTCAGGAATGAGGGTAGTGGTAGAAAAGATGCTGCAAAGGTAAGAAAGGGCTCTACAGTCATGATGAGGAATTTGAACCTCATGGGAAAATGGGTCTAATGACCCAGCATACAGTTTAGAAATGTAATTTTCTTAGATTATTTTTTTATTGAAACGTAGTTGATTTACAATGTTGTGTTAGTTTCAGATGTACAGCAAAGTGATTCGGTTATATATACATATATTTTTTTTCAGGTTCTTTTCCCTTATAGTTTATTACAAATATTGAGTATAGTTCCCTGTGCTATACAGTAGGTCATTGTTAGTTATCACTTTTTTTTTTAACATCTTTATTGGAGTATAATTGCTTTACAGTGGTGTGTTAGTTTCTGCTTTACAACAAAATGAATCAGTTATATATATACATGTTCCCATATCTCTTCCCTCTTGCGTCTCCTTCCCTCCCTCCCTCCGTATCCCACCCCTCCAGGCGATCACAAAGCACAGAGCTGATCTCCCTGTGCTATGCAGCTGCTTCCCACTAGCTATCTACCTTACGTTTGGTAGTGTATATATGTCCATGCCTCTCTCTCGCTTTGTCATAGCTTACCCTTCCCCCTCCCCATATCCTCAAGTCCATTCTCTAGTAGGTCTGCATCTTTATTCCTGTCCTACCCTAAGTTCTTCATGACATTTTTTTTTCTTAAATTCCATATATATGTGTTGTCTTTCTCTTTCTGACTTACTTCACTCTGTATGACAGACTCTAGGTCTATCCACCTCATTACAAATAGCTCAATTTCATTTCTTTTTATGGCTGAGTAATATTCCATTGTATATATGTGCCACATCTTCTTTATCCATTCATCCAATGATGGACACTTAGGTTGTTTCCATCTCCGGGCTATTGTAAATAGAGCTGCAATGAATATTTTGGTACATGACTCTTTTTGAATTATGGTTTTCTCAGGGTATATGCCCAGTGGTGGGATTGCTGGGTCATATGGTAGTTCTATTTGTAGTTTTTTAAGGAACCTCCATACTGTTCTCCACAGTGGCTGTATCAATTTACATTCCCACCAACAGTGCAGGAGGGTTCCCTTTTCTCCACACCCTCTCCAGCATTTATTGTTTCTAGATTTTTTGATGATGGCCATTCTGACTGGTGTGAAATGATATCTCATTGTAGTTTTGATTTGCAGTTCTCTAATGATTAGTGATGTTGAGCATTCTTTCATGTGTTTGTTGGCAGTCTGTATATCTTCTTTGGAGAAATGTCTATTTAGGTCTTCTGCCCATTTTTGGATTGGGTTGTTTGTTTTTTTGATATTGAGCTGGTTGTAAATTTTGGAGATCAATCCTTTGTCAGTTGCTTCATTTGCAAATATTTTCTCCCATTCTGCGGGTTGGCTTTTTACCTTGTTTATGGTTTCCTTTGCTGTGCAAAAGTTTGAAGTTTCATTAGGTCCCATTTGTTTATTTTTGGTTTTATTTCCATTTCTCTAGGAGGTGGGTCAAAAAGGATCTTGCTGTGATTTATGTCATAGAGGGTCCTGCCTATGTTTTCCTCTAAGAGTTTGATAGTTTCTGGCCTTACATTTAGGTCTTTAATCCATTTTGAGCTTATTTTTGTGTATGGTGTTAGGGAATGATCTAATCTCATACTTTTACATGTACCTGCCCAGTTTTCCCAGCACCACTTATTGAAGAGGCTGTCCTTTCTCCACTGTATATTTCTGCCTCCTTTATCAAAGATAAGGTGACCATATGTGCATGGGTTTATCTCTGGGCTTTCTATCCTGTTCCATTGATCTATCTTTCTGTTTTTGTGCCAGTACCATACTCTCTTGATTACTATAGCTTTGTAGTATAGTCTGAAGTCTGGGAGCCTGATTCCTCCAGCTCCATTTTTCTTTCTCAAGATTGTTTTCACTATTCTGGGTCTTTTGTGTTTCCATACAAATTGTGAAATTTTTTGTTCTAGTTGTGTGAAAACTGCCAGTGGTAGTTTGATAGGGATTGCATTGAATCTGTAGATTGCTTTGGGTAGTAGAATCATTTTCACACTGTTGATTCTTCCTATCCAAGAACATGGTATATCCCTCCATCTGTTTATATCATCTTTAATTTCTTTCATCAGTGTCTTATAATTTTCTGCATACAAGTCTTTTGTCTCCTTAGGTAGGTTTATTCCTAGATATTTTATTCTTTTTGTTGCAATGGTAAATAGGAGTGTTTTCTTGATTTCACTTTCAGATTTTTCATCATTAGTGTATAGGAATGCCAGAGATTTGTGTGCATTAATTTTGTATCCTGCTACTTTACCAAATTTATTGATTAGCTCTAGTAGTTTTCTGGTAGCATCTTTAGGATTCTCTATGTATAGTATCATGTCATCTGCAAACAGTGACAGCTTTACTTCTTCTTTTCCGGTTTGGATTCCTTTTATTTCCTTTTCTTCTCTCATTGCTGTGGCTAAAACTTCCAAAACAATGTGAATAAGAGTGGTGAGAGTGGGCAACCTTGTCTTGCTCCTGATCTTAGTGGAAATGCTTTCAGTATTTCACCACTGAGGATGCTGTTGGCTGTGGGTTTGTCATGTATGGCCTTTATTATGTTGAGGAAAGTTCCCTCTATGCCTACCTTCTGCAGGGTTTTTATCATAAATGGGTGTTGAATTTTGTTGAAAGCTTTCTCTGCATCTATTGAGATGATCATATGGTTTTTCTCCTTCAATTTGTTAATATGGTGTATCACGTTGATTGATTTGCGTATATTGAAGAATCCTTGCATTCCTGGAATAAAGCCCACTTGATCATGGTGTATGATCCGTTTAATGTGTCTTGGATTCTGTTTGCTAGTATTTTGTTGAGGATTTTTGCATCTATGTTCATCAGTGATATTGGCCTGTAGTTTTCTGTCTTTGTGACATCCTTGTCTGGTTTTGGTGTCAGGGTGATGGTGGCCTCGTAGAATGAGTTTGCAAGTGTTCCTCCCTCTGCTATATTTTGGAAGAGTTTGAGAAAGATAGCTGTTAGCTCTTCTCTAAATGTTTGATAGAATTCGCCTGTGAAGCCATCTGGTCCTGGGCTTTTGTTTGTTGGAAGATTTTTAATCACAGTTTCAATTTCAGTGCTTGTGATTGGTCTGTTCATATTTTCTATTTCTTCCTGATTCAGTCTTGGCAGGTTGTGCATTTCTAAGAATTTGTCCATTTCTTCCAGGTTGTCCATTTTATTGGCATAGAGTTGCTTGTAGTAATCTCTCATGATCTTTTGTATTTCTGCAGTGTCAGTTGTTACTTCTCCTTTTTCATTTCTAATTCTATTGATTTGAGTGTTCTCCCTTTTTTTCATGATGAGTCTGGCTAATGGTTTATCAATTTCGTTTATCTTCTCAAAGAACCAGCTTTTAATTTTATTGATCTTTGCTATCGTTTCCTTCATTTCTTTTTCATTTATTTCTGATCTGATTTTTATGATTTCTTTCCTTCTGCTAACTTTGGGGGTTTTTTGTTCTTCTTTCTCTAATTGCTTTAGGTGCAAAGTTACGTTGTTTATTCGAGATGTTTCCTGTTTCTTAAAGTAGGATTGTATTGCTATAAGCTTCCCTCTTAGAACTGCTTTTGCTGCATCCCATAGATTTTGGGTCGTTGTGTCTCCATTGTCATTTGTTTCTAGGTATTTTTTGATTTCCTCTTTGATTTCTTCAGTGATTACTTCGTTATTAAGTAGTGTATTGTTTAGCCTCCATGTGTTTGTATTTTTGACAGATCTTTTCCTGTAATTGATATATAGTCTCATAGCATTGTGGTTGGAAAAGATACTTGATACAATTTCAATTTTCTTAAATTTACCAAGGCTTGATTTGTGACCCAAGATATGATCTATCCTGGAGAATGTTCCATGAGCACTAGAGAAAAATGTGTATTCTGTTGTTTTTGGATGGAATGTCCTATAAATATCAATTAAGTCCATCTTGTTTAATGTGTCATTTAAAGCTTGTGTTTCCTTATTTATTTTCATTTTGGATGATCTGTCCATTGGTGAAAGTGGGGTGTTAAAGTCCCCTACTATGAATGTGTTACTGTCGATCTCCCCTTTTATGGCTGTTAGTATTTGCCTTATGTATTGAGGTGCTCCTATGTTGGGTGCATAAATATTTACAATTGTTATATCTTCTTCTTGGATCGATCCCTTGAGCATTATGTAGTGTCCTTCTTTGTCTCTTCTAATAGTCTTTATTTTAAAGTCTATTTTGTCTGATATGAGAATTGCTACTCCAGCTTTCTTTTGGTTTCCACTTGCATGAAATATCTTTTTCCATCCCCTTACTTTCAGTCTGTATGTGTCTCTAGGTCTGAAGTGGGTCTCTTGTAGACAGCAAATATATGGGGGTTTTTTGGTATCCATTCAGCCAATCTGTGTCTTTTGGTGGGAACATTTAGTCCATTTACATTTAAGGTAATTATCGATATGTACGTCCCTATTCCCATTTTCTTAATTGTTTTGGGTTCGTTATTGTAGCTCTTTTCCTTCTCTTGTGTTTCTTGCCTAGAGAAGTTCCTTTAGCAGTTGTTGTAGAGCTGCTTTGGTGGTGCTGAACTCTCTCAGCTTTTGCTTGTCTGTAAAGGATTTAATTTCTCCATCAAATCTGAATGAGATCCTTGCTGGGTAGAGTAATCTTGGTTGCAGGTTTTTCTCCTTCATCACTTTAAATATGTCCTGCCAGTCCCTTCTGGCTTGCAGAGTTTCTGCTGAAAGATCAGCTGTTAACCTTATGGGGATTCCCTTGTGTGTTATTTGTTGTTTTTCCCTTGCTGCTTTTAATATGCTTTCTTTGTATTTAATTTTTGAGTTTGATTAATCTGTGTCTTGGCATATTTCTCCTTGGATTTATCCTGTATGGGACTCTCTGTGCTTCCTGGACATGATTAACTATTTCCTTTCCCATATTAGGGAAGTTTTCAACTATAATCTTCTCAAATATTTTCTCAGTCCCTTTCTTTTTCTCTTCTTCTTCTGGAACCCCTATAATTCGAATGTTGGTGCATTTAATGTTGTTCCAGAGGTCTCTGAGACTGTCCTCAGTTCTTTTCATTCTTTTTTCTTTATTCTGCTCTGCAGTAGTTATTTCCACTATTTTATCTTTCAGGTCACTTATCCGTTCTTCTGCCTCAGTTATTCTGCTATTGATCCCATCTAGAGTATTTGTAATTTCATTTATTGTGTTGTTCATCGTTGTTTGTTTCATCTTTAGTTCTTCTAGGTCCTTGTTAAATGTTTCTTGCATTTAGTCTATTCTATTTCCAAGATTTTGGATCATCTTTACTATCATTATTCTGAATTCTTTTTCAGGTAGACTGCCTATTTCCTCTTCATTCGTTAGGTCTGGTGGGTTTTTATCTTGCTCCTTCATCTGCTGTGTGTTTTTCTGTCTTCTCATTTTGCTTATCTTACTGTGTTTGGGGTCTCCTTTTCACAGGCTGCAGGTTCGTAGTTCCCGTTGTTTTTGGTGTCTGTCCCCAGTGGCTAAGGTTGGGTCAGTGGGTTGTGTAGGCTTCCTGGTGGAGGGGACTAGTGCCTGTGTTCTGGTGTATGAGGCTGGATCTTGTCTTTCTGGTGGGCAGGTCCACGTCTGGTGGTGTGTTTTGGGGTGTCTGTGGACTTATGATTTTAGGCAGCCTCTTTGCTAATGGGTGGGGTTGTGTTCCTGTCTTGCTAATTGTTTGGCATAGGATGTTCAGCACTGTAGCTTACTGGTCGTTGAGTGAAGCTGGGTGCTGGTGTTGAGATGGAGATCTCTGGGAGATTTTCACCATTTGATATTATGTGGAGCTGGGAGGTCTCTTGTGCACCAGTGTCCTGAAGTTGGCTCTCCCACCTCAGAGGCACAGCACTGACTCCTGGCTGCAGCACCAAGAGCCTTTCACCCACATGGCTCAGAATAAAAGGGAGAAAAAGTAGAAAGAAAGAATTAGTAGAAGTATAAAGAAAGAAAGCAAGAAAGAAAGAAAGGAGGGAGGGAGGGAGGGAGGAAGGAAGGAGGGAAGGAAGGAAAAAAATAAAGAAAGAAGATAAAGTAAAATAAAATATAATAAAGTTATTAAAATAAAAAAATAATTATTAAGAGAAACAAAAAACGGACGACTAGAGCCCTAGGACAAATGATGGAAGCAAAGCTATACAGACAAAATCTCACACAGAAGCATACACATACACCCTCACAAAAAGAGGAAAAGGGAAAAAAATCATAAATCTTGCTCTCAAAGTCCACCTCCTCAATTTGTGATGACTCGTTGTCTAAGGGAGGGAAGGAAGGAAAGAAAGGACGAAAATAAAGTAAAATAAAATAATGTTATTAAAATAATAAGTAATTATTAAGAAAAAAATTTAAAAAAAAACGGACGGATAGAACCCTCGGACAAATGGTGGAAGCAAAGCTATACAGACAAAATCTTACACAGAAGCATACACATACACACTCACAAAAAAAGGAAAAGGGGAAAAAATCATAAATCTTGCTCTCAAAGTCCACCTCCTTAATTTGGGATGATTCATTGTCTATTCAGGTATTCCATAGATGCAGGTACATCAAGTTGATTGTGGAGATTTAATCCGCTGCACCTGAAGCTGCTGGGAGAGCTTTCTCTTTCTCTTCTTTGTTCTCACAGCTCCCAGGGGCTCAGCTTTGGATTTGGCCCCGCCTCTGCGTGTAGGTCGCCTGAGGGCGTCTGTTCTTCGCTCAGACAGGACTGGGTTAAAGGAGCCGCTGATTCAGGGCCTCTGGCTCAGTCAGGCGAGGGGGAGGGAGGGGCACGTAGTGCGGGGCGGGCCTGCGGCGGCAGAGGGCGGCGTGACGTTGCGGCAGAGGACGGCATGACGTTGCGGCAGAGGACGGCGTGACGTTGCGCCAGCCTGAGGCGCGCCGTGCGTTCTCCAAGGGGAGTTGACCCTGGATCCCGGGACCCTGGCAGTGGCGGGCTGCACAGGCTCTCCGGAAGCGGGGTGTGGATAGCGGCCTGTGCTCGCACACAGGCTTCTTGGTGGCGGCAGCAGCAGCCTTAGCGTCTCATGCCCGTCTCTGAGGTCCGCGCTTTTAGCCGCGGCTCGCGCCCGTCTCTGGAGCTCCTTTAAGCAGCGTTCTTAATCCCCTCTCCTCGCGCACCAGGAAACAAAGAGGTAAGAAAAAGTCTCTTGCCTCTTTGGCAGCTCCAGACTTTTCCCCGGACTCCCTCCCGGTCAGCCGTGGCGCGCTAACCCCCTGCAGGCTGTGTTCACGCCGCCAACTCCAGCCCTTTCCCGGCGCTCCGACCAAAGCCCGAGCCTCAACTCCCAGCCCCGCCCGCCCTGGCAGGTGAGCAGACAAGCCTCTCGGGCTGGTGAGTGCCGGTCGGCCCTGATCCTCTGTGTGGGAGTCTCCCCGCTTTGCTCTCCGCACCCCTGTTGCTGCGCTCTCCTCTGCAGCCCCGAAGCTTTCCCCTCCGCCACCCGCAGTCTCCGCCCGCGAAGGGGTTTCCTAGCGTGTGGAAAGCTTTCCTCCTTCACAGCTCCCTCCCACTGGTGCAGGTCCCGTCCCTATTCTTTTGTCTCTGTTTTTTCTTTTTTCTTTTGCCCTACCCAGGTACGTGGGGAGTTTCTTGCCTTTTGGGAGGTCTGAGGTCTTCTTCCAGCGTTCAGTAGGTGTTCTGTAGGAGTTGTTCCACGTGTAGATGTATTTCTGGTGTATCTGTGGGGAGGAAGGTGATCTCCGCGTCTTACTCTTCCACCATCTTCCCGGAAGCCCGCCCCCAGTTATCGCTTTTAAATGTAGTATGTGTATATTTTAATTCCAATCTCCTAATTTATCCCTCCCCGCCTTTCCCCTTTGGTAACCATAAGTTTGTTTAGAAATGTAATTTTAATAACTAGGTAGTGTACACAAGAGTGGAAATACCTTGTGGGAAGGAGGCTGATAAGGAGGCCATTGAGGAAGGTCACAGAACGGATGATAAGGGCTGGTCTAAGGCAAGGGCCAGCAGAGAGGATGGGGTGTATCTGAGAGAATCTCGTGAGGAGAGTAAGAGATGTAGAGATATATTGGGTGAGAGGCTTAAGAGTGAAGGGGAGTCAAGGATGAAGGGAGGTGTGTGACTTGAGCAGTTCATTGTATTTTCTTTTCCAAGGACTGAGGGAACCCTTTCCCCTTTCTTTGATCTTGAAAGTGTTCATTATGAATCCCCTCCCCTTCCTCACCCTCCCAGAAAGGAAGACACAAAATCTTTCCAGAACTCTCAGGACATTCATTGTCATACTCATTCATTATACTACTCCCTAGTAGGAAGCTGCTTTAGGCTGGGGGGTTAGCTTTGGTTAATATCGGGTGCCTGGTGAGGTGTACGTCACTGGCTCAGCCTTCTTCAGCCTTTCATTTCATTTATGAGAAGGGGGGAAGAACCAGAATCTTTTCCTGCTTGAAACAGATGCTAGCTCATCTCTTGGACACAGCTGATAAATAAACATTTAAAACTCAAGACCTCGTTCCCATCAGTGTTGCACCATCCATAAAGTTGGCATTCCAAAGGGACAGGGCCCTTCCTTCTTTGCCAGGTTGGGAGCCTATAGTTTTACAGTAATGCAGCCTATGCAGTTGAGTGTGTCCCTTTTTGATTCAATTGTAGTTTTGGGCTCAAGGAATCTCACATTGTCTGCTATAGTCCTGGCTTATCACCAACGACTGATGGACAGTCCTGTAGCTGTGAGCCCATCGTTGGCTGGAAGGATTGGTCAAGCTTCTAAGAGTTGACTTGCAAACAGGTAGAGGGGATGCTGGAACTTGATGCACGGACCAAGTCAAATATTCTGAGCTATTCTGCAACAGCGAATTGCTTGTGAGGCACCTGTTCAGGTGGTTTTGAAAATCTTTAAATCATTGGTTTGTAAAAATGCTATTAGTGCCTTGACTGTTCCATTTACCACAAACTTTTACATCTATAAAAACCATCTTCTCCATTTAAAATGTATTCTATACTCTTTCTAATCATTATGTAACTCTGGGCTAAGAGAAGAGAAACATCTGTCTTCAGCTGTTGTTTAGAGTTACTCCACAAATGTAGATTTCCATTAAAAAAAAAAAGAAAAAGGAAATAGAATCTAGAACAATTCTTCTACCTGATTTTGATTGCACTTCCTCAGGGTATTTTTTAGTGTGGCAGGCATATTTATTTTTATACATTGCACTGTGATTTTCAATTATCTTTTTAAAAAGGCTTTATTTTAAAATTCATACAAAAGTCTTAGTCTGCTACAGTTTTGTGTCTTAATCAGTAAAGCGTGGTTTAAATGAGTATACATGTTTATGAGGGCCTCTTAGATAATAAATCCCCTACTCTTAACAGTTCTGACATTTCTGAAACTGAACAAATCAACCATGATGTTTCACACAGCCTCAGGGTGGCCAGATTTAGCAAGTAAAAATAAGGGATGTCAGGTTAAATTTAAATTTCAGATAAATAACAGTTTGGCTTTTTAGGATAGGTATGTTCTACGCACTATTTAGGACATACGTATACTAAAAAAATATTCATTATTTATCTGATATTCATATGGGGTGTCCTATATTTTAGCTGGCAAACCGAAAGCTTCTGTAAATTGAAGGTTAACATACAAACCCAGTAAGTCTGGCTTCCTTGACATTCTGTGTTTTTGCACAAGAAAATATCAACTATTGGAATATTTTCTTTTGAAATGTAGCCTCTCTCTGTGTGTAAGAAGAGTGTTTTTGACAGGACAGTGTCATGCTTGATTCTTAGGAAATGAGCCTATAGACCATCTTTCAAGGAAAAACACTAAAGGAACCTGTAAGGGCAAATAGGAGATTCTGTGGTTGCATGAAAAGATGGTTCTCTCTCCATTTCACTCACAACTTGTGAAACAGAGCGAGGATCCAGTCTTCTGGGATTAATGCAAGTCATAGGCCATGAAGATCTTAGCTGGGTCTGTAACTAGGACTGTCATATGCTCTAAATTTGGGCTTTTTGTAGCCATTTCACTAAACTGAATTTGACAGAGACAAAGGATTCCACTTATATTCCAATGAAAATTGCTTTACTATTAGACAGACCCTCTTAAGCATGTGTCACTTCATAAGGGGAAGTTAAGGATCATTCTTTTCATAGGATCCCACGTAGAAAAAAGCTCCTATTATCTCACTTCCAAATTCCTTTGAAAAGTTGCTGACCTTAATTTCCCCCTTCTTTCCCAGGATGAGAAGATTAAGAGAAAAAAAAAAAAGAGACTCACATGTGCATGAGGTCATTTAAAGACAGCCCAATTAATAAAGACATTCTATGGCGTCCATGTTAACCCAGCCCTTAATTTGCTACCCCCTACACTGCCTTCTGAGTGCTGGTTAGTATCATGTGTGGACCTTAGCGATGGAGCTTTCCTAGGTGAGGAAGCTGATGCCCAAAGAGGGGCTTGCCTGGGCCAAAGTCACACATCGAATAGGAGATCCAATTGGATCTCACACTCAACCTTCCTGCATCTTTTCCCCAACAATTCTTTCTATCTCATCCATTGACTCTATACGTATAGGTGAAAACTCACTCAGGTGTATGATTGTTTAAAGAGTTGCCAGCTGGGACTTCCCCGGCGGTCCAGTGGTTAAGCCTTCGCCTTCCAGGGCAGGGGGTGTGGGTTTGATCCCTGGTTGGGGAGCTAAGATCCCACATGCCTCGTGGCCAAAAAACCAAAACATAAAATAGAAGCAATATTGTAACAAATTCAATAAAGACTTTTAAAAAATCATCCACATCAAAAAAAAAAAAGGTCACCAGCTCACCCATGTTCACAGCAGCATTATTCACAATCGCCAAGAGTTGGAAGCAACCCAAGTGTCCATAGACGGATGAATGTGAAAAAAAAATGTGGTCCATACAGACAGTATTCAGCCTTCAAAAGGAATGGATTTCTGAGATATGCTACAACATGGGTGCACCTTGAGGACCCCATGCTAAGTGAAATAAGCCAGGACAAAAACTGTACGACTCCACTTGCATGAGAGACCTAGAGTTGTCAGATTCATAGAGACAGAAAGTAGAAGGGTGGTCACCAGGGGCTGGCGGGGAGGAGGGAATGGGGAGTTATTCAGTGGGTACAGTTTTAGTTTTCAGCAAGATGAAGAGTTCTGGAGATTGGCTGTCAACGTGTGAATGTACTTACACTACTGCACTGTCCACTTAAAAATGGTTATAATGGAAAATTTAGTGCTATATATTTTTTACCACAATAAAGAAAAGCCTCATCCGACAAATGAATCTGATTTTGTGAGAGTCTAAGGCACTTGCCTCAAGTGCTTTGCCGATAAGAATTAGGTTTAAAATTGAGAACAGACCTTAAGTATTCAACTATGTAAAAGATGTAAAAGTGGTTAAGAAATCTGTATCTAGGGTGACGTTGGTGACCTTTGAGAGGAAGGATGGAGCGCTTTTCAGGTGGCCCAGAGTGGAGTAGGACAGAGAGCTGCATACAAGGGCTCTGAGAAGGCCATCCTGCCCCAGGGCACCCCCCTGCACTCTGCCCTGTGGTTCAGGAGATTCAACTCAGTCAAGTCGCCCTGGAAGAGTTACATTCTAAAACTGCTAGAGCAACACACTGGGCTTCTCTTCCCGGCTTCCCAACAGGTGTCCACTTTGCAATCTCTTCTCTGCACTGGATGCCCCCTTCTTTGAACTCCCAAAGCCCCTGAACCCTTTCTTCAAAGCTCTCAGCAAGGGATGTGATTTACGTGCTGTAGTTCTCTGTCCACCACCAGCTCCCTGAAGGCAGGCATGGTTCCTCCCTTGTTTTTCTTGTGACTCAGCAGCTGCCGTCGTGTTCAGTACAGAGCAGGCTCACAAGGACTAATTTCTAAATGTCTGTGTCAGTCAACAAGCAGCTGAGAAGAGCGGTGGGGCTGTGAAGCTCAGCTGGGTGGTGGTGAAGCCAACTTGCTGAAGCCATCACTGAAGTACTCCTTTGCATCTGCTCAGCAGCTATAAAAATGGACTATTCTCCCCAGACTCTACAGCATGATGTGAAGGGCTCCTACAGGAAGCACTGAAGCTGTAAAATCAACCATTTCCAACTTTTAAGATGGGGGACGTTTTTAAAAAGCATATCATTTAATCGTTCATATTTCAGTCCTAACTATTTAATAGCTACAAACAAAACACCATAAAGCTTCCCTTTCTGATACTTAATGAGAGCCAGCACTAACTGTACAAATAGACACAACCACACCTTTCAGTGTTTTAGCAGAATGTAGTCAGTGTGTATGTGAATATATATATTTCCAAAACACTTTTTGCCAATAACCTTAATAATTGGACTTATTAAATATTCTTTTCGCTTCTGTGGGCATTAAAGTGGCAAATAATAATCCTTTGTGAAATCTCCCTCTGTGACTGCCAATGTCCTGTAGATTTCCTCTGTAGAAAAGAATTTGAAAAAGAATAGATATATGTATATGTATAACTGAATCACTTTGCTGTACACTTGAAACTAACACAACATTGTAAATCAACTACACTCCAATATAAAATAGTTTTTTTAAAATTTTAAAGAGAGACATTTAATTTAAAAAAAGAGAAAAGAAAGAAGTTGCAAGGACAGATGATTGGACTGAGTATGGTCTGGGGCTGAGATTTGAGAGTCTGCATCAGTGTTTTAAGTTACAATGTTACAGGTGAACCACTGAGAACTGAATCTAGGTCCACATTGGAACCAAAATTTATTCACTGCCAACCACCTCCGTAGAAAAGCAAAACAAGCTAATGACTTACTGTATTACAATAAGTGATTTTAACAGAAACATTTTCCTTTTTTTTTCTCCTATGAAATTCCTTTTCTTTTCCTCCTATGAAAAATCAATTCTAAACATCTTTGTCTAAGGTTGAAAGGTTACAAAGCCATTTGAAAAGTCATTAGCTTGTTTTGGAAGTTGGAAATTGAGATGTTTCAAATACATATTCAACAAAATCGGGAAACATTGAATTCTCCACTTTCATCTTTTCTACGGAACAAAATATCCAAGGATTTAACAAAAATTACATGCACCTAAAATTCTCCTCTAATGAGGAAGAAGACCACCCAATCTCTCTTTATTTCATGTGCAGTGTACACTTCAACACCATGGTGACATTTCAGATAAATTTCTGATTGGATGAAATAAAGTGGATTTTTTGGTTATCAATTGGCTTCATCCCTAATGGACATTTGTTCTTTTTCCCCAAAATTCAAAAATAAGGACTTCCTGTATCTGCCCCTTGCTATTACTACATGGTTCCCTTTAGATTATGTGTCACCGTGAGACCTCAGGTGGTACAGCTTCTACTCTGAAATAATCTGAGAACGCTGTTGGCAGTGCCTTGCCTGGAATATCATAATTTGATCCCATAATACAAGACTTTCCAGTCTGGTATTTAAAAAATGAAAGCCAACATCTGCTCTCCTTGGGGTCTAAGCTAATTGCTCTTAACTCAGCAAAACTACCTTTTCATTTCTCCTCCCAGATAGCTAGTTTTTATAACTGACAAGGAATACTCAGAGCAAGATTTGTAAAGCAACAATTTCTTGATGGATGCTAATGATTTCCAGATGTCCTAGTGTCTCCGCTCTTCTTGTTGTAGCATTTTAATATTTCCTTCAGCCTATTTAGGTTTTTACCACCAAAGTTCTTCTGTCATGAAACGATCGCAAAAATTAATAGCGTCAACCTCAAGTGCTGGCATCTATCTAAGCTGAAATAGGGATGGTAGAACTGCAACACATAGAAGTCTTATCAAGATGAAACATGGAATAAAATAACACAAAAATAATCTTTATGAAAAAAATCTTCCCTTGAATACAGTACGGCAGTTCCTCAAAAAATTTACAGTAGAATTACCATATAATCCAGCCATTTCCACTTCATGCAAAGAAATGTTCTTGGTAGATTACAACATTTACGGGCTGTTGCAGCAACTTAAACTGGCCATTTCCCTTTATTTTTATTCCCTTTTCCCCTTAACATTGTATTCCCTCTGGTCTAGAAACAGTTCTCCTTCCAGAAAAGGAATGCCTTGAGGCTGGCAGTGTTATCAATTTTATTCTGTTCACAAATTGTCCAGCTTTAAGCATGCATTCGTCCAGCTCACTTCAGAGCGTGAATCAGAATAGAATATGCTAGATCTCGCTCCAAAATAATTTCTAACACTCCATCACATCCCTTTCAGTCTGGTGAAAAAGGACTCTAGTTCTATGGAACTAGATTTTTGGCCCATTCCGTGTGAAGAGGCCTCTGGTCATTGCCATAGAATTTAAGTCCAGGGAAAGAGTTATGGAAAGCAGATAATGCGTGATGAGCTTACAGACAACAGTGAGGTGTCTTGGTCTCCTCATCTATCATTCTAAGGGCTATGGGATCAAATCCCTAAGAAAGTGTGACCTGAACCCTCTAATATTTTGTTTGGGATTCCATTGAAACAGAAAATGAGCTCAAAATAGAGTTTTAACCATGTCTAATAGCCTAGAGGAATATCTACTTTTAATGAATGATATATAACAGTTTAAAAAATTACATTGTTCTGCTCCCCTGTATCTCAAAGGTACTGCTTTAAAATTGGGAATATCTGCATAAATAAATATCATAATAACATTGTTAATGTCATTTTGATTACAAAAAAAATCTCACACTTCGTCATAGACATTGTCTACAGAGAAATGTTAACCATTGTGCAATTGAAATCAGGCTCATGGTCTGAAAGATATTAATTCAACTTTAAAAGTTGTAAGATGATTTTAATAGAAGTTTATGTAACATCTGTCAGCATTACTACTCTATTTCTCCTGATAACAAATTTACCAGACAGTCTTAACACTGGAAAATCAAAGATTGTTGGGAAAGATTTTGCAGGCCAAGAAAAAACTATAAGGTAAGATTTTCTGATATTATAAAATATTTGAAAGCTATATCATTTCATAGTTACGAAGTTTCCAGAATTTATCTGTATCTCCAATCTTTTCAATCATCTTAGCTTTAGAATATTTTCCAACTACTCTACACTCAAAACTTAATTCACCCATTTCTCAAGCATTGAATGAATATAAAAGATCTCAGTTTTTTATGCCACTGGGGAAGAGCTTTTTCAGGCATGATCACTTGCATTGATGACTCTGTTCTGGCACTCGGTAATGGAAGCAATAGGAATTAAAGGTTTTGAATGTCAGGACATCATTATGGTTCCAAGATTACCCTCCTTTTCTGTTTCCTGGTTTGCACTTGACTGTTCAAATGGAACAAGTAACTAAGTTAACCAACTCATGTAGCTGGTTCTTACAGTCAAGAAAGTTCCATGGAGAGGGCTACTCTACAAATGTGCAAACTGAGAATAAGATGCTGATCCCAGAAGGAAAAGATATATGGGAACTAGGTCAGGAGTTGATTTTCCTCTTCATTTTTCACAAGGGCCTTTTCTACCTCTACTGCTCTTGTCTGATGGTGATCCAGCTCATGAGAAGTCTATTTTAGCATCTACCATTGTGGCAAGAACCCTCTCGATAAGCAGAACAGAAACAGCTACAATGGTAACATGATTTCAACCAGAAACTAGATTTGCCTCCAGGGAGTGAAGGCAGCTCTGTGCATATTAAATTCTGTATGTGGTTGAAATCTGCTTCTCGTTTACTGGGTCTGAAAGGGAATAAAATGCATGTTTGGATTTTTAGGTCCTTTATCTGTCATCAGAGGAATATTTTCATGTGCCTTATGTAATTCTTTCAAAGATGACACCAAGAATAACCTGCAAAACTTATGCTCTTTAGATTTCTCAATTCCATCCAAATATAGCAGATAACGTTACTGCATCTATCTTTAATGTCCTGAAGTATTCCAAGTTTGACTTAAGTAAAAGAGAAAACATTCTTCTTTCTATTATTTCCTGACTTGTGAACAGCTATTTATTATAATTCTTACTGGCGAAACTTTCCTTTGGGGCACCTAGAAGGTGCTCATAGAATGCCCCTTGAGGCCTTTTAAAAATACAGGTGCCAACCACATATATAGTCAACTGATCTATGATAAAGGAACAAAGGCAATACAATGGAGCAATGATAGTCTTTTCAACAAATGATGCTGGACAGCCACATGCAAAACAGTGAATCCAGACACAGATGTCACATCCTTCACAAAAATAAACTCAAAATGGATCACAGGTGTGGAGAAAACGGAACCCTCTTGCACTGTTGGTGGGAATGTAAATTGATAGAGCCACTATGGAGAACAGTATCGAGGTTCCTTAAAAAACTAAAAATAGGGCTTCCCTGGTGGCGCAGTGGTTGAGAGTCCGCCTGCCAATGCAGGGGACACGGGTTCGTGCCCCGGTCCGGGAAGATCCCACATGCCGCGGAGTGGCTGGGCCCGTGAGCCATGGCCACTGAGCCTGCGCATCCGGAGCCTGTGCTCTGCAATGGGAGAGGACACAACAGTGAGAGGCCCGCGTACCGCAAAAAAAAAAAACTAAAAATAGAATTACCATACAACCCAGCAATCCAACTACTGGGCATATACCCTGAGAAAACCATAATTCAAAAAGAGTCATGTACCACAATGTTCATTGCAGCTCTATTTACAATAGCCAGGACATGGAAGCAACCTAAGTGTCTGTCAACAGATGAACGGATAAAGAAGATGTGGCACATATATACAATGGAATATTACTCAGCCATAAAAAGAAACAAAATTGAGTTATTTGTAGTGAGGTGGATGGACCTAGAGTCTGTCATACAGAGTGAAGTAAGTCAGAAAGAGAAAAACAAATACCATATGCTAACACATATATATGGAATCTAAAAAAAAAAAAGGTTCTGAAGAACCTAGGGGCAGGACAGGAATAAAGATGCAGACATAGAGAATGGATTTGAGGACACGGGGAGGGGGAAGGGTAAGCTGGGATGAAGTGAGAGAATGGCATGGACATATATACACTACCAAATGTAAAATAGCTAGCTAGTGGGAAGCAGCCCCATAGCACAGGGAGATCAGCTCGGTGCTTTGTGACCACCTAGAGGGGTGGAATAGGGAGGGTGGGAGAGAGATGCAAGAGGGAGGGGATATGGGATATATGTATATGTATAGCTGATTCACTTTGTTATACAGCAGAGACTAACACCATTGTAAAACGATTATATTCCAATAAAGATGTTTTTAAAAATTAATTAATTAATAATAATAATACCAAACTTCCAGGCAGTTGTAAGGATTGAATTAAGTAGAAAAAAAAATGGATCACAGACCTAAATGTAGAACACAAAACTATAAACTCCTAGAAGATAACAAATAAGAAAACTTAGATGACCTTGGTTATGGCAATGACTTTTTAGGTATGATACCAAAGGCAAGAGTTCATGAAAGAAGTAATTGATAAGCTAGACTTCATTAAAATTAAAAACTGCTCTGTGAAAGACAATGGCAAAAGAATGAGAAAACAAGCCACAGACTGGAAGAAAATATTTGCAGAAGGCACATCTGATAAAGGACTGTTGTCCAATATATATGGAGAACACTTAAAACTCAACAATGAGAAAACAAACAACCCAGTTAAAAAATGAGCCAAAGACCTTAACAGACATCTCACCAAAGAACATATACAGATGGCAAATGGGCATATGAAAAAATGGTTCACATCCTGTGTCGTCAGGGAAATGCAAATTAAAACAAGACACCACTACACGCCTATTAGAATGGCCAAAATCCAGAAAACTGATAACACCAAATGCTGGTGAGACTGTGGAGCAACAGGAACCCTCATTCAGTGCCGGTGGGAATGTAAAATGGTACAACCATATTGGAAGAAGTTTGGTGATTTCTTACAAAACTAAACATACTCTTACCATATGATCCGGCAATCTCACTCCTTGATATTTACCCAAAGTAGTTAAAAACTTATGTCTACACAAAGCCTACACATGGATGTTTATAGCAGCCTTATTCATAATTTCCAATACTTGGAAGCAACCAAGATGTCCTTCAGTTGGTGAAGGGATGAATAAACTGTGGTACATCCAGACAGTGGAATATAATTCCTTGCTATCAAGCCATGGAAAAGCACGAGGAAGCTTAAATGCACATTATTAAATGAAAGAAGCCAATCTGAAAAGGTTATATACTGAATGATTCCAACTGTATGACACTGGAAAAGGCAAAACTATGGAGACAGTCAAAAGATCAGTGGTTGCTAAGTGGAGGGTGGTGGTGGTAGGGATGACCAGGAGAAGCACAGAGGATTTTTAGGACACTAAAAACACTCTATATGATACCATAATGAAGAGTATATGTGATTATACATTTGTCCAAACTCACAGAATATACAACACTAAGAGTGAACCCTAATGGAAACTGTGGACCTTGGGTGATACTTATGTGTCAATGTAGGTTTATCAACTGTAATAAGTGCACCACTCTGGTGGGGAATGCTGATAGTGGGGGAGACTGCACATGACAGGGTAGGGATATGGGATATCTCTGTGCCTTCCCCTCAATTTTGCTGTGAACATAAAACTAATCTAAAAAAGTAATATCTTAACTGTCTTAATACATTAAAAAACTCGCCAACAAGAGATGTCCAAATTCTTACTTGAGTTTTACTGAAACCACATTCCTGACAGTGGGGGGTCACACCTGTGTATTTGAAAAAAGACTCCACATAATTTTGATGAGCATCTTAGTTGAAATTATTGGCATTGTATTAACACCTGCTATACAGACTGCGTTTAACAATGAGACATTTTAAACCTTTGACATGGATACTAAATGGTGGGGGATGATGGAGGAAAAAGATTATATTTTACTCCTTCTTCATTAACCATGCCTCTTCTGCTGGTATGCGAAAACACACAACAATGTGGGAATTCTATTACTATCATAGATCTGCTTCCTTAAAGTTCTAGTGTTAGGTGTGATACCATTTTTTAATGCCCAGTACTGCTTTTCAGTACATCAACTGAATGAAGTCTTTTCCGTTGTCTCCCCAATCTCTATTTTCCAATTTCTGATTCTGTTTGCAGTTTGGACACACAATATATTCTTAAAATCTATTTAAAAACTGCTTCCAGGTTCTCTGAACAGGACCCTGGAGAAATGCTACAAAACGTGCATCACAAATTCTATATAATATAGATTTCCTTTTTAATTCTATATTACATCATTGGGTTTTTTTTAACATCTTTATTGGAGTATAATTGCTTTACAATGTTGTGTTAGTTTCTGCTGTATAACAAAGTGAATCAGCTATATATATACATATATCTCCATATCTCCTCCCTCTTGCGTCTCCCTCCCACCCTCCCTATCCCACCCCTCTAGGTGGTCACAAAGCACCGAGCTGATCTCCCTGTGCTATGCGGCTGCTTCCCACTAGCTATCTATTTTTCATTTGGTAGTGTATATATGTCCATGCCACTCTCTCACTTTGTCCCAGCTTACCCTTCCCCCTCCCCATGTCCTCAAATCCATTCTCTATGTCTGCATCTTTATTCCTGTCCTGCCCCTACGTTCTTCAGAACCTTTTTTTTTTTAGATTCATATATATATGTTAGCATACAGTATTTATTTTTCTCTTTCTGACTTACTTCACTCTGTATGACAGACTCTAGGTCCATCCACCTCACTGCAAATAACTCAATTTCATTTCTTTTTATGGCTGAGTAATATTCCATTGTATATATGTGCCATATCTTCTTTATCCGTTCATCTGTTGACAGACACTTAGGTTGCTTCCATGTTCTGGCTATTGTAAATAGAGCTGCATTGAACATTGTGGTATATGACTCTTTATGAATTATGGTTTTCTCAGGGTATATGCCCAGTAATGGGATTGCTGGGTCATATGGTAGTTCTATTTTTAGTTTTTTAAGGAACCTCCATACTGTTCTCCATAGTGGCTGTATCAATTTACATTCTTACCAATAGTGCAAGAGGGTTCCCTTTTCTCCACACCCTCTCCAGCATTTATTGTTTGTAGATTTTTTGATGATGGCCATTCTGACTGGTGTGAGGTGATACCTCATTGTAGTTTTGATTTGCATTTCTCTAATGATTAGTGATGTTGAGCATCCTTTCATGTGTTTGTTGGCAATCTGTATATCTTCTTTGGAGAAATGTCTATTTAGGTGTTCTGCCCATTTTTGGATTGGGTTGTTTGTTTTTTTGATATTGAGCTGGTTGTAAATTTTGGAGATCAATCCTTTGTCAGTTGCTTCATTTGCAAATATTTTCTCCCATTCTGAGGGTTTTCTTTTCATCTTGTTTATGATTTCTTTTGCTGTGCAGACGCTTTTAAGTTTCATTAGGTTCCCTTTGTTTATTTTTGTTTTTATTTCTATTTCTCTAGGAGATGGGTCAAAAAGGATCTTGCTGTGATTTATGTCATAGAGTGTTCTACCTATGTTTTCCTCTAAGAATTTTATAGTGTCTTGCCTTACATTTAGGTCTTTAATCCATTTTGAGTTTATTTTTCTATATGATGTTAGGGAGTGTTCTAATTTCATTCTTTTACATGTAGCTGTCCAGTTTTCCCAGCACCACTTATTGAAGAGGCTGTCTTTTCTCCATTGTATATTCTTGCCTCCTTTATCAAAAATAAGTTGACCATATGTGCGTGGGTTTATCCCTGGGCTTTCTATCCTGTTCCATTGATCTATATTTCTGTTTTTGTGCCAGTACCATACTGTCTTGATTACTGTAGCTTTGTAGTATAGTCTGAAGTCTGGGAGCCTGATTCCTCCAGCTCCATTTTTCTTTCTCAAGATTGATTTGGCTCTTCAGGGTCATTTGTGTTTCCATACAAATTGTGAAATTTTTTGTTCTAGTTGTGTGAAAACTGCCAGTGGTAGTTTGATAGGGATTGCATTGAATCTGTAGATTGCTTTGGGTAGTATAGTCATTTTCATAATGTTAATTCTTCCAATCCAAGAACATGGTATATCCCTCCATCTGTTTGTATCATCTTTAATTTCTTTCATCAGTGTCTTATAGTTTTCTGCATACAGGTCTTTTGCCTCCTTAGGCAGATTTATACATAGGTATTTTATTCTTTCTGTTGCAGTGGTAAATGGGAGTGTTTCCTTAATTGCCCTTTCAGATTTTTCATCATTAGTGTATAAGAATTCAAGAGATTTCTGTGCATTAATCTTATATCCTGCTACTTTACCAAATTCATTGATTAGCTCTAGTAGTTTTCTGGTGGCATCTTTAGTATTCTCTATGTATAGTATGTGAGATTACTTTCTGATGGAAAAACAAAACTTTGTTGTAACTGTCCCATGTGATAAAAAAAAAGTGTACATGCATTTCTGTTTTTTCTGCTTTTCCACATGCAAGAAACAGTAGCAAAGCTAAGACCAAGGAAGTAAAAACAATACACCACCTTTCCCTCCCCCATGAAACACTATCACCACCAAATTTTCTTCAGCTGATGGAACGAGGGAGTTAACTGCAAAGCCAGAATCCAAACCTATATACCTGGGAAGAAAACCTTAGGGACCTTTTCTCCAGCAGTGGTTCTCAGAGACTGACCAGACAGCAACACTGGCATAGCCTGGGATCTTATGAGAAACTCCTGGTAAGCCCCAGCAATCTATGTTTTAATGAGCCCTGCTGAAGTTCAAGAACCTGGTAAATATGAATGCCATTACCACTCATGCAATAGGAGCCCACGGAGGAAGGTGGGAGTGGGGCAGGATTTTCAAACAAGAAAGCGTGAGTGAAAATGAACCATTGCCTTCTGAATGCAATGGAATGGTTGGTACAAATAAACCAAAGAAATAGAAATTAAATTAATAGAAAATTAGTGTCTCTTCATTTTTCTTCAAAGAGCATCTAATCCAATTAATATTTATATTTTGTTGCTGTTTTAATTAAAATCAATTTTTATTAAAAATTCTAAAAGAAACGTACTGAGCGCTAAGTATGTTGAGAGGGCTTTAAGTGCACCTTCCCATTTCGTTTATACATCATCCCACACGGTGGGCACTATCATCCCCATTTTACAGATGAGAAAACAGCTTGAAGAGGTTAAAGTAACTTGCCTTAAGTCACAGAGCTGGAGTAAGCAGCAAAACCTGAATTTAGAAGTGGGTCTATCTGACTCAGCATCTGAACTTGCTCAGCATTTGTTGTCCTCTGTTGGGTGGATCTTCCTGGACAATGAACTTGAGGATAATCTTAGACCCTAACCCAGAACCATGTGTGACTCACCTTGCTCCTTTACCCCTTGGATACCAGCTGCTTCCACTTTCTGTCCATTATTTCTACTGAAAATCCCTACCTCGTGCCTCCCCCTTCGACCCAGGTTTTATTCTGCTGGCCAGTGAGTTTTCCTTAATCATGACTTTCAACCTGTCAGAGCCAAGTTCAAAACTCTTAAATACTAAATCTCTCTTTTCTTTACGTCCTCCTGTGAGGTCTCACCTGCAGCAATGGTTCAGGTGCTCTCCTGGCTACAAACCTTGGTCTGTTACCACCTCTCCTCTCAAATCTGTTCCCTCCTCCCTAGATTGGATAGTCTCCTCCTGGTCTCAGGAACATTCGATGGCCACCCAGCTCCATTCTTCAGCTCATGTTGTCTTCTAGACTGGAATACTCTCCCCTTTCTCTTCTGCCCATTCAAATCCCACCCCTGCTCACCTCCTGGCTTGAGCCCACCTTGACCCCTTCCTCCCCTGCCCTCCTTCAGCTCTCACTGAAATTAAAAACTGGTGCTTCTGGTCTTTTTTTCCTTCACCTCAAAAAGTCATCCTGAGAGGGCTTCCCTGGTGGTGCAGTAGTTGAGAGTCCGCCTGCCAATGCAGGGGACACGGGTTCGTGCCCCGGTCCGGGAAGATCCCACATGCTGCGGAGCGGCTAGGCCTGTGAGCCATGGCCGCTGAGACTGCGCGTCCGGAGCCTGTGCTCCACAACGGGACAGGCCACAACAGTGAGAAGCCCGCATACCACACACACACACACACACACAAAAGTCATCCTGAGAGCCCTTAGGGACAACTATCCTTGTCCAGTTTGTCACGTGCCCCTACTTTACATTCTTTAAAAATATGTTGTATGTTCTTAAGGGGAATAACTCTCTTTTCAGTGGCAAAAATGGAATATCACATAGGAGGTGCCCAATCCTTTGTTGATGCAAGTTCACTGATGTCCACTGCACTCAGCTGACAAGTTAAATTTCAAGGCTGCTGGTTACTGTGGGATCATAGCTTCTAGTCATTGCATAAAATGAGATGGTAGTGATCTCAGTTTGTCTAACTTCAAAGGGAAGCCAGGCAATTCATGTGTCCCGTGTCACTTGGCCAGTTCCTGTGAAACTGGACATTTCCAAAAGAACAGTCTGACTTGCAGCCAAAAAGAGAGTAACATATTTCACCAAGTCTTGGTGAATTGAGAATGGTCTGACTTTTTAAATTTCCTTCCCATCTCCCTTGCCTCTCTCTCTTTTTTTTCTCTCACAGCTTTATTGAGATATAATTGACATATAACATTGTGTAAGTTGAAGGTGTACAATGTGTTGATTTGATACATTCATATATTGCAAAATAATTACCACCTTAGCATTAGCTGGCACTCCCATCCTGTCACATAATTACCATTTCTTTTTTTTTGCAGTGGGAATATTTAAGACATACCCTCTAACAATATTCAAGAATCTAATATGCTGTTAGCTATAATCACCGTGCTGTACATTAAATGCCCAGAACCTCTTAATGCTATAACTGAAAGTTTGTACCCTTCGACCAATACCTCCCCCTTTCTTCCATCCCCCAGCCCCTGGCTCTACTCCCTGTTTCTCTGAATGTGGCTTTTTTAGATTTCACATGTAAGTGAGATCATGCAGTGTTCGTCTTTCTCTATCTGACTTATTTCACTTAGCATAATGCCCTCAAGTTTCATCCAAGTTGTCACGATTGGCAGGGTTTCTTTCTTTCTCATGGCTGAATAATATTCCATTGTATACATCCCGTATCTCCTTTATCCATTCATCCACTGACAGACACTTAGGCTGTTTCCAAGACTTGGCTGTTGTGAGTAATGTTGCAATGAACCAGAAGGTGCAGATATCTCTTCCAGAGAGTGATTTCAGTTTCTTCATATAGACAACCAGAAGTGGAATTGCTGCATCATATGGTACTTCTATTTTTAGTTTTTTAAGGAACCTCCACACTGTTTTCCACAGTGGCTACACAAACGTACATTCCCACCAACAGTGCGCCAGGGTTCCCTTTTCTCCACACCCTCACCAACACTTGTTATCTCTTCCCTGCCTCTCTTTGAACCCTGTATAGATGTCCCTAGATTACCTGAGGGTCAGGTGTCATTTCCTGAATCACCTAGCAAGAGGAAAGTTGACACTGTGCACCCTGACCAACATCTAATGAACAATCTAATGTTTTACAGTCATGCCTTTTCTCTGAGAAAAATTTCAGTTAATCATTGCTCAGAATAATAACCTTGGCTGGAAAGAGTTGAGAGTCCTATTACTGAGGTATGCTTTTTTTCTTAAAGTCATTTTCACATCTTTAAATGTAGTCTTATGTCATTAAAAACTCCCAAAATGTGTCTCACTTCTTTCTGATCTCCCCTTCATGTTTTACACCCTTGTTAATTATCTGAGGGATGCAGAAAGTAGCACATAAGTGAAATTTGCCAATGCTGACAAATTAGATCATTGCCAAGGGTTCAAAGAGAGGGAAGGAAGATGGTAGGAAATAAAAAGTCACACCGTTCTTAATAAATAATGAGAAAATGTCTAGCCATTGACATGAGTGACTCATCTGAAGGATTAGCACCCTAACTTAGACACACAATAATCCTGCCAGGGAGGACAAAACTCTGCAGCAAGACCTGGTTTCCATATTCCTTGGTGTAAAATGCCAGGGCGGTTGGCCTGTGGCATTTTCAGTGGAGGCATTTGATGCCTTGACCTTTTAGCGAAAGAACCTTACCAACCAATACTGTGATTTTGCACGTGACTTTGGAAGGCAGAGTCTGGCTAGGAAGGAGCCACTCTCCTGGCCCCTGCAGAGCTGGTCTTGGGAAGATTCCAACAGTGTGAGCCCTCACTATCTACCCCTCAGCCCGACATCATGCAGAGAAGCACGGGGCTCAGCTGTGCCTGTAGAATCTTGGGGATGATCTCAGGTGATCAAGGCCAAGTTGGGGACCTAGGTGGCAGTGAAGTTGCTAGTGTTCCCCTGTCCCTTAGACTTCTGGTGGTCTGGTGGGGGGGGAGGGGCAGGTAGGGAGTAGACAATCAGGCTTATCCTTTTTAGCCAGGTGGCTTTTCATTTCCTGGCCATCTTCCCCGCTATCACCTATTAAGCATCTACCTGTGCAGAAACTATTATTTCACCTTTTCTAAAATCACCTGGCATAGCACATATCAGAACACCGTTCTCCAGGTGAGAAGAATACTTTCAGAGGGACGAAGTCACTTGTCCAGATTCACACGGTTAGTAAGTAGAAGTCAAGACAGTCAAAGGTTGACCTCTAAACTCAAATCTTTCCATTTCACAAGGCTACTTCTCACCTGCATTATTGAGTGGCTACTCGCTGTGTATAAATATAGATCTGTGCACACATGTCCCCGCCCCCCCCACCACGTGCTAGCCCAGTCCCTCTAATTCCTAAATCCACCACCTTTCCTCTGAGTTTGTTGTCGCTGTTACAGCTCAGTCCCTTCTGGTTCCCTGTGGCTTCTCCGTGAAATCTCCAGCAGCAAGCAGCTCTGAAGGCATTTTTTTTTTTCCTGAAAAGTCATCAATTCCCACCCATCCCCCATTCCCTGCAGAATGAGCATCAAAGGAAGACATTTTTTTGTCCTTATTTTGATGGCATTTCAGACACAGGGCTCAAATAGCCACAAAGCCCATTAACTGAACTTCAACACAGTGGTAGAACTAAGAAGTTTTGCTTCTATGAATTTTTATCTGCTATTTCAATACTAGAGTTCTTTAACTATGAAGATTCTGATCTTGACAGAGGACTAACTTTGTGAGATGTAGGAGGTGGGAAAAAAATAGACTTCATCTAACTATGAGAAAAGTATCTTAAGGGTTATTTAAAAATCTTCCTTTTCCAAACACCTTTCCCACCTACATTCCAAGTTAAGAAGAATGTTACCAAATATCTTTTCCTAAAATATATCCTTTGGAGTCTGTGAAATAGCACTGTTATAAAGACTATAAAGAGCTTTAAAAAAAAAAAAAAAGGAAAGGGAAAAAAAGAAGAGGATTTATTTATTCCCAGAAAATCGTTCTTAAAGTGTGGTCTTGGGAACCCTGAGCAGTACCTGACACCCTTTCAGGGCGACTGCTGAGTTCAAACAACCTTCACAACAAAATTAAGACATTGTTATCTTTTTTACCCTTATTCTCTCATGAGTACAATCCAGTTTTCTGGAGGCTACGTGGCATGGAATGACATCATCTGACAGCTTGTATTTTGATGTTTTTTTTAAATTGTAGTTTGGTACACCCACTATGAAAAACAGTATGGAGGATCCTTAAAAATAGAACTACCATATGATCCAGTAATTCCACTTTTAAGAATATATCCAGGGCTTCCCTGGTGGCGCAGTGGTTGGGAGTCCGCCTGCCAATGCAGGGGACACGGGTTCATGCCCCGGTCCAGGAAGATCCCACATGCTGCGGAGCGGCTGGGCCCGTGAGCCATGGCCACTGAGCCTGCGCGTCTGGAGCCTGTGCTCTGCAACGGGAGAGGCCACAACAGTGAGAGGCCCACATAAAGCAAAAAAAAAAAAAAAAAAAATATATATATATCCAAAGGAAATAAAAACACTAACTAGAAAAATATCTGTACCCCATTTCATTGTACTATTTACAGTAGCCAAGCAATGAAAACAATCTAAGTGTCCATCAATGGATGAATGGATAAAGAAGTTGTGGTGTGTATATATATACACCACATTATATATATAAATGGAATATTATTCAGCCAAAAAAATGAGGAAATCCTATCATTTTTGACAACATAGATGGACCTTGAAGGCATTATACTAAGTGAAATAAGTCAGACAAAGACAAATACCGCATGATCTCATTTATATGTGCAATCGAAAACAAACAAACAAAAAACTTCCAAGATTATAGAAAAAGAGATCAGATTTGTGTTACCAGAGTCAGAGGATGGGCAGGGGGAATTGGAGGAAGGTGGTCAAAAGGTACAAACTCTGGTTATAAGGTGAGTGAGTATTAGGGATGTAATGTACAATGAGATGACTGTAACTAATGCTGCAATATGATATACAGGAAAGTTGGAAAGAGCAAATCCTAAAAGTTCTCACCACAAGGAGGAAATTGTTTTCCTTTTCCCTTTCTTTTCTCTTTTATTTTTATTGTATCTGTATGACAAGATGGATGTGTTAGCTGAACCTACTATGGAAATCATTTCACAATTTATGTAAATCACACCATCACGCTGTACACCTTAAACTCATACAGTGATGGATGTCAGTTATTTCTCAATAAAACTGGAAATAAATAAAATTTTCACTTTTATTTTCTAATATGATAAATGTGGATATAATCCACATAAGCAAAAGCTCTTTGGGATCCCCAATAGTTTTTTGTTTTGTTTGTTTTGTTTGTTTGTTTGTTTTGCGGTACGCGGGCCTCTCTCTGTTGTGGCCTCTCCCACTGCGGAGCATAGGCTCCGGACGCGCAGGCTCAGCGGCCATGGCTCACAGGCCCAGCCACTCCGCGGCATGCGGGATCTTCCCGGACCGGGGCACGAACCCGTGTCCCCTGCATCGGCAGGCGGACTCTCAACCACTGCGGCACCAGGGAAGCCCCCCCAATAGTTTTTTAAGAATGTAAAAAGATTGTAAAACCAAAGTCTGCGAGCTGCTATTCCAAGAAAGACTTGCTCATTAGAAATTGGTATCTCGTGAAATATCCTGAAAGAAGGTACCATGTCACCATGGTGGTGAGTCCGGTGAAGGTCACAGGAGGAAAAGTAATACGAGTTCCGGTATTCCCAAAGACGCTCCGAGGACATCGGGCTGGGACGCACTTCTGGCAGGCTCTCTGCACACACAGTAGCAAACTGAAGCGATGAAAAGAAAAGAGCAGTAGTCTACCTACGATCTGAACACTCATTCAGAGCAAACACTCAGCAAAAGTGAGTGGATCTAGACGGGGAAGTCAAATGACAAATTCAAATGAAAGTGCGTGTCCACACACGTTGGGTTCGTTTGGCCACGCACAAGTCCCGGAAAGCAATCCGAGACGCAGCTCTATTTTGCAGCACCTCAGTCCAGAAGCCAAATCAGAGGCAAATGCTATGCCTGCCTGGCACGGGCTCTTCCTGCCTCCAAATGACAGTTGTGGAGGAAAGCTACCTTTACACAGAGGCTGCCGGTTCCATCTTGTCGAGGAAGGCGCTCCTAGAACGAGTGAAGCAGTTCTTTCTCAAGGTTGCCTCATCGCCTGTCTTGCAAAAGCAGCCCGATTAGATATTCTTTGTGCCATCAAACAACAATACTACGTTTGGTGGTTTTGTTTGCACCGAAGGTTGCAATTATCTGATAAAATAAGAAGTAACCCTGATGTATTAACTTCTTTAGAACTTTGGGAAGTTGAGAATAAAGTGTCCACTCTTTTTTTTTTTTAGTTTTTATTGGAGTACTGTTGAGTTACAATGTTGTGTTAGTTTCAGGTGTACAGCAAAGTGAATCAGTTATACATATATATCCACTCTTTTTTAGATTCTTTTCCTGTATAGGCCATTACAGAGTATTGAGAAGGGTTCCCTGTGCTGTATAGTAGGTCCTTGTTAGTTATTTATTTTATGTATAGTAGTGTGCATGTGTCAATCCCAATCTCCCAATTTACCCCCCACCATACTTCCTGGTAAGTTTGTTTTCTATGCCTGTAACTCTATTTCTGTTTTGTATTGATAGATAAACTCATTTGTACCCTTCATATTCTGCATATAAGCAATATCATATGATATTTGTCTTTCTCTGACTTACCTCACTCAGTATGACAACATCTAGGTCCATCCATGTTGCAGCAAATGGCATTATTTTGTTCTTTTTTATGGCTGAGTAATATTCCATTGTATATATGTACCACATCTTCTTTATCCATTCCTCTGTTGATGGGCATTTAGGTTGCTTCCATGTCCCGGCTATTGTAAACAGTGCTGCAATGAACACTGGGGTGCATGTATCTTTTTGAATTATGGTTCTCTCCACTCTTAAGGGAAAGTGAAAGCTATCTCCTGGTATTGATGGATGTACTTAATGTTATCAGCTTTCTACAAAGCTCTATACAGTTGACCCTGGAAAAACATGAGGGTTTGGGGGGCCGAACGCTCTCCCTGCCCCAGTTGAAAATCGTGTAACTTTCCGGTTGGTGGTTCCTCCATATCCAACATTCCACATCCCTGGATTCAACCAACTACAGATCATGTAGTTCAAATTTAGTGAAAAAAAATCCACAGATAGGTGGACCTGTGTTCTAACCTATGTTGTTCAGGGGTCAACTGTACCTCTAAGTAGTAACTGAGAAACTCCAAATTATTCTAAACAGCCATTCAAGACAACATCAGGAATGCTTTATGCAGAAGGACATTTCAAATATCCAGAAATTCCAGGTATTTGTGGTTAGCTGTGTGTTCTCAGCAACCACTGCTGGACAGAGAAAAGGCACCCAAAGAAACCCTGATGGTCTTCTTACTGCTTAACTCAAAAGGGCTCAAGCAGTGGTTGTACAATGTCAATGTCCTTACCGCCACTGAACCGTGTGTCTAGAAATGGTTAAGGTGGTAACTTTTGTGTTATGTACATTACACCACAATAAAAAAGAAGGGGCTCAAGTTGTAGCAAAGGAAAACCACTCCAACCTTGCTCTGAGCTGCCTAAATCGAGACAATTTCCAGGGCTGGGCAGGTGGAACGCGCCAAACCACATTTGATACGGCCTGACATCAGCAGGCATAGGTCCACACTGGGGCAGTAAAACAGATATACATCTGTACTCTGAACACGGAGATTATTTTAATCACCGCATGTGTAGGTATTGTAAAAATCATCACATAGTGAACAACAGACTTTTGCACCCTGGACTGCCCTTGCCTTACTGGGGAGCTATTTGCACAATCTAACACTTTGTATGAGCCATCCTTATCATCCAGGTTTGACTGCAACACTTGTGCAGCTGTTTGGACTATTTGGACTCATATCTAGGTATCGATTTGCAGAGTCAGTATTCTAACACTCGAGCCCTTGAGAAATATGGCCTGAGATGCAGGGCTACAGCGTTTAAAAATAAGTAAAACAGCGTTCTTATTGAATTTAGAAAAATATATACAAGCACAAGCTTGTCAGAAATTTAAAACAAGCAATTTTGATAGTGGGATAATCTGCGGATGGGAAGTGGGAAGTGTGGAAAGATATGCAGTCTTATTTTAAATCAGAAATGGAACTTACCAAACAACAAGTAAAATGGCCTTTAATATAAAATGATTTTACGCATCTAAATTTAGCCAAGGATAAACCAGCCAACAACTGAGGACATTAATTGTGTTCCAGTCTTCTAACCAAAATAGGTGTGGGTTTGACTCACTAAATTAAGGTATAATTTTTTTTTTTTTAATTTACTTTTGGCTGCACTGGGTCTTTGCTGCCGCGCATGGGCTTTCTCTAGTTGCTGCACGGTGAGTGGGGCTACTCTTCATTGTGGTATGCGGGCTTCTCATTGCCGTCTTCTCTTGTTGCAGAGCATGGGCTATAGGCATGCAGGCTTCAGTAGTTGTGGCACGTGGGCTCAGTAGTTGTGGCTTACGGGCTCTAGAGCACAGGCTCAGTAGTTGTGGCACATGGGCTTAGTTGCTCCACAGCATGTGGGACCTTCCCGGACCAGGACTCAAACCTGTGTCCCCTGCATTGGCAGGCGGATTCTTAACCATTGCACCACCAGGGAAGCCCCAAATTAAGGTATAATTTTATATACAAAAGGCTTTTCAAAATGTGGTAAAGCAGACAACTAACTCATGTCTTAAGAGAATTTGGAAACTATTAACATTATAAATCAGAGGATATTTTTCTTCAATATCCAGTGAGAAGTCTACTCACAAATATGTACGCTTTTTATTTTTAAAAAATTGTTCCAGGATATATGGTATAATGGCATTTAAAAACTACTCAATCATTTTGCCCAATTCTAAGGTATATAATTGTACATCTAAATCATAGCTATCAGTATATTATTAGAAAAGCCATTCCAACACAACGGGCTATGTTAGCATTAAGGGTCACAATGGTTTTTCTAAACTTTGTGAACTACAAACTGATAAATATGTTGTCATGAATAATGGACACGTTTTGTAAAATAACCATAAGAAATGCACTGAGCTTAAAAAGAGGCAGTACAACTCTGGAGAAGTAAGATTTGAGCAATACAAATGTTATTTGTTAGTTTTCTCCCAATTCATGTCATGGATGTATTCATTTAAAGAGAAAAAGAAATATCAAAAATATAGGTCATTAACATTACTTGAGGCAGGTTTTCCTGACATCAGCCAAGAAGCCAGCAGCTTGTCCTTGATTTTCTCCACGGTAATGTTTCTAATAAATACATTGTGATGACAATAAAATCATCTGAAAAAAAGGACAAAATATCTCTTCTCTCTTTATTAATTGAGATTTTCCAGACCCTTCTTTCATTTTTTCATCAAAAGAAATGCCAAATTTGGCTTCCTGACCTCAAACTTTATTACATAGTTAAAATCATCAAAACAGTATGGTACTGGCACAAAACAGCCACAAAGACCAATGGAACAGAACTGAGAGCCCAGAAATAAACCCACGCATATACGGTCAACAAATATTTGACAAGGGCTCCAAGAATGTGGTATCTATCTATCTATCCATCTGTCTGTCTATACAATGGAATATTACTCGGCCATAAAAAATGATATACTGACATTTTCAACAATATGGATGAATCTTTGGGGCACCATGCTAAGTGAAATAAATCAGAGAAAGACAAATACTACTTGATCTCACTTACATGTGGAATCCAAAAGATTGCACTGATGGAAACAGAGAGGAGAATGGTGGTTGCCAGGGGCTGAGGGGTGGAGGAAATGGGGAGATGCTGGTCAGAGTAGAAGTTTTCACTTATAAGATGAATAAGTTCCAGGGAATCTAAGGAACAGCATGGTGACTGTAGTTAACAATGTCGTATTGTATACTTGCAAGTTGCCATGAGAGTAGAGTTTTAATATTCTGGCTAAAACAACAACAATAAAATGGTAATTTTGTGAGATGAAGGATATGTTAACTGATCTTATTGTGGTAAACACTTCGCAATAAATATACGTATCAAATTATCACGTGCTACACCTTAAATTTACACAATGTTATATGTCATTTGTCTCTCAATAAAGCTGGGGAAGAAAAAGTTGCCAAATTTGGGATTCTGTGGGAGCCATTTTAGGCTTCGTTTGTGAAGGAAAGGTAAAGAAAGGGTCAAAAAAAAAAATCCATGACCACGTATGAATTGACGTATATGGCAGATCTGGTACTTTCGATGTTGTTTGTGCTTATCTTTTTTGATAAAGGGAAGGTTGTCACCCTTAATTCTGTTTACCAGGAGAATTTTATTTTCCCTATATTGTATTATATAATTTAAATCAAGGAAGAATTCTCCCAAATGATGAGGAAATCTGTGACCAAAGTAGTATGAATGAATCCATTCTATCCAAAATATTTTTGAGCGCCTGCTGAAATAATAACTTTGTTTCTCATGCACAGAGAATTCTTCTAGGTGCTTTGTGCCTATAAACTAAGTGAACCCTCACAATTTCCTGCTGTGTCCCAATTTGATGGGTAAATCCAATCGAGTAGGTATTTCAATGGTCCCTTTTCGCTGCTGAGGAAGTTGACAAACAAAGGTGTTAGGTCAGTTAGCCCAGGTCAGAAAGACAGAGCTAGGATTCACCCTGGGGGCAGTCTGGTGCCAGAGCTGGGTGAGAATCCACACAGGATAGCTTCTTTCTAGGTTCAGAAGTTGTAGATAAAGGGAAACACAAAACAAACAAACAAAAAAACCCATCCCATCTCTGTCATCACGGAACTTACTGTCTAGTCTGAAAAGCACACCAATCAATCAATACTGAATGGTGAGTGCTGGGAAAACCGCACAGAAGGTTACGTGGAATCTGATTTAAATTGAGAGGTGCAAGGCGTGAGGCGAGTCCTCTCAGAAAAGTGCATTTCAATTGGGCCTCGTGGGTTGAAGAGGCTTTGGCAGGAAGAAGAGATGGCAAAAGAAGGAACAGGGCAAGTCCAGAGAAGGAGGCTTGGAAAAGGTGGGCAAGCGCTCACTGCCATCTTGGACTCCAAGCGAGGGCAGAGCGCAGTGGGAGGAGGTACAGTTGCTGGGTGGGCTGGCAGCAATCCCAGACTAGGTTACTTTAGGCATTTTCAAATTTTAGCTAGGGTGAACCGAAGGTCATTGAAAAGAACTAAGCAAAGGAAGAATCCCTGGGCTGGTATGAGAAGAATGTGCCAGAGGCAGCAAGGGTGGAAAAAAAAAAAAAAAAAAAAAAACCCACAGCAGTTAGGAGCCTACTGACAGCCCAGGCAAGGGAAGACGGGGGTTTGGAAACCGTGGCGATAGAAGAGGTGGACACCTTAAGGAAATGATCTGGGGGCGGATCTGGCCAAACCTGACAGGTCTCCATGTGACTCGAGGCAGCCCCAGGAAAACCCTGAAACACTGGAATAAATATCCTTTTCTTACAGATTTGAAATTCTGGATTTTATTTTTAAAATCAGCATTGTTCTTTTCATGGATCAACCATATGTGAAATAAGAGAACGTTAACAAGTTTGCTTAAAATCTGATGATGGAGCAAACCTCTGCAGCAAATCCTACCCTTTTCAGGTGTCTCTCAGACAGTATCTGCCTAGGAAACTCTTTATAACCTAGTTCCTTACTGTTCCAAAGGAGCCCTTCGTGTTTTAGAGATGCCTGAGCCAGACCTCTGTCAGATCCTTCTTGTGGCACCTTGGGTCTGGCAAAGTTCTGCACTGGCCCCTCCCCAGTGGACGGCCCCAGCCCCCAAATAATTGACAGGATGAAAAGAGCCAGGGTGAGGCCAGAGACAGAGACTGACAAGGTCCAGGAGCCTTACTAAATCTCACTTAATGAAAATAAACATCACCAACCAGCTACAGTACGTGGCTCCTCATGGCAAAGAATGTAGCTCTGATTTGAAAAAGACAAAAGTAGAAACCAGATTAATATTCAGTCCAGTTATCAGCCCCGGCTTAAGGTGAGCCAGATGGCAACAGCGGCCAATTTTAAATCCATCTTATATTGTATTTCGAAAACTTCTTGCTTTGTAAAACGTGGCAAAGAATTCACTTTTCAGATAATTAACTCCAACGTATTGCTAAGTTCTGATCTGCCCCAGATCAGAAAAGAACCTAAACAGTTTCTGCATCTCGAGTGTTTTTTTCACAGGCTGGCATGCATCAAGCCAAGAAGCAGGAAACGTCAGGTCCTAAATCTTTACAATGAGTTGATGATCTGCAGTTGTGTGGAAGGTTTATTGCTCAGTCACTGCTGTTTGATATTTTTCTGCCAAGGGCAGAGCGTACTCTGGACTTTCTGCTCTCAGCAACTTGGTGAAACTGTTATTTATGATGTATAGTTTTTTGTTTTTCTTTTTAAAGGAAAACCATTCTGGGGCTGGTTTATGCCATGCCAAACCTAGCAAGTTCTGGAGGAATCATGGGAGATTCGATGGTTTTAAGTATTACAGTAGGATTTCACTTGGGGGAAAAGCTGGTCAGGAGGATGGGAGTATCTGACTGTAAAAAAAGAAAAAGGGTACAGGCTTCACATCAGTGTTTTTAAACTTCAGCTGTTATTCAATACAAGTGGTTTGAGAAGGAAGATGGTGGGCGGTGATGACAGCACACTGTCATTCTTAGGGCTCTTTCTAGTTTCGAAGCCCTTTCATCAAATTATTTCATTTAATCCTACCTATTCGATGAGGTCCTCCATGCCGTTCCCAATTTATCTAAGGAGACTGAGATTCAGAGAGGTTAATCCTGAGATTACACTGCTGGTAAAAAAAAAAAAACAGCACTGGGGAAGAAGTTGCAAGACATTTCAAGAAATCACAACTTTATTTGACTTTTTGCTTACCATCTTGAAGGAGCAGGACATCAGTATTGGGAGGAAAAGATTTATGCTGCAAAGGCCAGTCTCCAGCTTGTGCATCAGGAGGCCTTGAGTTTTGCCAGCCTTTGTGTTAGCAAGGATGACTCCTTCGAGAAAACATGGAAAGGTCTTCCCTTTGAAAGAATGCGTAAGCCAGATAGCTATTTCTGCAGAACCCAAACTTCATCTCAAAGGCTCCCACTAATGAGATGAATTTAAGAGAAATAAACCTCTTTCCAACTACCTCATTCCATTAAGGATGTGCTGAAAAACTTTAAAAGTTAGAACACCTAAAATTTCTATTGGAGCTGTATCTTTCATTCAATTCACTGTGTTCTACTGCAGTATCTACTGGACACCTTGAGGGAATTACAAAAAATAAAAATAACTGTTTTTGCAATTCCAAATATAAATCACTGTATCATATGTGTTGTCTCCAAGCAGAGTCGTCAAATAATAATAGGACTGGCCTCAGTCAAACCTGGCTCTCTGAACAGTTCTGAAATGTACACTCAGATTCTCCTAAAGTATGCAGAATAAGGTACATTAAAAGTTGGATGACTAATCGATGCTGCAAATGTGTCCAATATGGATGAGTTTCCATTTCATTTTGTATAAATGTTTTCTAAGGACTTTCAGCTTATAAGGCCCAAGTTGGACCCAGAGCTTTAATAGTAGGAGAAAGGGATTCATTTCCCTTGTGAGCTGAGTTGCCACTTTAGAAAAAGATGGTGCTAAATTTGAAATATCATTAACCCCTTTAATGAGTTCTTTCTGCTCCAAAAGACTCCTGTTTCACAAGAGGAAAATATCCAAATTCCTCTTAACAGACTGCGTGATCTTAAAGAATATATTTGGAAATATTTGTAGAACTTTTCATTTTGATGTCTGGTGGTATGTAATTTCACCTTTTGGTCCACTAAATGGTCAAATGATACCTAACAACACTTTGTTTTCAGATTACCTGCTTTACCTCATATTCATCAAACACGTAGTCCTTTTCTGTCTTTACACCCTTGATAATCTTTTATTTACTCTGCTTTAATTATATAGGCCTCTCTATGAAACCTTTCACGTTTACACAATTAGGCTTCAATTTCTCAAGTCCCATTGGCAACCACTTAGCCTGTGGGTGTATCTAGTCAGTTGTAAATGTGTTTATGTGTTCCCAGAATTTCACCCATTCGTTTAACAAATATTTATTGAGGGTCTATTGTATATCAGGCTCTGATATAGGCACTGAGGGTGTAGCAGGAAACAAAAGAGACCAAGATTTCCTTTTTTGTGGCGTTTATAGTCATGGCAGGGGAGGGGCAGACTGTCAATAAGACGATCCATGCAATGTTGGACTATAATACATGCTATAGAGAAAAATCAAGCAGTGAGAGAGAGAGAGTGGGTTGGAAGGAGGGAGTGTAATTTCAAATACGGCTCCCAGAGAAGGCTTCACTGAGGAAGACACATTTGAGCAAAGACCTGGAGATGGTGGAAATTAGAGGGACCCCTGAGGAAGAGCATCTCAGGTAGAGGGAGGAGAATGCAAGTTTCAGGAGCATCTTGGAAGCCAGTAACCTGGAGTGGGTGCCCAAGGCGGAGAGCAGGAAGACATGAGGAAAAAGAGGCATTGAGACCAAAGAGGCAGATCTGTTTGGATTTGGAATTTTTATGTTGACAAAGTAGAAGCCATGGAGAGGGAAGTGAAAATGATATGACATATTTTGAAAGCATGATTTAGGCTGCTGGGCTGACGATAGTCTTTAAGAAAGCAAGGTCCAACACAGGAGTCCAACATTGGTGTGCTATCTATATATCTCTATATAATAGATATTGAGATAGATTTCCCTCTATATGTTTCCATAGGTATATAGTTATAAATGGCTATATAAAGAAATAGATACATAGATAGACACACACATAGCAGTAGACATAAATGCACATGTGCCTGTGTGTAAACATTTGTCAATTATTTCCTACTCTGTCCACCGAGAGAACCTAGAGGTTACGACATGCCAGTAGCAGTGAGCATGTTGGGTGCCCAGATCTCATTCCTAAATGCCATCCTCCATGGAAAGGAACCAGGGCTCCTTGGAGAGCTGATTCCAAAATGATCCCAGAACATCTTGATGTGCCAGAAAGTTAGAAGGTACCCAAAGGTACCCAAAGAATGGGGACATGCCAGAGCGACTGAAGAGTCATCTTAAAGAGACACCCCTTGGCCAAATCTAGGTGATTTGAGCATCAAGATAAATAATGAAAGTAACAAAATGATTCATTGGATGGAATAGGAATTCCTGAGTCTAGACTGACATAAATAGATAAATGCAGGGAAGGGAAATATTTTCTACAGAAGAATGCCGATTAATAGCTGCAAAAGGAATAAAGCAAATGGGGGATAGTCATTTGGCAACCATCGTGGTGGGGGTGGGTGCTGATTCAGGCGGGAGTCATCAATGCCTGCTAAGACTGGTTGAGTGAATTTTCAATGAGAAACAGAATATTGATGTAGCCTAGGAGTATATCCCTACAAAATACTTATCAATTACAGGGCAAAATGCTGACTTCGTACTGGAGGATTCCAGCGTCTGCCAAGCCAGGTGATCAAGGTTAATATCACAACGCTGGAATACTTCTTAATGTAAATGAACTGCCTAGAGTACGGTATCATTTCTTTGTTATTCCTGACAAAAATGTATGACCTGGGTCAAACATGAAGAAACATCACAAGGATCCAGGCTGAGATCTCTGAAATCTATAGAATGAACGGCATGTAGTTTTCAAAGCTGTCAAGGGCATGAGAGACAGGAAAGATGGAAGAACTGTAGCAGATTAAAGGAGAAGAACCAGACGCATCACCTCCATGTAATGTGTGACCCTAGACTGGATTCGGGACCAAAAGTGAAAAAGAGCCATTTTGTGGAAAGTTGGTGAAATCTGAAGGGGTTCTATGGATTGGTTGTTCTGTGCTTATGTGGGAGAGAATTCCAGTTTGGGGGAAATATACACACTGGAGTATTTAAGGATGATGAGGCATCATGTCTACACTTGCTCTTAAATGGTTCGGAAAAAAGAATATTGATCATGAGTATCTATCCATCTAGAGAAAAAGAGAGATCAATGTAAAATGGTAACAATTAGGGAAACTGTTTCCTCAAAAAAAAAAAAAAAAGGAGGACTTAGCTCATAAGGAATAGTTTGCAGTCTCTAAGTCAAGAATATTAAAGCATGGTTAGTTTCAGCTAAAAGCATGGTTAGTTTCAGCTAAAAGCATGGTTAGTTTCAGCTAAAAGCACGGTTAGTTTCAGCTAAAAGCACGGTTAGTTTCAGCTTTCTAGGTTTACAAACGAAGTTGTTAGATTTGGCCTAAAGTCTGAAAACCAATGTATTAAATACTTACTTAAGTGGAGGAAAAAAAGAGTCAATCTCCCATTCAAAATGGGTACAAAAATGCAGGCCTCGCTAAGACATTGAGAAAGGTATTGCTGGCAGATGGGGCTGGAGCACTGCGTTCTTTTTTAAGGAGGTCAGAGGCAATTTGGAGGGTAAGAGATGGTGAAAGATTGTGAAACCAGGTCATATGAGGAAAGGCTGGAAGCCCAGGGCACTTTAGTCTGGACAAAATAACTCACGCAGGGGACCTGTTATTTGTCTTAAACGATCTGGAGTGCTCTCCTGTGAAACAGGGCTTAGACATTTATACGACCACCATGGGTAGAAACAGAACCAACCAGTAAAAAAAAAAAAAAAGTACTCTTCCACATTTCATCTTCAAGTAAGGGAGAGGGAATGGATTTGGGGTTAGTGAGATTCTCATCATAGGGAAAGCAGAAGCAGGGTGAGCACCTGCCAGAAATATTCTATCAGAAACAAATATTAAAAGTCTTAGGTGACCTTTAAGCCCCTTTTAAACACTTTACAATAACACCTACAATTTATTGAACGCTTTCTATATGCCCAGCGTTACAGACGCATTATCTCAGTTAATCCTTCCCTCGGCTCTAGCAGACAGGCACCCTGATCCCCTTCACACAGATGAAGAGAATGAAACTTAAACAGCATGTCTCACTTGGAAACCAAACACATCACACAGAAGTGTTGGAGCCTGGAGTCAGCCCTATGTGTGCTGACTCTGTATGCCACTCCGGGACTTTTAGCTTCATATTTCCTGCCTCTGAGTCCCAACGACTCTCTCTTGTCTCCTCCTTCAGAATCTTGAGCCACTGGCATGTTCAATGGACCAAAGACCATCGGTTGATTTCTTTCACTGTCCACAGATGCTCCACTTCTCTCTCTTGTTGCTTTCTCATCCACTTGAGCCTTTAAGCTCCTTCCCCACTATGAAGGAAGTGCATCTTGTCTAGTTGTTTGTGCCTCCCTGGCTGTCCACACATCAGATGTTTAGATGGATTAATATCACTACGGCTGCCATCCACACCCCAGCCCACCCCACCCCTTATCAGGTAAACCTCCAGGTATTGAGTTCAGCTGCACTCACACTTGAGCCAAGCCACACCTTCATTCTACGCAGGGTTTCAGCCAGTTTAGGTCAAAGTGCAGTGCATTTAGCAAGCACTTAACGTGGAGTATGGAAATATCTCCTCGTGAATGCTTTGCCTCTGAATTGCGTGGCCCTAGTCTCCTTGGGTTTCAAGAAGTCTCGAGAAGATGAATAAGGACAGGCTTGCCTCTTCTTGAGAGAGGTAAACGTTAGCACTTGGCTGCAGGGAAAAAAAAAAAAGTTGGCTATTATTTTCCGAAGGGGACCCAAGATGTTAGGATCTCATGAAACAAAATCTGCCTTAAGATGCAAGGAACTAGTGCCATGAAGCAGCATTCCGAGTCACTTAGCCACAGTTGACAGGAAGTGGCTACTTGACCGGTGCCTACTGCCCCCTGACTTCCTTTAATGAATCCCCTTTCCTCCGCCTCCCCTTACTGAGGAGTCTACAAAGCACAGCCAGACACGACCACGTGTGCGCGCTTGTCACGCTTAACAGTGCCACCACACCTGTGCTCACAAAACACAGGCGTGTCCCTGATGGGCTATAAAATGTGCTATTTGGGAAGTTAATTTTGAAATGTTATTAAACTAATAGGTACTTGGCAATGTACCTCTTTCCCATAGATAAACCTAGGAGTGAGACGTTTTGGGTTGATTGGATAGCTTTCCAGAGTGGTACTTCCATCTTTTTTATGTTTTTCTCCTCCGGTAGGCTTTACCCACTGAATTTTCCAGAAAGCGTGACTTCAGGAGGTAGTAAGCTGCAGAGGGAAGAGTGCGCATGAATGCCCTGGGAGATGGCGCAGTGAACTCCTGTCCCAGTCTTTGGAGCAGCAGTGGGAGGGAAAAGAAAGATAATGTGCCCTTTGTTTACTTAAAAGTCCCAAGAGTTGTGCAAAACGCAGGCCTCCTATGTGCACCGGCAGGAGTTTTCATGGCCTGGACTCCGAGGCGTAGAATCAAGCAAGCACGTGGCTGATAACGCTGGGCCTTCAGGCCTGGAGGTTCCGTGGGCACCAGTGGGCGTGGGTGGCTCAGGGGCCGCTGGAGCCCAAGGCTCCTCCGCGGCACTGATGCAGGTTGGGTGAGAAAAAACTGCGACCCAGGACTTATCTTCATATTTTAACGCTTCGTGTGAACTTGTGCGAAGCTTAAGCAAAAACAAAAACCTCCAACCACTCTCCGACTCACATCCCTGCATGCTTGCCTCTGTGGCTTTAACTCTTTTCAGGGATTGCACACATTTAATACCAGCAAACGAAACCGAGTTACAGGGTCCCCTTCAGGCACACTAAGGGCATTTCTCACATCCTCTTTCTCTCTCTCTCTCTCCTCCAATCCGCAGCCGACACAAAATTACGCGTGTTTTAGTATGTGTGCCCGATCCTTCCCCTGCTTGCAAAAGCCGGAGCAGCTCCTAGAACTCGCCAGCTATAAAGCCCGGGGTGGCCGGGCAGGAGCCGGGCACCGCGAACCGCGGCTCTGGGGCAGGAGCGGGGCGGGGCCGAGCGCGGGGACCGCCCGGGCGCGGGGCGCAGCCAACCAGCGGCCGGCGAGGGCGGGCCGGCGCGGGCCGAGGGGCGCGGGCAGTCACAGGCGCCCGGCGCGCGCTGCAGGTGGCAACTTGGAGGTGCCACCGCCGCCGCCGCGAGAGGGCCCGGGTCTGGAGGCCCCTTCCAACCTCTGGGAGCCCTTTCCCGCCGCCGAACCCGAGTCCGTATCCGGGACAATCCGAAGGAAAAAGCCGCTGCGCAGGGACCTGTGAGCAGCCCTACCTCTCCTCTGCCCTTGCGCTACTTTTTTTCTTCCAGGAAGGTTGTGCCGGGGAGCGGCGAACAGGCTCCGGGAGGGGCCGGAGAGGGACGTTCCCGGTGACCCAGGTGAGCCCCTTTCCTTCCCCTACCCCATCCCTCTTCGTAGACGGTCGCAGGTCGGGACTCCAGCTCTCCGGGTGGGCAGGGGCTGGTGCGTGGGCGCCTGCCCTTGGCTCGAGGTCGAGGAGGGAGAAGGCGAGGAAGGGGCGAGGCTGGCCCGGCCGGGGGCTGCCTTCCCGGGCCCGCCTGGAATCCGCAGGGACGGACAGAGAGGGCTCGGCGGTGGCCGGAGGGCTGACACCCTGGTCGCAGCGGGCCGGAATCGCCCCCGTGCGCGCCGTTCGGGAGCCGCAGCGGGAGCCGGGCCAGGCGCCTCTGCGAACCTTCGGAGTGAGCGCGCCGGGTTAGGCGAGCGCACGAATCTTAAGTCCCTGCGAGCCCCGAGTGCCGAAGGACGTCATCCCTCTCTGCCCCGCAACTCCTCCTCCGCCCCTTCTCGCCTCCACCCCTCCGCGCCGGCGGCGCAGCCTGTTCGGAGATTCCGTGTCTTGGCCAACGCGCGGAGTCGTTGCTGCTGTCACTCCCCTCCCTAACCCTCGCCGGAGATGGAGCGCCCCGGGGTCTGCCTCCCCTAGCAGTCCGCTGAGGGCGAGTGGGGCAGGCCAGTTCTCTGCGCCGAGGGCGGGGGTGGGCGCGGGCTCGCTCTCCAGTGCTCGCTGTATCCATCCCCAACCCCCTGCAGCTTGAACCGCTGGCCAAGGGAGCGGAGTCTCTGTAGCCAGACCTTGCTCGCTCTGGGAAATTGGGGGCCTCCTAGGATGTTGCAAACCTCGGAGGAGAGGCGGGAGCCTCTGCCTCCATCTGGGCGTTTCAGCCCCTGCCGTGAAGTGAACATTGGCTCTGACCTCCGCCTACGGGCTCTAGCATGGGGGTGCTGGCGGCAGTGTGTGTGTGTGTGTGTGTCTGTCTCTGTGTGTGTGTGTCTGTCTGTCTGTGTGTGTATGTGTGTCTGTGTGTGTGCGTGTCTGTGATCCTCCGTGAGGCAGAGGCGCAGGAGCCCGCTTCTCCTGCCCCGCCGCGCCGCAGGGCTCCGCCGCCCCTCGCCGCGAGCGGCGCGCAGGTGCATGCCAGCAACTCAGCGCTGCTGGCCCCTCTCCTCCTCCCGCTCTAGCTGCTAGCCCCCACCAGGCGCGACCCAGGGTGAAAATCATCTGGCCGGAGGGTGCGGGTGGGGGAATCGAGTCGCTCCCGAGGCGAATGGGACAGGTTTCCAAAATCCAGAGGAACGCCGCTCGCCGGGCATTTCATCTTCCCGCGGCTCGGCTGTGAGGACCTCGGGTAGAGGCTGGTGGAAGCGAATCCGCACCCCAGGGAGGGTGTCGTGTAACTCGGGAAGCCGAAGTTGGGGTCGCTGAGCATCCGAACTGCCTTTGGCGCGTCCTGCGCGGAGGCGGAGGAACCGGGGGCTGGCGTGCGGACGCGCTGCGCGGGCGGTGGGGAGGCTGGGGACCAGCTGCCGGAGGGCGCCCCGGGCCGCTGGAGCCGGAGGGCTAGGCGCCGGCGTGGGAGGGCGCGTCGGGGCTGCGGTGGGCTCGGGGGCGCCCGACTAGCGCTGGAAGTTGAGGTCGGGGTCCGCGCCGCGTGGTGACAAACCTCCCGGCCCCTGCGGATTCCCGAGCAGCAGCCACGTGGCGCGTTCGGTCCGCGCCTCGGCCCCCCGGCCGCGGCTTTCGCTTTTCATTCTGCAGAAGTGAAGCCTCTGCGCCCCGAAAGCCAGGGGTGCTGGAGGCGAAATCCTCCGGGGAGCGAGGGCGGCGCCGAAAAGAGTCGGAAAGGGAGAACGCAGGATCCGGCGGGTAAAGCCGTTGAGCGCCAAAGATCCCCGAGGCAAGGCGAGGCTGACCCAGGCAAGAGGTCCGGCTCCTGGGCCTTTGCGCCGCTCTCCCTAGGGGACCGAAGGTTCCAGCCTCCTGCGCCCCCAGCCCGGGCTCGTGGACAACTGTATAATTCCCTCCGGAGTGCATTGGATTAAGACTGGGCGGGGAGAGGGCTGGAATCCATGAAATGAATGAAAGTAGAAAGGACTGTAAATCCCAAATATAATTCCGGTTTAAATCTAAATTCCGTTTGATTAGAAACAGACTCTAATCTGGTAGCGCAGGGTCTGGGTGCATTTCTCCTAATGACAGTTACTGGAGGGCCCGGCAAGGCTCGTCCTTCCCAAGCTGGAATTGTGCTGCAGGTGGAGGTTGGGAAGGGGTGGGAGTACGGGTGCACATACCCTTAATTTACAGCAGGGAAGCGGTCAAGTTCAGGTTGGTTGGGAAATGACCTTGCAGGCCTTCTTCCCCTTCGTATCTGCCACAGGCATTTCCCACCTGGATCAATTGCATACGTTCAGAGACTTAAGCGACACCAAGGGGTTAAAGATCCTCTCCTGTAACATTAGTTTCCAAAGAGGACTCTTAAAGAGGATTCTTAGAGCTGTGGTACCCTCAGGAAAACATTCTCAGTTCAGAGGAGCAGGGGTGTAAATCGGAATTTCACAACTAGACTGTGATACCTCAGCCCCAATAAGGGAGGTTTCCTCCAGACTGTGGTGTACGTTATTGAGAGCAGGGCTCTGTCTCACGTTTTCCCCCCAGGGCTTGGTATATAGTAGGTGTTCAACAAACATATATAGACTGATGCTTATCATTTAAGATGTTGGCCTGAAAAGACATTTAATAATTTCTAGGGTCAGTCATTTTTAAAATCAGAATATTAAACCCATTATAATAGTCATTATGAGGCCGAATGTCATTGTTTACCTGTATTTTTAAACTATTTGGGATTTGTGAAATCACTTTAAATAAAAACGCACTTAAGGTGTTAGGAAGTTTAGAAATAACAGCATGACCGTTGCATGTTTAAAGTCCCTCTGTGACAGTCTCGGATTGAATACCTCTAGAAACGGAGCTCTCACTACTTTCACAAGGGTTCTATCCACTTTAGATAAACTCATTATTCAAATGTTAGGAACTCAAGGTTGAACGTGACAGGGCCTCTGCCCATACATGCTGGTTGGCAGGGCCAAAAAGGAAACGTGGTTTTGGTGCTACTGGGTAGACAACGGGAGAAAGTCAAGGGATCTCAGCGCTTTGAGTGGCAGCAGCAGCAAGGGGCACTTGACTTAGGATGGTCCTGTGCTTTGGCTTTGGAGGGGGAAGAGAACTATATAAACTGACTAATAAGAACTTTCTCGAAGCTCGGCCTGCTTATCTATTCCTTCCAGTGCCATCTCCTGAGCTATAACACTCAGCCCTCTCTCTCTCCTACACGCCCACGCTTCTTACATGTAAGAGCCGTCTCCAAGCCTCTGTGTTCCTTTTCTTCTTGAATCCTAAGATTCTTCATGCTATCCCCAACACCGCATTGCCAGCTCTGCTCACAACACACTGAATATTAACATGCTATCTCTGAAAATTTTTTAAAAAAGAAAAAAGAGGAGCAAAAACTCAAGCAGGGAATGATTTGTGTAGAACTTGAAGTCAGGGCGGTTGGCAGTGAGTGGTTCATTAAAAAGATCCAGGGATGGGCTTCCCTGGTGGCCCAGTGGTTGAGAGTCCGCCTGCCGAAGCAGGGGACACGGGTTCGTGCCCCGGTCCGGGAAGATCCCACATGCCGCTGAGCGGCTGGGCCCGTGAGCCATGGCCGCTGAGCCTGCACGTCCGGAGCCTGTGCTCCGCAACGGGAGAGGCCACAGCAGTGAGAGGCCCGCGTACCGCAAAAAAAAAAAAAAAAAAAAAAAAAAAAAGATCCAGGGAGCCGGATGAGTCACGGTCCACTGTGGGCAGCCACTTCCTCATCATTTTCACCTGCCACACGGTGAGAACCCATTTATGACTCCAGCGTTCTCAGAGGCAGTGGGATGGAGACTGTGAGAGCGAGCACATGGAACGTAGAATTTTCCAGTTCAGAACCAGTTAACCAAGAACAGCAAGACCCACAATTAGTTAGAAAACACGACTTTCCACGGAGAGCTGCTTAAGGGGCTGGAGATTGTAAAAGCTATCGAACCGTGCTCTTCACAGTAAAGATGGAGGAACACCAATGGCTGTTAGAAAGTTTCTGATTTGTCATTTTGCCAGGGACTCAGGGAAATGGCTATAGAGAAATCAAAGCAGCCACCAGATTGCTGAGGGGAGGAAAATCTTTGTGTTTTAATGCTACTTGAGTAGCACGTGAGGCTTTTGTTTGACAGCATTCGGTGTCATGATTACATGAGGTACAAAGCAGGCGTGATAGATGGGCCACTTGTGTGCTGAAGGGCCACTGGTCACAGAGCCCAAAGCTAATACAGAGGCTCATATCCCGGTGGGATTGCGGACAGAAATCAGGACACCGGAGCTAGAAGTACAGCAACTTGGAATCCTCAGTAGCGAGAGAGTGAGGAGCTAACTAGGTTAAGCGCGGTGATTTGATAGGGAATAGCATTGCATATAATTGGGGTCCATTAGGAGGATTTCAGTCAAGTGACGTGAACCCAGATCAGAACCGGAGGAAAGATATGAATGGGCAAAGGAATGCCCAGTAGTACTCACGTTGGGAATTCGGAAACAGAAGGAGGGAGAGAGCTGCCGTGTCTCAGTGTGGTGGGGAAGCACGGGCAGGACTCAGAACTCAGACCCCTCACTGCTGCTCCATCGCGTTACGTAACGTCTCAGAGCCACAGTGACCCCATCAGTAAAATAGGGATAAGGATACTTCCTGGTGAGGAATCAGTCACATGTAAATACCTCACATTTACTTGTTATTATGGCGTGTTATTTCTGGCTCTTAGGTTAGCTACCCTGGCAACAAGCTTCCGGTTTGCTAGACCCAGGAGTATAGGCTGGCTGGATGAATTATCACCAGATCTTTCTCTTCAGCCTCCATTAGAAATCCAGTCTCACATTTCCAACTGCCAAGTAGATATTTTTACCCAGCTGTTCCACAGTCACCTCAGACTGAATAGGTCTAAAACTTTCATTCATCAATTTCCTACTTTCCTCCCTTATCCCAGTACATGTCCTGAGTCGCCAGGCAGGAAGCCTGGTCTTCATTTTTTACATCTTCTTCTCATGTTGCTGCCCTGGAGACACACAGAAATGCCAGTGGTCTTGTTGTGGTGACTCCCACTGTCACTTCCTTTCTATATTATTGTCACCAGTCCTTCCCCAGACTCTTGTCACCTCCTGCTTGGACCGTTGTGGTCATCATCCCATCCCACTCTCATCCCAGCCCCCTAACCCGGGCTTCCAGCTCAGTCCTTTAATTGGACAGTTTTGATCACGTCATTGCCTGGCTCCAAACTTCAGGTCTCTCCTATTTCCTGAAGGATAAGATCTCAACCCTGTATATCTGTGTTCACAGCCCTGTGTCCAGCACTCAGTGTGATCTCCCGCTGGCCCTGGCAGGAAACCCATTGCACCCGTCCCCGTCTTGGATGCTCACCTTTAAATTTTATTTCCACGTCCTTTGCCCATCCACTTCCTTCAACGGAAATACCCTTCCTCTCCGTATCTTCATCTTGAAATCCCACCGGTTTTTCAAGGTCCAACTCAAACACCACTTCCCTTCTGAAGTTTTCCCTGATCATTCTCAGAAGGGCTCCCTCCCCTTTCAGCAGATCTTTGCATTTTCCTCTTATGTGGCACGTACCAGGTCTTTATTCTGTAGTGTGTTCCTGTTGATGGGACGACTTATTCATCTTTGTATTCATCATTGAGTGGTGCCCAGAGTGGAGGCTCCATCACTTTTCATTCACTGAATGGTTATGTTGTGATGCCTGAGAAACACAATGAAAGAAGGATGCTTCAAACCCAAGTCAAGTCCGTAGGGAGGAAGAAGCAGCCAACCCTTGATCGGGTCTTCGAAGGTGAAGTGAAAGAGAGGCAATTATCTGAAAGTCACACACTACCCTCTACGTCCTTTTTGTCTAATTAAATGAATAACTTAAGCTTTGGTAGCTGGAGGAATCTGTGTCATTATTGACATTCTTCATTGTAGAAATGAGCTTCTAAGTCATGTGAGTTGGACGGAGTTTTCCAAAACAGACCAGAATGTGGGGAAGCCAAAGCTGACAGTGACTGGGCTGAAAGAAAACAGATATCCTGGGCAAGATGCCTGTAAATGCTGAACGTATCCAGAAGGAGGGAAGAATTCTTGTCTGGGGCTCATGAATTTGTCTGATGTAGAATTCCTTTTAGGAAGCTTTTCATCTGATTCCTCTCATGGCTCCTTGATTTGCAAAATATACATACTATATTATCAAAATATATAATCAGGCATGTGTTAATTAGCATGGGTAGTTGTCAGAATGTTTCTGATCGAGAAGAATAAAAAGACCAAGCCAATCCTCTTGTGTATACAATATGTTTGAGGACAGGTGGAAAAACAAATTATTATAAAAAGTTTGCCAGCTTGCTTGTTCTAGGAAGAGAAATGCTTCCAAACAGTCTTAAATATACAAGCCTTCAAACTTCAGAGGATAAATCAATCCTCATCAAATAAACAGCCATTGCACACGAGGAAGGAACAAGTAGGAAAAAAAATAGGACATGATCAGGTGCTGAGGTTTTGAATAGTTAGGACTGAGACACTTATTATATAATGTTGGAATTATACTCTCAAACCTCTTCTAGAATCTGAGCAATTGGATGATCTAAGTGATCAAGGGCTGTTGTATCCGCGCTATATAATTTTTGACACATGGTGTTTTAAAGATTTTTTTTTTGATGTGGACCATTTTTAAAGTCTTTATTGAATCTGTCACAATGTTGCTGCTGTTTTATGTTTTGGTTTTTTGGCTGCAAGGCATGTGGGATCTTAGCTCCCCGACAAGGGATCGAACCCATACCCCGTGCACTGGAGGGCAAAAAGTCTTAACCACTGGACCACCAGGGAAGTCCCCGCACATGATGTTTATAGGGTTTACATAAATATATTACAAAATAGAAAAGATGTTGGTCATCCACTGGGTGAAAACATTTGCCCACATGTGTGATTCTTATTCAGGACACTGTTCCATACTGGCTAATAGAAATGATAGCGTTACTATATCACAGAGAAAATGAAAAAAAAAAAAAACAAACTAAATGGCATCTCAAAGTGAGACACAATATTTTAATTACTAGTCTGATAGTTCTGTTTGTTTTTTTTTAAATCAGCATTTTGCCGTACAAATCTCTCTATCTCTGTAACTTCTTCGATATAAAAGTCCATCATGGAAGATTCACATGAACTAATTCAAATACAAGCAAATATTTGTTTTTTAAAATTTTATTGAAGTATAGTTGATTTACAATGTTGTGTTAATTTCTGCTGTACAGCAAAATGATTGTTTTATATATATATATATATATATATATATATATACACACACACTTTTTCAGATTCTTTTCCATTATGGTTTATCATAGGATATTGAACATATTTCACTGTGCTACTCCTTGTTTTTATCCATTCCATATATAACGGTTTGCATCTGCTAATCCCAAACCCCCAATCCTTCCTTCCCCCACCCCCCATCCCCTTTGGCAACCACAAGTCTGTTCTCTATATCTGTGAGTCTGTTTCATAGATATATTCATTTGTGTCATATTTTAGGTTAAACATATAAATGATATCATATGGTATTTGACTTTCTCTTTCTGACTTACTTCACTTAGTATGATCATCTCTAGGTCCATCCATGTTGCTGCAAATGGCATTATTTCATTCTTTTTAATGGCTGAGTAATATTCCATTGTGTGTGTGTATATATATACACATATATCACATCTTCTTGATCCATTCATCTGTCGAGGGGCATTTAGATTGTTTCCATGTCTTGGCTATTGTAAATAGTGCTGCCGTGAACATAGGGGTGCACAAATGCAAGCAAATATCTAGTCAGAGACTAATATTCACCTTCAAAAGAGAACGTCTTTCTTTCCCCCCAGCAGCCACAAAATTCTGCAGCGCCAAATCATCAAACCAGGAGCCCGTACGGGCAAAGACTGTTTGGATAAGCTAGAGGTCTGCGTTAAAACAGACCGAGATACATTTGCATTCCACCGAAGATAGTTGTTTTTTTGAATGTTGGATGCCCTTTTTAGTTTGGGTTGTGAGAAACCCAAAATCTATCTTTCTTATAGAAATCTGTCTTATAGATAAGATAATATCTATACAAAATGAGAATGTTTAAAATGCATCACGTGCAGACCCTAAAGAGCAGTGTGAACATGGTGATACAACATAAAATGAGCAGGAGAGCCTTGCTGTTACGGTCAGTGCCCATCCCACTGTATAGGAGCTCTACAGAGCGTACCTTTTGGGAAAGAGGGGAAAACAACGATCATATGTGGGTGGATATTGGGCTGGGAACACGTATGAGGTACCACACTTTGCCTGTTTTCCCTCTGTATCTCAGTGTCTTCCTTTCACGCCAATTCCTGAAACACCCTTTTATCGAAGTCTTCACAATGACTTTCAACACGGGTCCTTAGAAACTGTTTAAATACCGTAATGTCATTTTTGGAAAGCATTCTCCCTGCTTTCACCCACCTTCTACACGTCTATGAACTAAGCTTCCATCCCCTGCCCATACACGTATGTCAGTGTCTCTATATCGTGGCGATATATTATTCTGGATTTCTCTGGAAACAGAGCCTGAGATCAGGATTTGAGTGCCAAGTGGGGACAGTCAAGCTGCCACACTCACCCAGCTGCACTCCTGTGCCCGCAGCTCCTCCTGAATGTCTGGGGACACATCACCTAAGTGTTCTGATTCTAGGTTTCTTCTGCAAAACTAGTTTAGTAATACCTACCTAGCAGAGTTGTTATTAGGACTAGGAAAAATACTTATAAAATGTCTGGTATATAGTAAGTGCTTGAACAAGTGTACCCATTCCTTTGTGTCCTATGATGTATATTATATTAACATTTAATTCAGTATGAAATTTGTATTTAACCAATCAAATTTTAGTCTCAGTATTTGTGTCTCAGACTTTTGGTTCTGACTCTATTTTTTAATCATTAAAAAATGAACTGTAATCCTGAGTATATTTAAATGTAATTTTCTTTTTGGCATTTTTCAAGTTTTTTAAAAAAATAGTAACCAGGGCTTCCCTGGTGGTGCAGTGCTTGGGAGTCCGCCTGCCGATGCAGGGGACATGGGTTCGTGCCCCGTGGCTAGGCCCGTGGGCCATGGCCGCTGGTCCTGCGCGTCTGGAGCCTGTGCTCCGCGATGGGAGAGGCCACAACAGTGAGAGGCCCGTGTACCGCAAAAAAAAAAAAGAAAAAGAAAAAATAATAACCAAAGTACAATGCAGTTAGGAAGATAAACCTGATAATCCTACTGCAAAAGTTTCTGCATTTTAAAATCAATTAGAAATTGTTATTGTTATATTATTATTTGTTATGAATGATGCATCGTTCATACCTTCTCTATATGTGCCTCATTCATGTTGCAGTAATGAGTGGTGTAGACATTTATCCTCTGTCTGCAGTAAGATGATCCATGACAAGTTCATGTGGACGCCTTGATCTTGAGGTGATGAACGTGGACCCTTTAATCACCAAGATAATTAGGTAAAATGGACAGAGCTGATCTATTTCTTGGAAGAGCAGTTTAATTTTCAGTGGCTATATCAGTGGATATAACTTTTTCCAGGCCAAAAAGCTTAATAACTTTAAGACAACTGACTCTGTCACCACCTGCAATTGTGGTAATTCTAAACAGAGTCAGATTTCTCCTAACTGACCTTAGGAATCCCTGGGGAATCCCTCCCCTGCTTCCTAGACCACATCCCCTCTGTGCTGTCTGTACCCCCCCCCCCCCATTTTCACTTGCTTTTATTCAAGCCACGCTAGTGACGTTTGACACTAAAGATCCCAGATGCACCAAAGGATGCTGATAAACCCACTGTGGCCTGAACCCAACAGAGAGGCACCCACGTGGCCAGGAGGCGACCTCAGCTCTCCTGAGGTCTGGATTGGGTGCAGGTTCTGGATCACTGCTCAGTCGGCTGTGTTATCCCCGTGGCCCGGGAGGTCCGGCATTCATCCCCTTTTCTTGGAGACACCACCACACAACAGTGCCACTTGGTGGATTCTGGGATTGAGGTGAAGTGGCTCTTTCACTCAGGACCCAGGCACGAGCATCTGGGTGTCAGGATGGAGGATGGAGCCAGGCATACTCTGTAGCACACTCCAAATCTGTTCCAGCTTTCAGAGTTTCACATGAAATCCTTGGCACATAGCAAACGCGTGAACAGGTGTACCCACCTTGCAAGCTTGTGAAATCTTGGAGTTGATCAAATAGGCAGTGGGGAACCACGGGAGGGATGTGTGCAGAAGAGTAATACGGGAGGCTAGAAATAGAAAGCTTACTCTGGGTACGGGTGGGGTGAGTCTGATGGTGTAAGAGGACAAAAAGCTAGGTGGGCAACTAGGAAGCTTTCCCACCTAAGCACCACACCCCACATTAACCTGGGACCTTGATTCTCTTCTCCTTTGACCTGGGTTCTTTCCCAGGAGGCCCCTTACTTTTTCTCCTATGGTTAGATGTTGGAATAACAAAAGCTACAAATGTCAAGATCTCATTCTTCAAAGGTTGGGTGGCGTAGATACTTTCACAAATTTTATGAATCTTGGGGAATATTATCATATTCCAACGTCATCTATGGAATACGTTGTATTTATAAAGGACGAGTAACTTGTGCTATTCTTAGCTATTTGCTTCCTTTGAAAAACATATTAAAGATAAAAATGAATTAGGTAACTCAACAGTGAGTAATGCTGCTGAAGTGTATGTGTGACCCAGATGTCAAAACCTTTTCACTCAGTGAAAAAGTATCACGATGTTTTGATTTATGTCTCGTACTTTTGATATATGAGTATATGCCTATCTTTCAGGTTATTTCATGTAGTATTTTGTCTCAAGTGTAGCTTTGCTCGCCCCTAGATATGATTAGAAGATAACTAAGTGTGTTTCAGGAAAAATAAGCAGTGATGTCATTTTCCAGATTGTGGGTTCATCAGCACTTAATTTCCCTAAGATGATGGTCTATTCATCTTTATGATGGAGTTACAGCGGCTCCAGCTTTCAAATCCACAATCCTAAAGCATCATCATGAATTAAAAACCTTTTGTTTTTTAAGCCTGATAACATCACATAAACTTCATGATAGATTTTACATGGTAGCATTATTGAAACACAATGTTAGCCCAAGGAAATGAAAATATCACTTTGCACAGGGTCTGCTGTACAAAAATACTAAGTATGCTGTGTAGTAGAAATTACCACAACATTGTAAATCAACTATACTTCAATAAAATAAATTAAAAAATGAAACAGGACAAAATATATACTAAAGAATTCTTTAATAACAATAATAATAGTAATAGTATTATTATTAGGAGCACAGGTAATATAGTTTTTGTTCTCCGGATAATTGATCACATTAGCCTGACGACAGTCAATGTCTCGTTTTTCGGAATTGGCTCGGCACTTTCCCTGTTTAACCATGTTACCCAGGGTTTCATGTTTATTTTCCTCTCCTTTCACCTCTCTGCCTAGATTTGGATGATCTCAGAGATATTCTGGATAATCTTTACAAAGTCTGGCAAGATGATTTATCTGTGTGGTTTTCACTAAAATCTATTGAAGTGATAAGCACAGGCTAAAGTATAGCACATCTTTCAAAATGCTTTCTCCCGGACTCCATTTGGCCTAAGGAAATGGGGTGTTGTTTACATCTGACAGCTGTTAGTCTAGTGGAAGGTAAGGATCTACTGGGCAGGGCTGGAAATGTAGCAAGTGGCTTTAGCGGTGAGCTGCCTGTATGATGCTTCAAAGAACAGCTGGGCTGAGCCACCAGTGACATCCTTTCGGAGTGCAGTTCACTTACTACCTGGAAATGAGTGGATGTGGCAAAAGTATCTGACCCATAAAATTATTGCTCTGACCAAAAGTATAATTCTAACAAGATTGAGAAAGAGAGTTGAGAATAGAAAAAAAATGAAACAAGGAAAATAACCATTCTCTCACGTTATACTTCACTGTGTTGGATGCCAATGAAAGTGAGTGCTGGGTATCAATAAAGAAAGTTGCATTGTGTTCATAGAAAATTAGTGTCAAATAAATATGCTCTCCCTCTTTCTCTGCCCACTGCCTCTGAATATTGCCCTAGTCCCTACCTCAAAACAACAACAACAGGCTTCCCTGGTGGTGCAGTGGTTAAGAATCCACCTGCCAGTGCAGGGGACACGGGTTTGATCCCTAGTCCGGAAGATCCCACATGCCACGGAGCAACTAAGCCCATGTGCCACAACTACTGAGCCTGCACTCTAGAGCCCATGAGCCACAACTACTGAGCCTGCGTGCCGCAACTACTGAAGCCTGCACGCCTAGAGCACGTGCTCCACAACAAGAGAAGCCACCGCAACAAGAAGACCGCACACCGCGACAAAGAGTAGCCCCGCTCGCCCCAACTAGAGAAAGCCCATGCGCAGCAATGAAGACCCAACACGGCCAAAAATAAATAAATAATATAAATTTGAAACAACAACAAACAAACCGAAACTCTTTTCTTTTCCTTCCAGTTTTATTGAGATGTAATTGACTTACAGCACTGTAAAAGTTTAAGGTGTGCAGCATAATAATTTGACTTACATTCAACATGAAATGATAACCCCAGTAAGTTTAGTGAACATCCATTACTTCATATAGATAAAAAATAGAAAAAAACCTTTTCTTCCTATAATGAGAACTCTCAGGATTTACTCTCTCAACTGTCATATATAACATACAGCAGTGTTAATTGTATTTATCATGTTGTACATTATATCCTAGTATTTACTTATTTCATAACTTAGTACCTTTTGACCACTTTCATCCAATTTCCCCCTCTCACCCGACACCCACCTCAGGTAACCACAAATCTGATCTCTTTTTCTCAGTTTTTTTTTTTTTTGAAGTATAATTGACCTATAACACTATGTCTGTTCTTGGTACGCAACATTGTGATTCAGTATTTCAATACAGTACCAAACGATCACCACGATAAGTCTAGTTACCCTCTGTTAACATACAAAGATGTTACATAGTGATTGATTGTATTCCCCGTGCTGTAGATTTCATCCCCATGACTCCTTTGTTTTACAGCTGGAAGTTTCTACCTCTTGATCCCAAAACTCTCTTAACAGCCAAGAGCCAGATTTTTGTGGGGCTGTCCTTTTACATAGAGGACGTAGTGGGTGTTCAATAAATGCAAAGAATCATAGTGACTTGATTTAGCGTCGTGAACCGGGATGGAAACGAAGCACATCCGTTCACTCGTTTTCAAAAAAGTTTAAGTGGCTGAGTGCATCAGAGTGATAGTTTAAAGATCCTGTCTCTGCTAAACCTCTCCTTGTAACTTCAGCGAGGGGGTTGATTTTCCCTTAACACCCAATAGTCAGAGAGCTGTGAGAACATGCGTTCCACCCGGGCTGAAAACACTGAGCTGCATTCCAGATGCCTTCTCTTCACGGTCCGATGCGTTCCTGGTTGTAGCCACAAGCTGAATTTGTCCGCATGGGGTTGCTTGCTCCAGATTTATGGTGTGGTTCTCCCCCACTTTGTGTTGACTCTTTGTTCACAAAGAGACACGCTGAATTCAGAAATATGCTTTTTGGCATTGACCTACTAAAGTATCAGTTTGCTCCTGATATGAAAGCCAGCATCAAAGATATGGACAGGACAAGGTCAGTGACCTCTGAACATCTTGAAGCCTTTCATTTTTCAACTGCACTCATGCCGGGGAGAAGCCTGGCTTTAGTAGTCCTGTGCCCTTTGGAACAGGTTGAGCAATGCTGCCTACAGAGTCTTCCTTTTCATTTGAGCCCATGGCCTTTGGAACGTTTGCACCTCCCCCCATAAGGAATGCCCGCAAATCTCATACTTTGGCAAGCTTTGACTCTCCTTTTCTGAGTTATTTTTCAAAGCAGAAGGCAAGCAATGATCGCAGGGTCATTTAATGTTTGTAGTGCATTTTGGTTTTTAGAGCATAGAAATGCTTGTGTTCTTCAGCCTTTGGCTTTTTCGGTCCTACGGGTGAAAAGATTAGATTGATAAAAGGCAGAGACCTACTTTTGGAATATAGGCATTCCCCATTTTACAGATGAATCCTTTTTCCAAAAGTGCATTTGTCAGTATTTGTTTGGAATTTTGAATTCTTTGCCCGGAGAGAAGATGTTGAAAATTATGGTTAGGTTTCCAGGCTAGTTGAGACAACTATACTCAATCTATGTCATGAGCAAATTTTGAAACTATTAGTACCAGTGGTGGGACTCAGACAGGAAGCCAGTGGGGCCCCAGGAAGCCATGGGGGCAGCTGAAGGCGCAAATCTTTGGACGCACAGATAGCATCCGTTCCTGAATCCCTCATCCATCTTCTGCCCATTTCTCTGGGCTCTGATGTCCATCTTGAGTCACACTTCTATGCTTATAGTTAGGCTTTCTTCCCAAAATACATTCCTCATTCCAAATGTATTACCTTCTCTCTTTCTCAAATAAAACTACCATTTCTTAATTCTGCTGCTCTAACCTGGTAATAGTAGGAAAGCCACCTGATTAAATTAATCATATTTTTGTATGTATGCAAGGGATTGATAACCCCATAACCCTTCATGCTACTTGCATTAAAAAATAGAATGTCTCACAGGTGGCCAACAGGCACATGATAAGATGCTCAACATTGCTAATCTTTAGAGAAAGTGCAAATCAAAACCACAATGATGTATCATCTCACACTGGTCAGAATGGCCATCATCAAAAAGTCTACAAATAATAAATGCTGGAGAGGGTGTGGAGAAAAGGGAACCCTCCTACACTGTTGGTAGGAATGTAAATTGGTACAGCCACTATGGAGAACAGTATGGAGGTTCCTTAAAAAACTAAAAGTAGAGTTACCATATGATCTAGCAGTCCCATTCCTGAGCATATATCTGGAAAAGATGAAACTCTAATTCAAAAATATACATGTGCCCCAGTGTTCCTAGCAGCACTATGAACTGGAAGCAAGACAGAGAAGCAATCTAAGTGTCCAATGACAGATGAATGGATAAAGAAGATGTGATGTATATAAATATATATACACACACACACACCCACACACACACACACACACATAAACGCACGCGCGTTTCAACCAAATCATCACGGGTTAGAGGATTCTGTTTTTAGTCTATTCATGAATTACAGGCATCCGTCTTCGCTGTATACTCATTCACTCCCTTTCTGTTTCTCTCTCTGTTACATATATGTCGTAGTTACCTAAAAGTTGAGCAGCTCTTGGATGGCCAGTTGTGATGGGAAGAAAAAAGGGAAGAAACCAAGAAAAGGAACTGCCATTTACTGAGCACCTACTATGCTCCAAGTATTCTGACCAAAGGGCTGAAAAATGCCTTTATTTCTGGCTTTTCCCACACCTCTGTAGTAATGTGGAGACAACAAAATGAAGGCTTGCCCAGGGCAAGTGACTCACCAAGCCAAAGTTGATTCAAAAATACAGTCTGTCTGGGACTTCCCCTGTGGTCCAATGGTTAAGACTCCGCGCTTCTACTGCAAGGGGCACGGGTTTGATCCCTGGTGGGGGAACTAAGATCCTGCATGCCACGTGGTGCACCCCCCCACACACACATAAATACAGACTATCTCTATGAAATCATACCGGTTCCCTCCTTCACACCCTAACCCTACCCCTAACCCTTAAAACAAAGCACCTTTAAAGAAAAGCTATAATTAGATCCATTGAGAAGTTTAACTCCATGCATTTTTTGCTCATATGTCTTTAGCATTTTTAAAGACGTGCCCTCCTCTCCTGATGTTCTACCATCTCAGTCTTGATGGAAGGTTCTAGCACCTTATCGGTTGCTCTCTTTAAGGTACAGGCTGTCCCCTCAGTGATGCTGTTCCGGCAGGCGTCCCTGGAAATGTACTTGGATAAGAATGTTTGCTATGACCGGCCTTGTTTCCTGGCTGTGTTCCATCGTCCCCTTCACACACATTTCCTTACCTTGACATGCCTTAGATCTGTCTTCTCTCACTGATTTTACGAACATACAATTATTTTCTTGTTATTAAAATCATAATCACGCTTTCAGTTGCTACTTATTCCTGGAAACTGCATATTAAGATTATTTTTATCTTGCCGACACTAAAGTTAACAACTCATAAATTTTATTTTATAGTCATGGATATTAACCCCATAGCTGGCTGCCTCTAGCTCCTGGGTGAAAAGAGAAGTGAGGTTTTTTTTCCCCTAAGAGTTAGGGGAATGCAGAAGGGACTTGAGGGTGGATAAAGCTTGCAACCACTTCTGAGGGGACAGGTACCAAAAGGCCAACAAGGAAGCAGAGAAGGTTTGCAAGCAGCAGGGGAGGGCCTCACTGAAGTCAGGAAGCTCCATTTCCTCCCACCCCACAGAGCATCCTTAGAGCTCTGAGCCTGATTTTTGGTTCCACTGGAATGTGGGCTCCTCTATAAACATTTGCCACTTCCCAATTAACCATAACGTGGGTTTTAAAAGGTAAGCACAATGCAGGCACTGCACTGACCATGTAGAGGAAGTTATTCTTTTTGAAAGCAACCTTGAGATTCATTATAGGTTGATGAAGCTCTATGTGGGAGCCTTATGAATTCATTTTCTATAATGAATCATTAGAGGCTGGAAACGTAGGTTGAACAGTGAGTGATTCTGTACATCTGTCGCGTACCAGAAAAGAGACAGTGACTGCAGCCTTCTACACGTATAGACTAGTCTGACCCTGTTCTTAGGTAAAGACCAGAGTCCCACACGTGGCTTCTGGGGTCTCCTGCTTCCTTCTGCAGCCTGGTCTCTCATCCTTTGCCCTCCTGATCTGTGCTCTCGACACTGCAGTTCGCAAACATTTTGGTCTTAGGACCTCTGTTCAGTCTTAAAAATGATGGAAGACCACAAGGAAACTTTGTTTATGCATGGTATATTTATTGATATGTATGCATTGGAAAATACAGCTGAGAAATTTTTTAAATACTTATTTTTAATTCACTTACAAATAAAAGTCCATGCCACATAAACCCAATTCTTTTTTTTTTTTTTTTTTTTTTGCTGTACGCAGGCCTCTCACTGCTGTGACCTCTCCCGTTGCGGAGCATAGGCTCCGGACGTGCAGGCTCAGCGACCATGGCTCACGGGCCCAGCCGCTCCGTGGCACGTGGGATCTTCCCGGACCGGGGCATGAACCCGTGTCCCCTGCACTGGCAGGCGGACTCCCAACCACTGTACCACCAGGGAAGCCCGGCTTTTTGTTTTTAATTGTAGTCATATGCACATAACATAAAATTTAGTATCTTAAGCATCTTTAAGTTCAGCAGCGTTACATCCTTTTGCATCGCTGTGCAGCTGCTCCCAAGGACCCTTTTCATCTTCCCAGTGAACTTCAACTCCCCATTTCTCCCTCCCCCCAGCCCCTGGCAACCACCATTCTACTCTCTATCTCTATGAATGAGCCTACTCCAGGGACCTCGTAGGAGTGGAATCACACAGTATTTGTCCTTTTTGTGTCTGGCCTATTTCATTTAGTGTAATGTCCTCAAGGTTCATCCATGTTGGGGCACATGTCAGAATTTCCTTCCTTTTTAAGGCTGAATTGTATTCCAGTCTATGTACGGACCACATTTTGTTTATCCATCATGTGTTGATGGACATTTGGGTTGCTTCCACTTTTTGACTATTGTGTACAAGGCTGCTATGACCACAAGTGTGCAAGTGTCTCTTCGAGACCTTGCTTTCAGTTCTTCTGAGTTGATAGTAGCTTTTGATGTCATGGATTAGTAGTTTACATCTGTAGGGCAGAGGCCCAGGAGGCCCTGGTTGATCCAAGGATCACAGAATTCCTCTAGCATGACCTTGGCACTGCCTGGTCTTCCAAGGTGACTGTCATGTGGAAAGCCTGTGACAGATGCTCTGTCTTAAATGAAGCCTGTTTGGGGAGTTCCATCTACTTGATATTATGTTTTATGTGACCTTATGCTGTGAAATTTCTTCCCTAACAGAGCAACTATTATGGCTTGTAGGGTTGAAAAACAACATAGCCTAGAAATTTTATGCCATGTAAAAGTTTTTCATGGCCTCTATAAAAAAGATAATAATAACTTATTTCTTTGGTCTTTTTATTGATGAATTCAAATTATATTTTATGGCTCTGACCTTCACATTCTAAAATGAGTTATAATTTATATTCTTGGAAAATGTATAATTGGAATTATTTTAGTCAAATGATTGTGGGAACGTGTAAATAATTTTACTGGGTTTTCTGATTTTGATTTTGAATTAGCCTAAGTCTTTACTTGGCCACAGTCTCAAACTCCCTCCCCGTCCCCCCCATTCTAGTCCAGACTTGCTTTAATTATTTTTATGTCCCTATATGTTCATACAACTCTTTCATGGTCTCTTTCTGGAAACATCTATTACATATTCAAATGTGGTCTGCATGCATTTTCTCTCATTTGCAGCTGCTCAATGAAAATGTTAACAAGAGATCCCTTTGTATCTCTTGGGAATTATCTACCTTTGCTTTTCTATAGCAACTTTGTCCTTAACCCACAGTGTCTTGGCAATGGGGCAGGTTTAGAAAGGAGAGAACTCGTATTACCATGCTCAGAATAGGGGTGAGTTACCACCAGTTGTTGGATTATTTCTAATCTGTGTTTTCTTCTCCTTTTTGCTCACCCTCCCTGTCTTGCTGCCCCTCGGAACATGGCATGTGACCTGCCCATCACCTGGAAAACTGTTATCTCTGCATGTGACACGGGCAATGTGGGTGAGTCCTGAAATTAATGTTTAAGCTGTTGATTTCTCTCTCTTGTCTGGGGAAGAAAAAAATTGCCAAGTGCAATTGTTTGATGCGACAATATCTTTAGCATCTTAATGCCCATGTGCGTGCACCCCAAGCACATTAATGTTTTGCCGTTGGTTTTCTTTATTTTTGGAAGGGGAAGGTTTATATGATTTTTTTTTACGTGGGCCTCTCACTGTCATGGCCTCTCCGGTTGTGGAGCACAGGCTCCGGACGCTCAGGTTCAGCGGTCATGGCTCACGGGCCCAGCTGCTCCGCAGCATGTGGGATCTTCCCGGACCGGGGCACGAACCCGTGTCCCCTGCATCAGCAGGCGGACTCTCAACCACTGTGCCACCAGGGAAGCCCTATATGATTTTTGAAGAATAGTTCTTTATAACAAATCAAATGGAATTTTCTAAGGCTCTTGTTCAATTGTTTCTATAAATCACACACTGCAAATATTCATAATTACCGTTTACGGCAGATATAAATGTGTTTGTTTTTGTAATGCTGGGATCGTTTTTAATATAAAGGCATTGGAAATGATACATTGTTGATGTATTTATATTAAATGAGTCATGAATCTTGACATGAAATCTTCCCACTTTAATTGGTTCTCAGTCGATGGTTTCAAAACGCAAGGTAGCAACACTGTTAAATATCAAATTCTAACTTTGCTCTTCCAAAACTGGGCAATAAGGATGTACTGGGCACTCACCTATTGCACATGCAGGACCAGGGAGGGGAGAGAGGGTTGATGTCTGCTGGTGGATTTCTTGCTGTGGAATGGAGACCAGACGACAGGCAGGTTTTGAATACAAAAAATAGATTTTTAGTTACATTTCTTTCTAGTTATCAAGCATGTGGGAAGCAAGATTTTTTAAAAAGCCTTTGATTAGCCTGATATTATAGAAGTGGCTGGTCCAATAGCTTCTATCCATTTTTAAAAGTACTTAGCATGGCTAATTCCCGGAAAAAAGAAATCAGTTGGGGTATATTTCCATAGGAAAATCACTGTCTTGGTTATCAGTTCCCCTTTCATCTTGGGTCTCCCTCTGCATAAATTTCAAATAAATTTCAGACTGCCATCTTAGCCAGTTGAGCTGGTGGGATTTCCCTTGTTGGGAGCAAATACATTTGTTATTGCCATCTGTTATTTCTGGAATCTCTAAAATTATATTGAATGTTAGCATGAAAGTTGGCATGGATGGTTGTAAGATTTTCTATTGTGGTGTAAGTAATTTGCGAATCCTTATCTTAGATGATTTAGTTGCCCGTAAATATCCTAAGGAATATGTATCATTTGAGTTTACTCTGTTCAGCTGTGAGTAGTTGATTTGACACAATTACCACCTAATCAGCTATTTTGCCTATTGGGTTATGCTATCATTTTTCAGTTCCACATCTAAAATCTCCTTTTGGGATTCACACTGTGTGTTTTCCTCTGTGTGTCTCTCTGGGTCTTTCCATCGCCCTCCTTCTCGTAAATGATAACCCCACTGGTCAACCATCCTTAAAATCTCACTTTCTCTTCCAATAATAATCAGTAACCAGAACCTACTTCTTTTAAATTAATCATGCCCCACATCTTGTGAATTCTTCTTTTGTCTGGGACCTGGAAAGCCTTCTGAAGATAACACTGTATTTGTGAGATGCTCTGGGAATCTTCAGAAATCTCTGGTCCTAAAAGCAGCAAAGTACAAGTCAGGGTGTTTGCTTATTATTTCTCATCGGACTCTGTTGTAGGGCATGTGTGTTCCCACCAGCCTCTCCTTTTCCTTCACTTTCTAAGGCTCCCTTCTAGTCTATTAAGGAATCTTTTGATGTGTGGGGTCATTTGGTTTTTTAATCTGTTTTTGTTCCATTTATAGGGAGGGGATAGGCTGGCTCTGCAGCCTAAAGAGTTACTGGTTTGGTCAATATGGGATCGTTTTCTTAAAAAAAAAAATAGCTAGTGGGTTTGTCACCCTGACATGTTACTTTTGGGGATGTGCACAATCACATGTCATCAGCACCCTCATTCTCAGCCTCACCTTCATCACTTCCTCTTTCCCAGGTGCTGGCTGATGGACTCCACATGCATCTCATTTAATCTTCCTAACACCCTCATGACACAGGAACTTTTTATCATCTGAATTTATGGATGAGTAAACTGAGGTACAGCTTGACCTGCTGAAGGCCACCAGGGTCCTAGTCATAAAATCTTTTCATTTAGACACATTTCCTTTTAACCATTTTAATATACTCTTGGACTCTTCTGTACCTTCAAAGACAGAATTTTGGTGCATCTCAGACAATACTTTGTCCCATACAACGAAATTTGTCTTTTATCCGGCGGTTATGTAAAGCTCTTTCATGAGTCATGGTAGGGAGTGAAGTGGGGGCAGGAGTGGTTATAGTAAAAGACTTGTCAATTAGTAGGGTGATTTGCCCTATGAAAGAGATTTTTGTTTCAAGAGGAGTTGATATCTTTGTATCTGACAATATAATCATATTTTGATAGAACGAATAGTAGTTTTGCAGGAAAAAAAATCGAACAGAAGCTTAATTCTTTCCCAATTCATATAAACCCTGTACCTACAAATTCCATTTAGATTTCCAACTCTTGCTTTTGAGGGTTACTGAGCTTCTAAATCCATCATGAGTACTTCTCTAATAGCTAATTTTCTGCTTTATTAGTCAGGGTAATAAGACCCTTCTCAAAATCAGAGAGACATAAAAAGCAGAAAGTTATCTCGGTCGCCTAGCTCACCCTGCTTGAATCTCCCAAGGGTCTCCATTGACAAGGGTAGGAGTTGCTGGAGCCTGGCCACAGACATCTTGGACAAGATGCTGGGATTTCCAGTTGCCCAAGGTGAGCAGGTACTCATAACATCTTACCTGAGTTTTGCGGCAGCTTGCCAAACCCTTCTTTTCATCTTTACACCATCGTCCATCTTGCTCCAGAGAGACACAGCCAAGCTGTAAAGCTGCCCCTGCCCCACTCCTGCATTAAACGCCCCAGGGGTCCCATCTTGCTTCTGGTACTGCCTCTCCACCATAGTTTGGCAACAGCCTGGTGAGCATTAATCATTTGTCTGGGTGTCACAGGTAAGGGGCTGTTAATAATAAGTCTAAGTATTAAAGTTTAAAAAGTATTTTTTTTAAGTAAAATAGACTGTTTTCAAGTTTACCTCTATGGCACTATTATTTGCACTCACTTTTATTCCATATTATTTCTTCTGTGTGTAAGATAGATAAAGATCTATCTGTCTATCTAGCTATCGGATGCCACATCTGGCTATGTGCTGGGGATTGTGTATAAAATCATCAGCCCTCCTTATTTGTCTTATCACCTAATGGTTCCTGGTGTCCAGCTAATAATTCTGTTTATCAAGAGTTTCTGTAGTGCTTGTGAGTTGTGATTTTGTAGTTATTAACTTGGGCAATGTAATTTTACTCGTGGAAAATTTCTAGGTAAGAAGGAAGGCAAGGATAGATTAAGAGAGCTCCGACATTGTGTTGTATGCAGTGATGTTATGAACATTCTGACCCGTAATGACAGTAATTTTTGATGACCAAGTAAACATCAAAGTGGTGATAAGGAGTAGAACTTGCAGGAGGAAAAATCATATAACTAAAAAGTTAAAACCTTCATTTGTTTCAATAACAAAAAATAACATAGTTACTCTTCAAGAGCCCATGTTTATTTACTTTTTTAATATTACCCATGTAATGGAGGTCTGAAAAAAAAGGCAAGGTTCTTCTTTCAAAATACAACAAGATATTTTGAAAAATCTTATGCACTGAAGGTTTGTCTTATAAGATGACTGATTCTGTATATAGTAGATGATGTTAGTACTTACATGTTTATATAAGGTGTTATCCCTACCACCCTCATCCTCCTGAAATGTCTGTGCTGCTTTTTGCTTTCTATTCCCAAGTAATTTTGCTAGAGGTGAGGAGTTGGAAAAATCAGGAAGTATAAGATGCATGAAAAGTTATCTGTCTTGTGTCTTGGTCTGAAAAAAAGGTCAAGAACAAAGCTCTTTAGGATGACCCACACGTTTCCCCCGATCCTGTTACCACCTCCCAGATGCATCTGCCACTTTGCTTTTAGCCCCAGACTTGTGTCACTTGTCACTCCTGCTGTGTCCCATGTGTGTCCCTGCCATTAGTATCCCAGGAACTCACATGTATCCATGATTTCTCTCATTTTCTTCCTCCTGCTTCCCGCTCCTTCCCTCGTCTTTATCTAGTAACTTCTGCTTGTCTGTTACACACAGCTCCTGCAAGAATTCTGACCTGATAAACATCCTCTCCTCCCACCCTACTGGGTATAAGAATCCATCAGACTTTTACAGCACCCTGCATGTGTCTCCCTGTGTCTTTGCATGTCATAAGGGAGTGATGGATTTATCTATATATGCCCTCTTTGGTTTCATAAAATCAGAAAGAACCGGGATTTCATCTTTAACAATTCCTTATGCCTAATGCCTACAATCTGCAGGGCTGTCTCGGGTTGTGTTTCTTGAGGATAGATTATGAAATGGACATTGGCGGCCATGGTGTTTCTTAGCAAGAGCTCCTGGGACCAAGGCCAAGGAGGAAAGCAGGACTGGGAAGAAGGAGAAGTTGTGATCCCCACAAAGGTCTCAGCTCACCCTATGGGGACCCCTATAGCTGGAATGACCTCCAGGTGGTTCCCAATTAGAGCAGGATGGCCCGAGCATCCTTACCCCTACGGGAAGGAGGTGTGACCTGTGCAAGGCAGTTTTCTTCAGTGGAGGCAACCCCACAAAGGACTGACAGCTGAGGACTGCCTTTTGGCAGCATTTCTAGAAGCTGGAGGATTATAAATCCTTTGTTCCTGTAAGGGGATCCGGGCAGGATATCATGGTGTCCACCGTATAGGCACAGAACTTTTTTGTGAAATTAACTGAAGAAGAGAAAATGCCTGTGAATTTGGGAAACAGGGGATAAGAGGAGGAAATGAAACACGTGGGTGATTTCTATCTGCTCTATTAATAGAAATGGTTTTAATAAAATGGATTTTTCTCTGAATAAGGAGATACAATTTTTTAAGACCCTTTAAGCTTTAAGGCTTCCAGCCCTAAAAGCAGCAAATGCATTGTTTGTAACTATTCCAAATACTGACATTTCTGCTCCTCATTTCATAAATATTTGTTGATTCCCCGAAAGATACACAGCACTATAGTAGCCAGTGTGGGACCCAAAAAAATTGTTTAAAGAAAAAATCAAATATCAAGGAGATTTCAAACCATTGGTAGATAAAGCTGTCTAGAGGATTGATCATAATGCAAAGCAGAATGAAACTTTGGAATGAGATGTCATACGAGCTGAGCTTTGAACCTCCAGAGACTTGAGTTTGACTCTTCCAGGAAATGGTAGCTTTTACTTTTCTGCCTGAAATAATATCTCATTCAACTTTTATAGCTTCTACAACCAATGACGTCTATTTATTGGAAGGAGGGGTGCTCTTATCAAAACCTACAATGGCCAGTGAAATGAGAATCATAACTCTTTCTTCTCTAGTCCACTTCCAGACTCTGAAAATGAAATAATGCTTGTGCCTCTCAGGCTTGGTTTCTGTAGGGAAAAAAGTCACCAAACATGGGGCTATATTTCAGTTCCAGGGCTGGGCCTACAGCCGCCTGCAGGTCTTGCTTTGTTTTTTTTTTTTTTTTTTTTTTTTGCGGTACGCGGGCCTCTCACTGTTGTGGCCTCTCCCGTTGCGGAGCACAGGCTCCGGACGCGCAGGCTCAGCGGCCATGGCTCACAGGCCCAGCCGCTCCGTGGCATGTGGGATCTTCCCGGACCAGGGCACGAACCCGTGTCTCCTGCATCGGCAGGCAGACTCTCAACCACTGCGCCACCAGGGAAGCCCTACAGGTCTTGCTTTGTGATGTTGGCTTCTAATCAGCTCCCAGGTTCACTGTGCACCCTTGTCCCCACCGGTAACTCTGAGCCCCGTGCAGGATGGAGGTGCGCCTCAGCTCATTTCCACTGTCTTTTTAAAAGCAAGTGTCTTTGTTCACCTCCCTTTCACTTAAAGGCGACCCCTGCTTCCTTTTAATGACTTCTATGTACATGTAGTTCCTTTGTTTTCTCTACCTTATCTTTAATTGCTAAGATGATGACAGTGCTGATGAAGAAGACTTTGTCTCTCTCTCAAAGCTTTAGTGAAAAGGAAAAAAAAGCAAACTGAATTATAATAGCAGAGTTCTAAATTATGCTTATAAGGCAGTGTTGGTGATAAGGAAGTAGTTAAACATTACTTTGCTTAGAAAGAAATTGTTCTCAGGACGAATACGGAGTGTCAGCAAAATGAAAACAATTGATTCATCAAGTTCTTCCCTCCCTGGCATATAGAGAGTGAGATTATTAGCTCGGCAAAGTTATTCTACAGTCTACTTTAGTCTGTAGTTTTCTCTATCAACCATTTTTTTTCTGATGGTCCTAAAGTCCCATATTTAAAAGTTTTAAAACATCAGTTACCCATTCTCCTCTGCTGACTCTTCTGAAGATGCTACCCTTGAGATAAAGAGAGGAGGGCTGAAGGGCTGTAAATCTGTCGAGTCTGTATTGATCTTCCCTATTGGATTTAGCGTCACTTCCCTTGTATCCATCATGCCGGAAGTAGATACAAGGTGCCTGGCTAACCTCTATCTTTTAGGGAACAATTACAATATAAGCTTTACTCTGTAAGACTCTTATTATCATAGTATTAATACTGGCTACAAGACTGGCAAGAGGGATGGGGAAAGTGCAGTGTTTGGGGGAAATGTGTTAGTGTGTATTTTCTGTGCCACAGGGCAGGTCCCACTCCCTTTCCATTTGAAAAACTAATTGGAAAACTCCACCACATTGGAGGAGAAGGACAAATAGCTTTGCATCAACATGAAAACTTGATATGAAAATATGAAAAGTTGAATGACTGATTTTACATAAAAGCTGTCAGTTTTATAGATATTGAAAAAGACTCTCTAGTTAATGTAGTTTGTCCAATTCATCCAGTCTTTGTTTTAACCAAGGAATGGCTTGAGAACCCAAAGCTCAGATAGTTTCTCTTCTTTTTAAAAAATCACCTCTGTCATCAAAGATTATCCACTCCAAAGTGCTATTCTTCTTTACTCCTATTAGCTTTGCTTCTGTAAATTATTTATGTAGCAGAATAATTTGAATTTAGTAAATGGCTTGCAAACGACAAAATCAGCTTGCCTGTGGAAAATACGAAGCAAACATCAAAGAACATAATTTTCTTTTTTTCATAACTGTTTGGTTGAACAGGTATAAATCCCCAGTTATGATGGATGCTGGTTTCTTGGGGTAGGTGCTAACTGCCTCCATGCCTACCTGACCCTGATTGAACCCATTTCTTGGACTTTCTGGGGGAGAATTTATGTGAGGTCAATTAATTGTACTTGTTCAAAGGTTACTCTGCTACATAATTCAGCTGTCAGCAGAACTAGGTCCTGCCTGGCCCAAGATTTTGTATAGGTCTGGGAAAAAAAAAATTAAAGAGACTCTGCAACATTTTACTGCCTAGTAAACTGACAGAATCACGTCAGCTGTGTCAGCACAAGCGTTGGGGAATTGGGCAAGGGTTCTTGCTGCTGGCCTGAACTTTGCATTTTGAGCACGTTGCGTTGGAAAGACAGCCCTGAGATAGCGCACGGGGGAGCTGACCTAGCAACGATGAAGGGAGATATTTGTGGGGCAATCGTGGTGCCTTTATCCATCAGCAGTGAGTGATGACTAAGTTTGGCGGGTTATCTCTGTCGCCTTATCTCCTCCAGCTTGAGTCCACCGAGAGGCTCTAGAGTAGTTAGAACCTATTTTTAACAGCAAGTCCTACCGACCCATAATTGAACATGCGATGTTTTGGTTTTTGTTTTTGTTTTTTCAGTTCAGAAGCCCCTCAGACATTCCTAAATGTGTGATTAGGGCTTCCTACATTTCTGCGTCATGGACAGCTTAGAGGTTTGAACGTATTCTGTTTTGTTTTTTTTATTTATTTTATTGAAGTATAGTTGATGGACAATGTGTTCATTTCTGCTGTACAGCACTGTGATTCATTTATACGTACATATACATTCTTTTTCATAATCTTTTCCCTTTTAGTTGATCTCAGGATATTGAATATAGTTCCCTGTGCTGTTATATTGGATGTTTTCTCTTTTACGCATGCTCTAATGTTTTTAAGAGACTTGTTTTTCACAACAGTGTATCTCTAATTGGAATGTCATGACGGATCTGAGGACTGTGCCCACTTTAGACATGGGAGAACATTAACATTGTCAAAATATTTTTACAAGGATCCAGAAAAGATTTATCTCCCATGCCCCGTATACCTCCTCCCCAGAGGAAATGTGATGTTTGCATTGAATTCAGAACCTTACAGCTCTTGACTGTAGCAGCAGCTTTGCACTCAGTGCTTCTCTGTAGTAAACGTTGATGGTCCTGTTCACTGTCATGGTTTTAATTGTTAGAAAGAAAAATCCTTTTCTGATGGTACTGTAGATTTTGAGGGTACGTTCTTAAAAAATGAGAAAATATGAGTGCCTTTTGGGTTTTGCTTTCAATTGTTAATTTTTTTTCCTTTCGCTTTTTTAAATCACTCTAAATCTTGTACATGGGGCTCCACCTAGTGTAAGTTTTAGGTTAAAAAAAATAGTATATCTATAAGGAAAGGGCAAACATTAGCTGAATGGACTCCTTTATGATATGAATGCAAAACAAAAGATAGTGATAATTTCATAAAATGCTTTTGTGGTTCCAAATGCTTCATGGAATTTAGGGACATAGAAACATTCTTTTTCATTCCCTCGTTTTCCACAAATTCTTACTTTTTTTTTTTTTTTTGGCGGTACACGGGCCTCTCACTGTTGCGGCCTCTCCCGTTGTAGAGCACAGGCTCCGGGCGCGCAGGCTCCATGGCATGTGGGATCTTCCCGGACCGGGGCACGAACCCGTGTCCCCTGCATCGGCAGGCAGACTCTCGACCACTGCGCCACCAGGGAAGCCCCTCACAAATTCTTACTTTTATACCTTTTTTTTTTAAGGCAAAATTACATTACAGCTGTGTGTAAATACAGTTTTAGGTTGTAAACATTTTCTTTGCCTATGGTAAATGGATTTAGATCCAATTTCCCGGTGGTGTAACAAGACAAGAATCTTAAATAAAACACCTTGGGATATCTTCACAGTTGGTAAACTTAGACTTACTACCTGAAATTGCTTTTTTTTTCTTTTAATAAACAGGGACTTAAATTTTAGGCTAACATTTTAATTTAATACTTTCCATAATACCATTTGATTATATTTTGAAAGTGTTTATATTGCATCCAGCTTTAAGATTTCGACTTTTTACTTAGCAACCGCTAAGTGGAGTTGTATTACTGTCGATAATATAATTTTTTACAACTTTGAAAAGATCGCTATAGTGTAATATTCAGTTTCTTTATATTTTGTTCTCATAGAGGGGAATTCCCGGTGCTTATATCTATTGCCAGTGAGTTCCAAGAGCAGAATGTGTGTATGTCTCTAAAGGACTAAAACTAGACTGAAGTGACACCTGCAGGAAATTGACCTAGCTTGATGACATCAACAGCCAAGAGATGCAGAGAGTTGAGAAATTCACTTGAGAAAAACGTCCCCTCGAGTATTTGGATTTTCAGATGTGCTGCATTTGCCCTAGAACTGACCCATTGTGGTTCCAGGAGGAATAATATTTCTTTGGTGCCTCCTACATGACAGATGTTATACATATACAATGTATCTACTTTTCCTCACACCCTGTGAATTAGGAACACAGATCTATTTTACAGATAAGGAAACTGAGGCTCAGAGAAATCAAATAACTTATCCAGGTGTGTCAGGATTTGAACTCAAGACTATGTCTCTCCATACTATGTGTGTTCTTTCCTTGGCAACCTATTATGAACCTATGTAAAACTTATGAAATCCTTCATGATGCCAACTCTTTTTTAGGTTACCAGTTAATCACTATTTTTATTCAAGACTGAATATGTTCTAGATTCCAAGGGAGTTAATACTATTGTGTCCTCGGGAAACTTGCAATTTAGCTGAAGGGGCTGAGCACAGGTGTATTTTCTAAGACCATTTATTCCCTTCTACATTTAGTTAAGTGCCTGGTGTATGGTCTACATAATAAGTGCAATAGGAATTTGGATTTCTAAAAGCAAGGGGTCTTCTTTCCTACCCACCCCCTTCTCCAGCAATGAGAACTTTCCTTCTACAATGGAGGTGACAAGATGAATCAGAGTGTTATATAAGAGCAGTGATTCTCAAAGTTTGGGCAGTTGATGCCCCTTTGCACTCTTAAAAATTATTGAGGATCCACAAAGAGCTTTTTTTAAAGTAATCTATGCCTTTTGATATTTACCACTTTAGAAGCCAAAACTAATAATATTTTAAAATATGCATTAATCCATTTAAAAATAACATTAGTAAACCCATGTTACATGTTAACACAAGTGACATATTTTTATGAAAAATAACCCTGTTTTCCCAAACCAAACAATTGAGTGAGAAGAGTAACATTGTTTTACATATTTAATAAATCTTCTTAATGTCTGATTTAATAGAAAGAAAACCACTGGATTCTCATCTGCTTCTGCATTCAAGCTGTTACGATACATTGTTCTGGTTGAAGTCTGGCGAGAAAATCCAGCTTCACACAGAAATATCGTTGGAAAAGGGAGAAGTACTTTAATAACCTTTACAGATAATTCTTTTGGCCTTGCTGACCCATGAAAGGGTGTTTGAGGAACCCCCTGCAAGGGGTTCCTGGACCTCACTTTGAGAACTGCTAGTCTAAGTGAGATGAGACCTGGATTCAAATATCACTTCAGGTCTGTCACTTCCCAGATCTGAAGCCCTTGGAAGTGACTTAACCTTTGAAGCAATGTGTGCACAGGATCTGGCACAGAGAAGGCACTCAAATAGATGGTTGTGATGTGGATGTGATATCAGTAATAAAATGCTGCTGTTCCCCTGGTCTTGGGTGATGTGAAGCCCAGAGTCAGAAAAAAAGTCATGCTCAGCTCAGGGGTGCCTAGAAGTAAAACTCTGTGGAAGACAATGATACTATGGACACAGCAGGATCCATCCCATTCCTAGGTTATATAGCTTCGTCCATTCAGTTTGATATCCTTCCCATCCAGGATGAGGCTGATTTGCCGGCTTTTTGTACAATCTTCCTAAATTCTGAATACACTACATTAGAGAACTTGTGATGGTGGTTATGACTGGAAGAAAATATAACAGAGATGGGGTTTCGTATTTTATATTCACATTTGATATGAAGTTCATTGTTTAAAGTATAATGAATAATTGCAATTTTTCATAAACGGTAGAGAATGAGCACTGTGGGATTGGAACAAGTTTTTAAAAATTCTGGGAAGGCTTTACAGATGCTTTTCAGCAGTTTCCTACGTGGTGGTGTTGAGTAAAGCACATTTCAACTATAACGTGCTCTGCTCATTTTCTTCTACAACGCTTTGGAAACAGTACTGTCAGTCTGACACGTGATACTAAAAGGTTATATTCTGGATGAAGCAGGACAATGGAGTCTGTTCCTCTGAAAGCCAAGTCGTATTACAGGAAGATGACTTTGCATGTCCTGAGTCAGAAGGGTTACAAGACAGGTCCAGAATACCGGTCAGAGATCCTAGAAGCAGGAAGACCAATGCGTGTAAACCAAAGCAGGCCTGGGAAGGGTCTGGTGGCATTGAGGGGGAGGTTAGGAACAAACAGTAGACTGAAGTTAGACCCCTGGCAGTCTAAGATGGGACAAGACAGAGGTGAAACTTTGGTTGAAGCCAAATCTTGTAGATCATGCTTTTATCTATGGTCTTATTTAGTTATAGGGAGGACTGGGAGAGGATATTTCCAAATGCTGGAAAATATACTCCTTAAAAATAATTGGAAAAATAAGTTATCTAAAAGGTTTATAGAAAAATATGTCATTATTAGAACACTATGAAAGTGACCCCTTGAAAAGAATATTCTTATTGCATTGTCAGAAGGATGACATAATGTTTTTGTTTCAAAAGAACATTTTAGCCACAGCAATAAAACTGCCACAGAGATTTATCATTTAGAGGAAGAAAAAAAAATCAACAAAACTCTTAATTTTCTGCTTGGGATGAGCGGAATAAGAAATTCTTTTCTCTTCATAACTTCTGTGGTTTCAGGTGAAACTAGTATTGCCAACCAGTATGAATGTCTCCAGCTAAGACAGATTTTTGTGTCTGTGCTAGTCATCTACAAGCTTCAGAGACCCAGATGTGACCTGCCTAAGAGGACCCTGCTAATCAGAGTGTGGTTAGAACCCAGGTCTCCAACTTGGCTGTGCTACTTTGGGTAGGTCACATCCAGCTTCTGAAGGTCTCTGTCATATATACAGTAGGAAATAAGACTAGATCATTGGTCCTCAAAGTGTGGTCCACAGACCAGCAGCATCAACATCCCCTGGAACTGGTTAGAAATACATTCCTAGGCCCCCACCCAGACCTACTGAAGCATAAACTGTAGGAGCAGGACCCGGAAATCAGTGTTCTGACATGTTCTCCAGATGATTCTGTGCATTCTAAAGTTTTCAAGCCACTGGACTAGCTGACCTCTAAGGCCCCTTCTAGTTTCAATACTAGAAGATCCTGAGTCATGTGGTTCATTCTGGCCCTCAGGGAATAGTTGTATGGAGTAATCAGAACAGAGAATTGTTTTTCTTTAATAGATATCCAAGGTGGCAACTGCCCTAGGTGGCTCATTGCATTACTTAACAGTTTCAAGAAGCTCTTATACTTTATTGTTTATATAAAAATATATGTAGGACTGATTTTTAAAATTGATTTTTGGATTATGGTTACATTAAAGACTCAGAAAAAGCTGTAAAGATTCTCCAGTGGGGAGGTTGGAGGGGAGGAGAGCCACATACTAGAATAAACATTAAATTTATACAAAATTTCAAGAGGTTCACAGATGCCCTAACACCCATCCCTGGTCCTCACAGACTTGGTTAAGAAAAACTGACTTAGAAAATTTTCAGTAAATTGTTAAGGAAAGTATAAGCACTTTTCCAGGTGTTCTAAAGGAGAGACTCATTCGATACATCTCCTCCAGTTTCCATCTGTTTGTCAAATCCGTTTTAAACACTTACTGATAGGGAAGGCGCTGCTCTAAGTCCTGGGGTGGGATATATGCTATTCACTGTGAGTTTTCACACAATTATATGCAAAAGTGGCCAGAACAAGTACCAAATGGGCCACAGATTCCTTCTGCCAGAATATCATGGGGGGCGGGGGGGCAGGGGGCGGGAATTCCCAAAAGAGATGGCACGTGAATTGGTCTTTGGAGATGAGCTAGATGGGCATTTGTGAGCTGAGAGGATGGCAGGAGGGAAAGCTGGAGGTCAAAGGTCGTTCGAGAGTCCCAATGGATGGAGGAGCTTTCCACAGAGAACCCATGGCTCCTGAGTTTTCTTCAGGGACTACATGGAAATCTCTAGAAAGAGAGGAAGTAGAATCCTTTCCTTCCTTCACTCATGTTGACATGCACAGTTGTCACTTCTCTGCTTTGGCGCCAAGGATTCTCTTGGAAACAATGTCTTCCAACTGAGGTTATTGGATCTTAAACTGGGCTGCTCTCCTGAAAGAGCGAGTTATAACCATTTGCCCACAACACATTTCTTAGACTTTCGAGCTCTATTTTTACTTCAACTTTCAAGAAGCTGAAAGTTGGGTCATTAATCATTTGCTTACTCTCAGTGTGCCTCGTGTGAATTGATTAATTCTGTGTACTTAGCAGGTGCTCATAAGGCATTGCCTTTTAGTCTTTTAACACGATTTTAATTAATGCTTGCAAGAAAGATAATTTTCTACTCATTTCTTAGACCTTTTCAATTCTAATGACAGCAGTTTTGTCTTGATGACCTCATGTAGCCCATCATTTCTCGGTTGTTTAATTTCAGAAGAAATAGGGCAGTGCAAAAGCGTCTTCTGATTTGATTGAATCTTCATCCTTAGTATTCACTGCCAGACTATATTAGGACTTCATTACTGACAGAGGCTGCTTAAATTCCCTGCAAGGGGAACAACAATTTAAAGGGCTGTTTTTGAGTCTTCTTCCTAAAAGTTGAGTGAAGGAAAATGATGCTATTGCCTTGTCTGAAGGTGGAAGATCAGAATTCAGGATGACATAATTAAAAGCTAAATAGCCTGTGTTAAAATCACCAATTAAATGAACTCTTATGGAAGATACAAATTATGTCTTTTGGTACATTTTATTACAGTCCAAGGTTTTAAAATAAAAAGTGTTTTTCTTTCCACCTGTTAATACTAGGTCAAACAGAATAGGAAGTCCAGTAACCTTACTTGTGTGAGTTAAAAGTAATCCCAAGGTCTTACCTAATGAAGTATTAGCACCAACATAGGAAAAGTGGGTAACAGATGTTTAGAGTGTAGTAGGGATAAGTTATGGATCGGAACCATGTCTATAGGATGCTAAAATATCAAACCGTATATGGTCTATGGTGTTGTCAGTGGTTCTCATCATTACAATCAACCCGCGAGTTAGAAATATTGCTGCCTGGGTCCCATCAATTAAGTCCATATCTCCAAAGCCTGGGCCCTGTTGTTGGTTTATAAAGGCTCCCAGGTGATTCTCAAGTGCAATTATTGCTGAGATGTACTGTTTTCCTGAGACCTGCCGTGGTTGTCACATTTGGGTGGTGATGTGATAGAAAGATGCCAACAGCCACAACTAGAAAATATGTTTTTTCTTTAACGGCAATTGATTCGAAAACATCCAGAGCCTATTACATAAAGCAGGAGATAATGTGGCGTGTTGCCAGAGGTATGACTTTCCAGGCCCCCAAAGTTCCTGGTAGTGATGGACAGCTGGGGTTGATGACGCCCATGTGGAGTGAGTGTCTCTGGGCGCAGAGAGCATCACTGTTCCGTGAGTTCTGTGTTCCTGCTTTCCCATGCCTATGCCCCTCCCCCTCTGTTCTGGGGGGGCCTGGCTACCTGTTTGCTGCAGGTGCAACCTTCCCTCCTCCAACACATTCCTGGGTATGTGCTGCAAGGTTAGACGGAGGAACCATTGAGGGCCTCCCTCGCCAATCCCGCCAGGATCCCCAGACATCTGAGGGCCATTCTTGCAATGGCCGGTTGGCAGTCTATCTAGCTTCTCTTTTAAAGATGAGAATGATTTTTCTAGAGTTTTTTGGTGGCATAACTTTTTAGGTAAATTATTTATATAGTTAATTAGCTCATTTTTCTTTGTTTTTCAAAAATGAGAGACAATGAGCAAGTTCACTGTTGCTTAAAACATTTTTATTTGGGCTTCCCTGTGGCGCAGTGGTTGAGAGTCCGCCTGCCGGTGCAGGGGACGCGGGTTCGTGCCCCGGTCCGAGAAGATCCCACATGCCGCGGAGCGGCTGGGCCCGTGAGCCATGGCCACTGAGCCTGCGCGTCCGGAGCCTGCGCGTCCGGAGCCTGTGCTCCGCAACGGGAGAGGCCACGGCAGTGAGAGGCCCGCATACTGCAAAAAACAAACAAAAACATTTTTATTTAAGTCTAGTCCCTGCTTAGCTTAGCATTCTTTCATAGGCAATTCTTTCATTTTTCTAGGAAGGGGAGCGGCTGTAAAAGATTACATCACGCATCTATTTTGTGGTGTTCTCCCTTTCCGGAAAACGACATATTGAAACCTTTTGAAAGTTTTTGTTCGATTCCATTTTTCTTTCACTCCTGACATTTCTTTTTACCCTATACTTAGAAGTCAAATAAAGGTGAGATTCTCACACAAGTTTTTACAGAAGAAAAATGACATATTCAAACTTTTACCAATCGTTGCACATGCCATTTGAAATTTTACTTTCCTAATATTTCTTCCACTTTTTTCTCCCAAGCAAATGATTCCTCATGTTTGCACACCACCAAAACCTTTGTGACCTTGGTCTATGTGCTTAACGTGGAAATATTCATGGCAAATGAGGATGGGATATGTAATTAAGTCCCCGGGGTATGAGAAAGTAGTAAGCATTTAACAAATTTTTATTGAATAAGTGAATGGATCTACCATTTTAATTTTTCTTTTTCACTCAAAATGACTTCATAAATACTTTTCCAGGATGTACATAGCTCATGTATTTCAAATTTCAAATTATTTTATTTTATCATAATATATCATTCTTAGGTTACTTATAGTTGGAAAACAGCCATTTCCACATTACTGAAGGCATATTAAAAACATCTTTACACGTACAATTTTTTTCCCTTTCCGTTGCATCTAGAGGGTACCAATTCTAAAGTTGGAATTACTGGGTCCCAGCCTGTGATCAACATCCTGACTCTTATTGAAGATTGCACGGTTGTTTCCCAAGTTTATTGCACTCTTTTTAAAAAAAATAATTTATTTATTTATTGCTGCATTGGGCCTTCGTTGCTGCGCACGGGCTTTCCCTAGTTGCGGCGAGCGGGGGCTACTCTTTGTTGCGGTGCGCGGGCTTCTCATTGCTGTGGCTTCTCTTGTTGCAGAGCACGGGCTCTAGGCGCACGGGCTTTAGTAGTTGTGGTGCGTGGGCTCGGTAGTTGTGGCTCTTGGGCTCTAGAGCACAGGCTCAGTAGTTGTGGCGCACGGGCTTAGTTGCTCCGCGGCATGTGGGATCTTCCGCGACCAGGGCTCGAACCCATGTCCCCTGCATCGGCAGGCAGATTCCTAACCACTGTGCCACCAGGGAAGTCCCTATTGCACTCTTTACAGGCATTTATAGGACTCCTAGCAACTCCTGCCAACATTATATTTATTATTTTAATTTGCGTCTCCCAGCTCAGTAAGTGTGAGATGGTACTTTATTTAAATGTGTGTTGCCTTCGTTGTCTGCGAAGCTGAATATCATTTCAAAGTGTGTTATTTTAGTGCCTCTGGGTGTGAGCTGCATTTTACTCTTGTTAAGCTGAGATTAGATATTATCTTAAAGGATTTAAGTAGGTATTTCTAAGAGGCTTACATTCATAATATGGAGAAATTTATTGGATCATTGCATCTGTTTTTATTTTCATCTTAGTTCTCATTTTCATGTCCTACAGAATTATTTTATTTCATTAAGTTAAAGCCATTAATAGATTATAAGTGTCAAACAGGGGCTTCCCTGGTGGCGCAGTGGTTGGGAGTCTGCCTGCCAATGTGGGGGACACGGTTTGGAGCCCTGGTCCCAGAAGATCCCACGTGCCACGGAACAGCTAGGCCCTCGTGCCACAGCTGCTGGGCCTATGCTGTGGAGCTCGCGAACCACAACTACTGAAGCCCGCACGCCTAGAGCCCGGGCTCTGCAACAAGAGAAGCCACCACAATGAGAAGCCCACACACTGCAATGAAGAGTAGCCCCCGCTCGCCAAAACTAGAGGAAACCCGCGTGCAGCAACAAAGACCCAAGCAAACAAAAATAAATAAAATAAAATAAATTAATTAAAAACAAAAACAAGAGTCAAACAAACTCTAGCTGCTCTCCAGAATTAAAATTCCCTATCTCGCTCACTCCCCCTTTCCGGTCTCTCTCTCAGGCTTTTAAGCTTTCATTGGTTGCCTTCACATCATATGGAAATTTCATGGATGTCACGTGAGGAAACAGAATCAGGAAGGGAAGAAGGACCATTAAGGCCGTGCGTGGTCTGAGCTGCTGGGGCACTTACCCCGGGATGGTCTTTTTCCGGTTATAAGGCCCATCGTCATTTGATTAATTTCTACCGTTACCTGCTTCCTGATGATCCTTGCTTCTCAAAGTTGCATAAAATTATTCTCCTTACTAAATGATTTCTGACATGGATGGTGACCGATATGGCTTACATTTCATTTCCAAGATGTCTGTTAAAACCTGTTCTAATGAATTTTTTAAATGTTATGAAGCAAAATCTGTAATTTATTTACATTTGCTCAGGACATTTGAACAAGTTGAGGTCTTGCTGCTGCTTCTTGTGCAGGTAAAGAGCTAAAGAACCGTGAAGGTTCTGAAGAGATTAAAAAATGACTATAATTACCTGGGACACTGAGGGTTCGAATACCAGCTGTGTCACGTTGTCAGGCTTCATGGACCCACCGAATAACCAAGCTGCCAAATAATTATCTTCGGAAATCATTTAAATGACCACGAGGAAAGCCTGTTTATCATAAACAGTACCCCACACAGAAAAACACAATGCAATACAGTTCGTTGATATTTTAAGAATATTTAGACTACCGATTCATAACATATGATCCTTGAATCTTTCAGCTTCTCTGTCTGATGTGGCTTGGTCAAATAAATGACTTTAAAAAAATGCCATATGCCAAAATACAGAATTTTGCTCTAACTGAATGATTGAAGTAGGGAACACCTTTTAGTTATCTATTAGCTTGATGCATGGATTTATCAATCAAGACCATCCCAGGAAGCAGGAGGCACACTCAACTGTGAATTTTGGAGAAGGTAACACAGGGAATTTTACAGAAGCCAGCAAGGGGTGTTGAGGCACCAGGACCAGAAGAGTAGCCAGTAGTTACCACCCCTGGCTGAAATGGTGAGGGGAGGAAGCTGTTCACAGAGCCCTCCATGAGCTGAAGGGTAGGAGAGAAGCCGTCCAACAAGAATGGTCCGTGGAGACGGATGCTGCCCCTGGGGGGCACACGGCACCAAAGCAGGGAGGAAGCCGGGGTTAAGTACCCCAGCCTCGCTCTCCTCTGCTTGAGTCCTGACACCATCTTCCATCCTCCCAATGTCAAAGCCAGCCCAAGCAGAGGGTCCAGCAGCCTGAGTGATGCAGGTCCTAGGAGTGGACCCTCCCCCAACCCCCAACCCCCAACTCCCTGGTACCAAGCAAAGCAAAGTAGAAAATGGATCTGGGTCCCTAGAATAATTAGCATGATAGAATTTTGAGGTTCCCTTTGAGGAAATTTATTGGTAAACATGTTTAGAAGAGCAGTACGCAATAGAATCATGTATCTTTTAAATAGCTCTGTACTTGCATTACTTGTTTCAAAGATACATATTTAAGATCTTTCTATATTATTTGAGTAGCAGGACAAGTAGAGAGATGATCATTTATTGGCAACGGCATCCACTTCTTGTAACTTACAACTGCAGAAGCCAATTAAGTGAACTTTCCAGAACTCAAAAAAGAGCAAAAACTGAAATGCAGACTGCAACTAGCATGTTTATGTATTTTCCCCTTTCTTTTAAATTTCAGTTTGCACGTTGTCTTTCTTGAAAAGTTTCACACAATTCCTAAAGGAATAAAAGGGTCCTTCTATTAATCTGGGGGGATTACACCCTCCTCTACACAAGGCAGCCATTGACTATACAGTAAGAGTCACACATACCGCGGTCCAATTTTCTGAGTCATCCTCTCATGCTGGACTTAGCATTATATTCACTTTTTAAATTCAAGTCAGCCTTCTCTTTGAAGCTGTTTGTCTTCGGTTTTAATTTGCTACAGACTTTCACTTTGAAGGAGATGAAATACTTTGATACTTTGGGGTGTCTTGCCATTGGTGGTTGGGAGTTATTTTTGTATATTTATTGATTAGAGTGCTGAAATTCTCCCTTTTCTGATGGGAAGAAGCATAAAATATTACTCAGGGAAGGTAACTAACATTTACTGAACACCTATTACGTTCCACAATCTTTTCATCTCTCTCTTTGTTCTGTATCCTTCATTTTATTTCACAAAGAAGCTTAGAATAATTTTGTTAATGGGTCACGATCTTTACCATGGCTCTATGCTGTAAGCGTGATTAATTTCACTTTACAGATGAGTAAAAAAGATCGAGAGAACTCAAGTGACATTGTAAAACTATGAAATGAAGCAAATATCTAAGTTAAACCTTGCTGTCTCTCCAATAAAAATGAGATGATCTGCTAATGTTAAACTAACTCAGTACCAGGACAACGACAAAATATGCCTCACCCCACGCATCAAAGTCTTTCTGGTCACACCTGTTTTAATGGGATGACATTCTACTGCAACAGATTCATTCAAGGAATTTGGGATCTGCCACAGACAGGCCTTAGCTGATCCATAGTGATTGCATCTAGGAAATAAAGACCCCAGCTTTTCACCAGTTTATACCATACCCTCATTTCCAGTGGTTTATGGATAGAGACCTATAGACAAGGCATGGTCCAGGTCAGAAACACATTATGTAAGCATGTAAGAATTATTTTCTAGGACCATGTCCCTTAAAATGGTTAATCTGAAATTTTCAGAGGCATTTATCCTCTAAAAACATACCATGTCTCTTCAATTCTCAGATGCTCTGTGGTTAGCCCATTGATTTAATAACAGCTCTGGGGGAAGAAAACACTATCACGTTATACATACGAATTAGTTTCACATCCCAATTTCAGAGATATTGAAATGTTCAGAGAAAAGCACGTGGTAGAAATGAGGAAATAAAGAGTTCTTGTGACATCATTCTCTGGAAGTAAACTTTGTTCCTTGTGGTCAGCTGTATCCAGATGATATTCTGAAAAAGACAAAAAAAGAGGAAGGAAAAGTCCTCTTGATTTTGAATTTGTTCTGGATGACCCACTTAGACCGTGATTCTAATGGGTAAATGGGTCATGCCTGGGGCACCGGGCTCTCCTGGGCTGGCTCCCGAGATCTGGATTAAAATCAAGGCTCAGCCACAATGCCTGTGAACTTGCCCAGGCTTCATGAATACAGCAGGCAGATGAAGGCCTAGCTTGTAAGGCTGATGGACATTTAGAAGAGCTCACCTGGGTGGGGTACCCTGCCAGGTGGTCACGACTGTTGCTGTACATTTTCTATGATGGTTTTATGACCTGTTGGTCTCAGCCACCCTGCCTGGGAGTCAAACAGTAACTAAAAGAGTCAGAAAACATTATTTCCCTGACTCATCTCTTTGCCTGAATCTCAGGAATTCCAGAACCCTGTCCAGATTCTTCTTTCTAGTCACCATCATTCTTCCAGAGTATGTAAGGTACATCTCATGGGCTTGGGGTCCTTAGTTACCTTGTGGCATCTGCCACCTTCCCCTCTGCTGCTCTGGGTCCCTGCCATGACGTCAGCAGTGGCTCTCAATTCCTGGCAGAGGCCAGCGACTTCTCTGGGGACCCTTCGCTGGCCTTGCTGAAACTCCAGCATCAGTGCTGTCAAATTTCACGTCCCTCAGGGATCCCCGGGGGACTGCTTTTAGTTGGCATTCACACTTTCATGACAGCTCCTGTAATTCCAGGGGGACACTTAAGTTTTTATGAGAGGTTAAAACAAGTGAAAATCATCACTTCCAGCTCAGTCACAAACTACTTGTATACAATCAATAAGTCACTTAACTCTCTGGGTCTCAGTTCTTCCTTCCTAAAATGAGGGCTGGAAGAGCTTATTTCTTTGGTCCTTTCCAGCACTAACATTCTCTGAGTTAAAACCATTTTGGCTGGTGTAAGAAAATACGAAGTCACATTTGTCATATTTAGAAAACAGTTTTAGAATCTCCTTAAACGTATGCTGTTTCGCATTTTAAAAGTAAGCATCTGTTTGATGTTGGGGGAAATCAAATTGTAGGCTGCAGATGTGATCCTGTTGTCTGTGGAAACATCTATTTAAAGCCTAGATCTCTAACCAAGTCTGGAGGCGGCTGCCAAGGTTTCTGTGTTCCTTTACCTGTTTTCTGGTCTTTGTGGGATGAAGATTTGGGGAATTTTTCCGGCTCAGGTGTCTTCTTTCCTCCTGTGTTTAGCACTTTTTCTAGCCTGGGATCATTTTCCAGCCTCCCACTGCACTTCCTCTCTGATGTAAGAGCAAAACATAGTGGCTGCAGACACCCGTGGCCTCGGGATTCGATTGGAGAGCAAACCCTGATGGTCTTTGGATTTGAAATCACTGCGGGGGGGGGGGGGGCTTTCTACTGAGATGCCATGAAGCAAAATGTTCTAGTTTGATGTAAAAACTCAACATTCCAAATCTTTATTCTCTTTTGCTTTTCCTTTTCTGCCTTTTCTATGAAAGGTGTAGGTTGTTAAAAAACCAAAATGCAGTGGAGTCCATTTGAAGATCTAATTGGCTTTATTCAATGATTCATGAATCAGGAGGCATCCCATCTGGCAAAGAGAAAAAATGTTCCGAGGAGCTGAACATAATGGGAGATCTTTAAAAGTAGAAGGGGGCAGGGCCGAGGAAAGAGCAGATTCCCTCACTTCCTTTGGGGGATGGAGGGTGGGACCGTAATCAGTGGATTACCTGCTACTGCTGACCAGGCAAGTCCAGATTGACTGGTTTAAGCTTACAGTCCTGGGAGAAGTTGAAACTGCAGTTAGGTTGGGAATGAAGTCTCGGTTTGCTTATGTGAGGCTTAGTACAGGGGACTGCATTTTGGGCCTGTTGTCTCTTTTTTTTAACAAAGTGAAACTACAACATCTAAGTTTTTTAGAAGGTTAAATTTCTGTGTTTTGAAGATCTGGGTGACGTTTGACAGAATGTCACGGAGCTAAATCATGAAGAGTGTGTGTGTATGTGTGTGTGCGCGCGCATGTGTGTGTAAATGGGTGAAAGTGGGTCCCATGCACTTTTTCCCCTAGTAGTAAATATATCTGGTTCTCACCTATCTTAAAGATTCAAAGTTTGTAGAGGTTTTTTGTTGTTGTTTTTGGCTTTTTTTTGTTTTTTGGTGTTTGTTTGTTTTGTGTGTGTGTTTCTGCATCCCACTTCCAACTCTCATACCCATCTTACTTATTTACATCAACAGAAAGTACTGAAAATTGTAACCTGTTTACTCTTTCATTATTCTCTGGAACGCCTAGCTCTTAAAATCCAATTTGAGAGAATATTCTTATAACTGAACTTAAACTCAAGGGAGAACTTCATATTTAGACGCTGTAAGGGGAAATGCCCCAAACTAAAAGCCTCCAAAAATAGGATCTCAGATACCAAATTTAGGAAGGCTAGACCCTCTATAAGTGATGAGAATAGTGAGTCTTATTTTTATAATAATAATTGGTACTATTCATTACGTGCTGGTTACATTCCAGACTCCATCTGCTATATATCAGTAACAATAAAGCGAAATGTTTTTTTGTTTGCTTGTGTCATACCAAAAAGGCTTAATGGATTGTTTTCAATTTAAAGAGATCTGATTACAAATAGTGACAGATACGCTTGCACTCAGTCGCTCTGTGAGGCCACTGGCAAGTGTGGGCCTGACCCTCTGAAGAAGCAGAAAGTGAGGTACGACCAGAGGCTCCAAGGCTCGAGGATGTGGAGGACAGGCATGCTGGGAGGCATATGTGAAAATGCAAACAAGGATTATAACCAGGAGCTCCAGGAGGGAAGTCATGGACCAGGTGCTCCAAAGGAATCGTGTTCAATGTAAGCCAAGTTGCTTCTCATTTGGACAACTCAATGACATATACTGGAGGAGGGAAGGAACACAGTAGTTTTTGATAATAATTAATGAGTCTTGAGCAGTGCTGGAAAAGCTCGGCAACATTTTGTGTGTTTGTGTCTGTACGTATGAGTGCATGAGTGTGTGCCTGTACATGTATGTGTCTATACATGTGTATATGGTATGTGTCTACACATATGTATAAGCAATATGTATGAGTATTATCTGTTCATGAGTATGTATCTGTTGTTGAGTTTATATACATATGTGCCTATGCGTGTATATATGTATGTCTGAATACAAATTGTGCATGTGTGTTTATGCACATGTATGTATGTCTGTACATACGTATGAGTGTGTATCTATACATATAGTGTCCATACACGTGTGTACGAGTGTGTCTATACGTGTGTATCTAGGCATTTCTATGGCTGTGTGTCTATTCATGTATGGATATTTGTATCTGTATTATGTATGTATCTGTGCATATATATATATGTGTATCTTTGCCATTAAGAGCTTGGGCAATAGAACAGGACAGAACTGGGTTTAAGACTCTTCCATCATAATTGTGCAACCTTGGAGAAATTTCTTGACCTCTTTTCCTTTCAATCACTTTATCTTTAAATTGGACATAATAATCATTCATGCCTCATAGGTTGTAGTGAGGGGCATATCGAAAGATGTTGGTAATGCTCTGGCTTATAAGCAGCTAAAAGCATTAGTCATCACGATCATCACCTTCATCGCCATCTCTAGTCCTCGTGTCCTGAGGACGCTGAGGCTGTGAGAGTGAGATACCCCCTTCCAGTGACGCAGGCGGTACATTGTAGGTCCAGGATGCTAGCCCCGGTTGGTCTGTGTATTGCCCAGAAGTATCTGTTAGATTGTGATATCTTTGCTGCCTTTCTGCACGATCTGGAAAAAACAAGTTGATGGCTCTGGTTATGAGCTGTAGACAAGGTTGCTCCATCACCATGGGTGAATGGGAGTCCCTTGCACTGTTTGTACGTCTCTAGTTGAGAACAGGGCAATGGTCCCTGTCCTGGGCAGTGTGGGCTTTGGAGTCCACCAGACCTGAATTTGAGTCCTTAATGTAGCACTGTATGACCTGGGCCCAACTTTTGTTTATTTGTTGCTTTTTTCTTGCTTCTTTGGGTGTTTTTAGGACCTCAGATGTACAAATTGGACTTCTAGTAATCCTTGGTTAATGATACACTCTCATCTGTGTTCCCTCTTTATTTATTTGGTTATTTTTTAAATGCAATGAGACCACGTTCCTGAACAAAAGCTAGGATTTGACAGTAACCCAGTAAACCATCTAACCATTGGGCTGTTCCCTCATTTCATCCCAGTTCCGCCTGCATTGACCTCATCCTGAATCTCACGTTTATTACTCCTTTATTTTCCTGTACATGCAATCTTATTGCATTCATAAGTATTCTGAAAAAGACACTTTTAATCATGATTGTTTTTTACTTTCTGAAGAGGACATAATGTTGCATGTAATCCTTTGAGATTAGCCTTTTATTGGGGAGATTCAGCTCCATTCTGATATGCTGTACTACATTTACTTTGTTCTATTGTTTAATATTCAAATGTATAAGACATTCCATAGTTTATTTATACACTCACATGTTGATGGGGCATTTGTGTATCTTCAGGATTTTACTGTTGTGGAGAGAGCTGTTTTGACATTGTTGAACATAACTCTTCATGCACATGTCCAAGAATTTCTCTTGGACAGGAGTGGAATTGCTGGATCATAGGGTGGATGAATGTTTAACTTCAGGATATATTACCAAATTGTTTTTCAAAGTTGGTTGCCCCAATTGTCACTCTACTTGGAATATGGATCCACAGTCCTTTAACACTTGGAATTGTTAGACTTTTTCATTTTTGCTAATTGAATGGGTATAAGATGGTTATCTCATTGGGGTTTTAATTTACGTTTCTCTGACAATTAATGATGATGAATACTTCTTCTCATGCTATTGGCCGTATGTCTTTGTTCTGCCATGAAATGTCTCTTCATATATTTTGATCACTTTTCTCTTGGGTTGTCATTTTCTTACCGGTCTGTAGGAGATGTTGGGCAAGTTACTTAATCGTTTTTGAGATAATTTCTGCATCTGCAAAGATGAGGATGGGACTTCCTTGGTGGTGCAGTGGTTGGGAGTCTGCCTGCCAAGGCAGGGGACATGGGTTCGAGCCCTGCTCCGGGAAGATCCCACATGCCACGGAGCAACTAAGCTTGTGCACCACAACTACTGAGCCTGAGCTCTAGAGCCCACAAGCCACAACTACTGAGCCTGCATGCCACAACTACTGAAGTCCGCGTGCCTAGAGCCTGTGCTGCGCAACAAGAGAAGCCACCGCAATGAGAAGCCCGCGCACCGCAACGAAGAGTAGCCCCCACTCGCCGCAACTAGAGAAAGCCCGCGCGCAGCAATGAAGACCCAACACAGCCAAAAATAGATAGATTTATTTTTTTTAAAAATGGGGATGATAATTCGGTGTTCAGAAGGTTGATTTTCGGATTCATGTTTACATATGGTACCGTAAATACTGACATAGAGCACAACAGATGATCAAAAAAGAAAGTTAGTTCTTGCTCTCTGCTTTAGTGAGCAAAAACTAACTTTGGACCCTCCATTTGGTAGACTGGCTTTGTTGGAATTTGCCCCATTTGCTTAGTTGGAGAATCTCTGCTTATTGGCCTGGGCAGTGTAGTCCTCCTAATATTTTTATACTTTAGGGAATAAAGCAGTTCAATGAACTCAGACTCCCTTGGAAGAAATACAGGGAAAGAAAGTGGAAGGGCAGAACTTCAGTGGAGTCCTTGGAAAAATGAAGGAGAAAAAAAATCAGTGTCACTATTCCATTTTGCTCTCAATAGCCCTGTCTGTAGATGTTTGAAGTGTGTATTCGTATGGCAATGGGGGAAACTAAGGAGTTTTTAAATGCTCATCTACATAGTTAAACTGAAAATTCGATACTAAGCAAAAGATTCTGCGGTGCTGCTTGGGAGCCGGAGGTCATAGGAAGCCCTATGTGACTTGAGGTGTTCTGTTTGCTGCTGCTGAAGCTCCTTCCACAGCACTTTTCCGAGTGCTGCAGTCATGCAGAGAAGCTACAGAGGGAACCAGCAAGACCATTAGGAGACAGATCTGAAAGACACTGTAAGATATTGTGCAGTGATTTCTGCCTGCTCCTGGCTTGTTTTTCGAGCGCTGAATTCAAGGAGAGTAGCTGGATGTGGTAGGAAAACAATTGCTTTACCGTGGTTCTGTTTGTGTATCATTGAGTCTATTCTTGGAGGAATAGAAGCCAGGATGCCAGCGCTCCGGTCACTTTGAAATCGCTGCACTGCAGTATGCCGTCCTTCATCTGCCTCTATCTGTGCTCAAAGTCCCTCTTAGGATTTGGAGGTAACGTTTTCGTCTTCCTAACATGAATAGTACTTATGAGAGATGACCGTTTTTAGGGATTTACTCTTAATTGGATAAATATTTAAGCAAGTCCACATGTAAATTCAACCAGGGAAATGTGGAAATTCTTCTTTAGTGCCCGATGCCTCTGAAAATGTTGGTTCATTCATGACTTTGCTATGTTGATTGTTCTCTAGCTTTCCTCTGGTTTAAAAGCTTTGCTTTTCAGTTTTTAGTAGGAAAATCTGGAAATCGGAACAGACGAGGTTTAGCCACAATGTCATCTCACCTTTCCCTTTGTCCTTCTTAGTCTCCGCCAGTCTGATTCATCAGAAACTCTTTGCTCTAAGGATACATCTTAGAGAGTTTGGAAACAGCTTTTAGTTGTGATGGCAACTTCAGCTGAAGAAATGGTTAAGAGAAAAGTTTGAATGCTCTCCAAAGACAAGAATGCCACGGGCTTATGCCCAGGTTTTGTGGTTCCCAAGTTGTAATTCACTTTCCTTTGTGCCAAGAATTACACAGACGAAGAGTCAAATATAACTTAACTTATTTCGTAAGTAATTGTAAAAACAACTTCATTAAAACATGGATGATACATATACCTCAAAGGGATGAAGCTGTCAGTCAAGCCAGGAACCTATCTCAGGCTGGAGAATCTCATGTCTGGCTCCCTCGGTGGCTTTTGTCGGTCTTTTGTTGATCATTAGGAAAATGAATTTTAACAATAATTGGTGTTAGAAGTGACTAATTAGCAAGGTATGTATACAGAAACTCAGAGAGGGTTTTCAGTGGGCTCTTCTCCTGTTGAAATGTATTGATCTTGACATGTATTTAATCAAGAGGGTTCTTAATCTTTCCAAAGGGGCTGCTTCCTATCTGTCATCTTCCTCATCCTGAGAGACACGGGGCTTTGGATGAACAGGAACGTAACCCCTTTCCTGCCAACTACTGAGTTGCTAATTTCTCTTAATTCTTTCCTTTTCTGATAGTAACTTTCAAAAACATTATTATTAGCTGGGAGATTTTGGTGTGATATTTTGAGTATTATCCTTATATTGTACCACATTATATTTTCCTTTGATTGTCTGCTTCTGAAATATTTCTTACATTAATTTTTCAGTGAATCCAGAAATTTTTGCAAAACTATACAAAAATTAACTTTCTCTTATGGAAGTTACAGAGAAAATAGGCCTCTCTTAATAGAGCTGTTTTGCTTCAAATGAACTTTGATAGAATGTACCTTTTAGTTTCAAATTGGTGAGAAATTATTTGTACAGAAAATCCAAATCTTGCCCCTTGTTGTTATTGGTACCTGTAGTTTTAGTCACACTTTATTTATGTATTTATTTATTAAAAGTTCGGTTTTGGGCTTCCCTGGTGGCGCAGTGGTTGAGAGTCCGCCTGCCGATGCAGGGGACAGGGGTTCGTGCCCCGGTCTGGGAAGATCCCACATGCCGCGGAGCGGCTGGGCCCGTGAGCCATGGCCGCTGGGCCTGCGCGTCCAGAGCCTGTGCTCCGCAATGGGAGAGGCCACGGCAATGAGAGAGGCCCGTGTACCGCAAAAAAAAAAAAAAAAAAAGTTCGGTTTTATTTATTTATTTTTTATTTATTTCTTAATTTTTGGCTGTGTTGGGTCTTTGTTGCTGCGTGCAGGCTTTCTGTAGTTGCCACGAGCGGGGGCTACTCTTTGTTGTGGTGTGCAGGCTTCTCATTGCGGTGGCTTCTTGTTGCAGAGCATAGGCTCTAGGCGTGCCGGCTCAGTAGTTGTGGCACACAGTCTCAGTAGTTGTGGCTCGGGGGCTCTAGAGCGCAGGCTCAGTAGTTGTGGTGCACGGGCTTAGTTGCTCCGTGGCATGTGGGATCTTTCCGGACCAGGGTTCGAACCCACGTCCCCTGCATTGGCAGGCAGATTATTAACTACCACGCCACCAGGGAAGTCCCTATTCACACTTTATGTGTAAGGAGAATAAGAACCAGAGAGGTTTGCATGACTCAGAATTAAACAGGAAATAGTGGAACAAACAGAGGGACCTAAGAACAGAAAGCAGTCTCTTCCCTCCAGGTTGAGAACTTTCTCCCCACCAGTAGCCATCCCTACGGCACCAGCTGCCAGCCCTATGGTACCAGTGTGGTCTAACTGAAGTAGTAGGCATGCACTGGAATCTGGTGGGCACACTTGGAGAAGTTATGATAAAGTCAGGTTATGAAGGGCTTTACAAGTTGGATGGAAGAGGCTAGAAATGAGAAAAGTTGTGTCAGGGGGTTCCCAAATTCAGTTACTTGCTAGGAGGACCCATAAGATTCCGCATACATTTGTGCTCACAGCTGAGATTAATTACAGCAAAATGTTGCAGAGCAAAAGCAGCAAAGGGAAAGGGTGCGTGGGTGATGCCTTGGGGAAACCAGCCCTGAGCTTCCAAAGGTCCTCTGCCCACGTAGTCACACAGGACATGCCTAATTCCTCCAGCAACAAACTGACAACACGTGGAAAATGGTGTCCACCTGGGAGCTTACTAGAGACTCCACGCCCAGGAGTTTTATTGGGGGCTGGTCCCATGGACATCCTCTGCCGAGTACCCATCAGAATTCCAGGCTCCCAGAAGGAAAGTGGGCGTTCGGCATAAGCCACATCGTTTGTACCAACAGTTTGGGCCCAGCAAGTCACCTGATCAGCTGGGAGCAAAGGGGACTCTTTCCCAATCAAGTACCAGCCAAGGGCCACCCTTGCGAGCAGGGCTTTCTAAGGATAGCATCTCAGCCCTGCTGTGCACAGGAGCTACTGTAGGTTATTGAACAGCTACGGTGACCTTGAAAACCGTGGTTCAAAAGATTCCATTGGAGTGGAGTGGAGAACAGAGTGGAGTAGTTGGTGAGAGACTGGAGCCGGGAGATTGGAAATAATCCAGTCCAAATCTCAGCTATCAGTATGAGAATAAAAAGAGGAGGGATAGATGTGAGAGATAGTTGGCCAGGAGAATAAATGGCTTGGAGATAAGGAAGGAGGGAACAGGAAGATGTTTTCAAGTCTGGGAAATGAAATACCTGGTAGGTTTTTTTCTGGCAGAAGACGATTACTTAGGTAGAGCCACTCAATGGGGAGGGAAACATTCTAAATTCTGGATATATTGATTTAATATATAATTCATATATATTATATATTATGTTTAGAATATATATTTATATTATAATATGTATATTATATATTATAAAGTAATCAAAGTATATGTATATTTATTGTATATATTATAAAATAGGCATATTTTACCACCAATGAAATACATTCAAGATATTGGTAAATTATTAAAAAAACTGATTCTAGCATGAAATTCACGTCCATAGTATATTCTTGTGTCATGATTAGACAAGTAGAGTAAATCGCATAATAAAATAATTAGTGTTGAGAGGAAAATTTGACTTGTAGTAGCAGTGAAGGAGACACTGTTAACAGACATAATTTTAACCTAGAAATAGTATTCACATCATTTAAAAGTATTTATTTGTAGCAACTTTTATTCTCCTTACCACTCATTGACAGTTGGAACGCTTTACCTGAGCTGTGTAATCTCATCTTGATTTTTTTAAAAACATAAATAGCTCATGTTTTCTTATGTGTTTGCAAGTAAGAAAGAAGTAGCCTGTGAGCAATCCCCTAGAGGTTTCTGTGCGGTATCTCCAGCCACATGGCTTCTGAGAGTCCACAGTTATATTTCCTCCCCATAGTTAATACATTAAATATCCAAGTCCTATTTATTGATTATAATATAACTGCTTTTCATCAGAAAAATAATCATTTCACTTAGCCAAAACAACATTTCTTCATTCTACATGTGTTTTTTTTTTTTTTTTTAATGAAGGTTCTCTCTCACTTGTGGGCGCAGAAAGTATAGTAACAGGTTTGGGATAATTTTTAGATTTGCATGTGTGGGGGACACATGTGATGCAGGAGTTGGGCAAAACTACTTCCTAAATATGTATTGTGGAGACGACATTCTTATGTTATACAAATTGGATGTGTCATGATTTTAAATGTCACCTTCGGATTCAATGTAAGAAATTCCTGACTGGCATTTTCTTGACTTTCCTTAGAAGTGACCACGTAGCTATGGAAACTTACTTTCAGTTCCTTGCTGCTCAAGAGTGAGATTTTTCTCTTTCCTTCTGGCGAGCCCTCCCCGCCCCACCTACTCCTGTTCCTCAGAACTCTTGCCATCTGCTTTAAATGTCAGGACTCCCATAAGTGGGGGGTGGGATGGGGCATCCTTCATTCTACTTGGATTCACAAAGTGCAGGTGTAAAAACAGGAAGAAGATTATCTTCTTTATCTTCCACGAGACTGTTTTGTTTGCTGTGAATTTTTAAAACTCACATCCTGTGTTGCTCTTAAGTACTTGAATTAGGTACACCAATTGTTCAAATAGAATAAATGGTTGAGGAAGTCAGAGTTAAAAGACAATATGGGAATGAAAAAGCAAAGCCAGGCCTAGATGAGTCTGAGAGGTGTATACCTTCATGCCTTGTGCATGAGGTAGGTTGCAGGTTTGGCTCTTAGGTTCCTAGCAGGGAAAGTGAAGAGGAAAACATGATCAGTGACAGATTTGAAATATCTGTAAGATAAAAATCCAAGTTTTCCAAATCCTAAAACCCAAGAGGAGATTCTTCTGTAGATGCTCTTTAAGGGTAAAGGACAGTAATTCACCAGCACCCTGTAACAGATAGTGAGACTCATATGGCTTTTGGCCAGGATGTCATCAATATATGCTTATTTATATGCTGCACAAACCTACTTGAGCAGAAGCAGTTCTAAAAAGACCACCGATTCCCAGTACACAGTCCTGCCCAAAAGCAAAATTAAGGAAATTCAGAGGAATAGGCAGCCCTGTATCCTTTGGGTGATTATATCCATGGATGTATTTCTCCCAACTGGGATTTTAATAAGAATTACTCAACACAGAATATTGGTTTATTATCTCTGACTAAAACCAGGAGTGGCAGTGTTGCCAAAGTATCTGGGGGTCAATGGAGGAAGTGTTGCTGAACCCAACTTGGGTCCACTCGCCTGAGTGAAGCCAATCTGTTGACACCGGTTGTGGTGAAGGAAAGTGCAGCATTTATTGCAGGCACCAAGCAAGGAGTCCAGGTAGCTCGTGCTTAAAAGGCCTGAACTCCCCAAAGCTTTCAGGGCAAATTTTTTAAAGACAGGGGAGGGGAGGGGGGTTGTGGGGTGTGTGATCAGCTTGTGGACAGTCTTCTGCTTGGTTGGTAGTGAGATAATCGGGAATCAACATCATCAACCTTCTGGTTCCAAGTGGTCTGGGGTCTGCACACTTGTGGGCAGCATGCAGTTAGCTTCTTCCACCTGGTGGGTGTTTGAGTATCTGCAAAACTGCTCAAAGAACATGGCTCAGAATATTACCTATAGCCCTTGAGAAGGAAGTAAAGGTCCCTGACTTTGTTTAATGGCTAAACAATTATTATTATTTGTCTTGTTTGACTGTTTACCTTTCTTTCTGCATTTTCTCACTTCTCTGATTAAATTTACTCTTTGGAACTCGGGGAAGGCCTAGGAGGCTAGTTTTTCTACAGGCAAGAGGCAGGTGGAGGACATGGGGTGGGGGGGAGCTCTGTTCCAGGAAGGCCACATAGGGTCCTACTCGGCTACAGAAGGACACAGTTAATTTTCTATAGCAAAATTTAAGAACACATCTCTAAATGGATGGTCACTGTGGCTTCACTCAGGGATGAAACAAGGGAGGACCCATAGCAGAGATAAACATCTTCCTCCAAAAATAGTCCTGGATCCACTTCAAACCAACAGAGAACATGATTCTATCTCAGGTTGTCTTACCTTTATAGCAGTTATTTGGAAAAGTTAAAAATTTGGGCTAGGAATCATGGAACAACCACATTGCTCAGAAATGAAATGTCATTAAAAGCACAGTATGTTATGCCCACTGGAAAGGAAGTCTTAAAATGCATCATACTGAAATGCAATGAACTACCCATGAGGAACGAATCCTCAGGGGCTAGCATTTGGTACAGAACAGGCTGCAAAAATAAACTCCCAGACATGATGCTTAAATTTGGATCACATTCCTGCTCATTTCAAAATACAGGCAAGCCAACCTATAGAACGTTTGCATTCCTTCCTCTAAAGAATAATTTTTTAATGAGCAGGTCAGTGTATTTGAAAATGGAATTTTATTTGACATAAACTAATGGTTCAACGGTGAGGAAATTTAGAGCCCATATGTATTTCTGATACCTCTTGGAATGCTTTCAGACGTGTTCACAACCACTCTTCTCAGAGTACCTGACTTCAGAACGCCAGAAGTTTTCCACTTTACCCTTCAAAGTGTGCTAGTGTAATGGAGAAGTCCATTTCAAAGAAACACACATAATTTAAATTCTCCATGCGTACTGCACTTATATTCAGAAAGAAAGAAAGTCTCTAAAAACTTGGTGTTTGATAAGAAAGAAATACAGACTATTCAATACAATGAAACCTATTTTATTTCAAGTATGACGAAGTTCGATGGAAAATGCTGATAAGCTTGCTTTCCATAATGACTTCAGTCTGCTCCCTAACCTGACATCTCTTACCACATCTCTGTTGCCAGGCAACAGCAGAGAAATAAAACCTGTGTGAGTAAGGAAAGTTTCCTATGTAAGAATGGGTTGTATTCTTTAAGCGGGTGAACTGCTCATTTAGAATTTTAAATACTGTTTTTCATGATAAAAATATGATCAGTGGCCATTCAGCACCCAGGCCAGCCACTGTAAGTCTGTTCAGTTCCCGATGCTCTTGAAGGATTGAAAAGTAGCACCTTTCCTAGCCAGAGTGAATAGGATGGGTAGTAAACCCCTCTACCTCTAAGCATCCTCCTTATAAGAATTATAACAACTGTACCATAGCTAACAAATAATACTTTTTAAAGACTCATTAGTAAGAGAAAGACAAATATCATATGACATCACATATGATGATATGTGGAATCTAAAAAAATGATACAAATGAACTTATTTACAAGACAGAAATAGATTCACAGCCATAGAAAACAAACTTATGGTTACCGGAGGGGATAGTGGGGGTGATAATTTAGGAGTTTGGGATTAACATATACACACTTCTATATATCAATATAAAATAGATAAACAAGGACCTACTGTATAGCACAGGGAACTATACTCAATATCTTGTAATAATCTATAATGGAAAATAATTTGAAAATATATATATAAGTATCTATAACTGAATCACTTTGTGTACACTTGGAACTAACACAACGTTGTAAATTAACTATACTTCAATTTAAAAAGAGTGAATTATCAAAAAAATTGATCATAGTAAATAAATTCCAATGTTTCGAGCACAAAAAAAGACTCAGTGTACATTTTAGAAAGTTTGAATCATAAATAGTAAATATATAAAACAGCACTGACTACAAGTTGTGAAGGGGTGTGTCTTCAGCCGTAAGCAAAGTTCATCTAGCTGTATAGCTGGACTTTGCTATAGAAGTACCACAATTTAATTATACCAATGATTTGGTATGAATTATACCAATATATTGCCATGGGAAAATATCAATATATTAAGAATTCCAACTAGGGATACCAGATAAACATCCTCCACTCAGATGCATTGAAAGTTAGCTATGGAAAGCTGTCTCCTCTTGGGACATACACAGGAAAAGAAGCAAGATTTTCACTTCTGCAGAAGAGAAATACACATCTCTGGGTTAGTCACCAAACCTAGTGTTATGAACTGTGTAGTAAAATACATTTACCCCTTAAGAGGCCAAGAATATGCTCCTCTCTCATCCCTCCCTCTCATCCCTCAGATGGGCTACTCATTCACAATGGGGGTATCCCGGATTTGAGGACTGCTTTGTATATTACACCTCAGCAACATTTTAATCTAATTGTTCACAAGCCTTGCTGACTCTTAATTGCTGTTTCGGTCCTGCACACAGCAGTGACAGTGATTCCAAATTAGAAAGTGAGTGATTGACAAAAAGTAAGTGATTGAAACATTTGATTAACTTCATACAATAAGTACCAATACTTGGTAAAAATATTTGGAGGGAGCCGACTACCCTGTTTAAAATGCAGCCATCAAACTAAAAATGTTCTGCTCACCAAAACAGATTCTGCAGTTATTTTGTCTCCTTATTTTTTCCTTTAGTTTGCCTCTAGATCTGAAGGGCTAATTTTGAGTATTCCTATTCCAGATTACTGAAAATTGTCCTAAAAAACTGTGCGGTCCTGTTGAAAGGAAACGTTACCCAATCAAATCTGCAGATTATAATCAGGATGCATTTTATAGGGACTTCCCTGGTGGTCCAGTGGTTAAGAGTTCGCACTTCCAATGAAGGGGCTGTGGGAACTGAAATCCCACATGCAGAGTGGTGCAGCCAAAAAAAAAAAAAGATACATTTTGTAAAATTGTATTTATGGAAAAGTTCCTTAGGAGACGGCATAACCAGCACTAAGCTCAGTCTTTTAAGCAGTTCCTCAAGTTTTTATAACCGAAAGTCTTGGTTTTCTTTTTCTAATTTTTCAGCTTGAGTTTCTTAAAGAATTCTGTAAGTTCAAAGTATGTCGGGGCTATGCCAGGGCTCTTTGAATAAGTGGTTAACACACAACAATGTATTCAATAACAACTTCTTAATTTGGAAATTCAGGGGTCTGAAAATACGGACTTGAAGAGCAAAATATTTCACTTGGTTCCTCCATTAGAGAACCTGGGAATAATCTGTATATATACTGCTAGGAAGATGCCTTGGGGAAGGTTACTGGAACTTCCTTAGTCTCTCCTCTGGTTGACAAATAATCAGTATCACCCACAGATGTTTTGCATTTAATCAGGGCTCCCTGGGGGAGCCTCCTAGCAAACATGGAGATAGATACCTCTGGGAAATCTAGATCCATATTTTCACACTGAGTGTTTCAGAAACATTCTTTGATATTTCAACAAAGCCTTTGCTTTCTGTCATACCTGACTTTTTTTTTTTTTTCTTTTTAACCGTCTAGAAGAATTGGTATAAACCATAGTGGAAGGAGATGGGAAGCTTTTGAGTATGGATGGAATGGTACTCCATTGAGGACCAGCAGTCTTCACATTTTTTTGCTTCTGTCTCACCTTAAAAAAGTTTGAAAAACTACGTACCCCTTGAACATTTTTAGGCTCACACCTAAATGCTTTTGTTAAATTTTTAATGTTAAATTTAAATGGTTATACAGCATGTGGTTTCAGCTATCATGCATATATTATACTTTTCATAATCAAAAAAGTACATCACTCTTTTATATGTATCTTTCAATATCATAGCAATTTGCTATCTGTCATCATCTATTTTATGACAGGAACAAACTTTTCTCTTACAGGTATTTTGCATCATTTCTTTTTCTCCTTAAACTTTTATTTCTTTCTACTTCCTCTACAGAATATAACCCTCACGTGATATTTTTATGCTTGAAAGTATTTTATTGATTACCTATCATAATTGTCTGCAAAAACTGGGTATATAAATTGAAATTTGAACTTTCGTTTTATGTGACCATAACGTTCTAAGTTTGAAAAATATTTTCTGGATTAAGTGATTAATTATTAGCAGTAGATGCTTTGATCTAAACACCACCAATATACTACATACTATGATAAACAAGCATAAAAAGTAAAATGTTGTTGGAAATTAATCTCTTTATAAGACAGAGCATTTTTTTCTGTTAGTTTATATATTTGTGGGTAAATATTACATAGTGCTAAGATGAGACAAGGTTCAGCAAAATCCTTCCTTCTTCCCTCCCTCCTTCTTTTTTCTTCTTTTTCTTTCTCCATTTCGTAGCTAAACAGAAAATTGTTGAGGTACAAAAGTAGATGTAAATGGAAGAAGAACCATACTACAGCAAATGTTCCCCAATTCTTTGAATATAATATATATAATATATGATATGATATGATGTGAGCTACTTCATTTTGCCCTTCCTCAGTTTGGTTGAGTGGAAAAGATGAGAATTTACGTGAGTTGTGAAAGATTCGTTAATCAGTCACCTAAGTGTTTCCAATCAGTGAAGAACTTGACTTTGGCAGTCTTTGGCTAGTCCCCTTTCTTGCCCTCCAGAGGGTCACCATCCTGGGATGACATGCTACACAGCTTAGGCATGGGAGCTGGTTTGCCTTTGCCTTGTCCAGTGGGAGGAAGGGGCTTATGAAGTAGGAGGTGAGAAAGGAGAACCTCAGAATGCAGACGCTTTCTCAGGCAGATCCGTTTTAGGGTCTGGAGGTTAAGAATCCAGAAACTGAGTCCCTTACAACTAGACAAGTGGCAGCATCTTCCTTCAAAATAATTTTGTGTGCTCCTGGAGGCATCCGTATTCCAGTTTGAAGAGCATTATTGTAGATGATAAATATTTTGCTGTGCGGTAGTTTGTTTGAGGGAAAAGTTCTGATGATGTGTTTAGTTGTCCTATCAATGTCACCATTATTTGAAAAACAAAGCCCTATTAGGTAGAATTCTGATGTCTGTGTCCCACCCCACATTGTCCGATGTCTCCCCGCTCCTCTTATTCAATACACAAACTTGATAGAGGATGTGAAAGGCTCAGGGAATCGGGGTTCCACTGGTGCAAAGGAATTTAGTAGGAGTGGAGGAGTTGGGAAAGGAAATGAGAATTTTTGTTCCCTTGGAAACTTAGATGAAAAAGTGAGGTGACAAAGTTGAGCTTCCTCGACTTCCTGACCCATTACTTATAAACTTATATATATATTACACCTAAGCCCATCTTCCTCTCATTTCTGAGGATGAGGGGTCGTTCTCAGCTCAAGGACGTTGCCTCCACCTGTCCTCCATCCATCTCCTCCAGAATGTTTCCCAGGGACCCACCACCTGCTCCATTATTCCACCCTCTCTTCTGTGGTTCTCTCCCCTTACGGTACGATCACGTTCAAGGCTATCTCATCCTCATCAACCCCTTTCCTTGATCCATTTCTTACTAGCAACTGTCTCTCTCCTTACCTTATCTACTTCCTCATCTCTAAATTGGCAGTAATAATAGTAGCTACATGATAGAGTTACTGAGAGAATTATATGAACTAATACGTGCAGAAGATCCAGAGCCCTGTCTTCCCCTGTAAGACGTCAACGGGTTACCAATTCTTATTAGCCACGTTTATGGATATTTAAATGTCTGCATTTCTTTCTTTCTTTTCAATCCACTGAATTATTTATCCCCAAAGGTCAGGAGAAATTGCTCAGGCAAGGCCACGTGTGACACTTGTATTTTAAATCCAGTGGACTCTTCTCAATCCCTATTTTTGTGGATGACATAACTAGCCCTACGTAGTCTCTCCCTGACAGTTTCCTCCTGGGTTTCCTCACAGCCATCCTCTCTCATACCCAACCCCTGACGGTAAGTGACCCCAAGGGTTCTATCTTTGGCCCAGCTCCTTATTTTTATCCATGTTGCCTCTGTGATCCTAATATCCCCTGATCTTCAAGCAAATATTTTATTGACTGTCAGAAATATGAGCTCAATACCTCGCACACAACTGAGATTCAACACGGACACAACATAATTGATAATTCATCTCACATTCTTTCCCACCTCCCCCAACAACGTATTTCTTCACCCCATTTCTTTTTTTTTTTTTAAAGCTGTGGTTTTTCTTTTCTTTTTTTGTTTTTGAAGATGTTGGGGGTAGGAGTTTATTAATTAATTAATTTATTTTTGCTGTGTTGGGTCTTCGTTTCTGTGCGAGGGCTTCTCTAGTTGTGGCAAGCGGGGGACCACTCTTCATCGCGGTGCGCGGGCCTCTCACCGTCATGGCCTCTCCCGTTGCGGAGCACGGGCTCCAGACGCGCAGGCTCAGCGGCCATGGCTCACGGGCCCAGCCGCTCCGCGGCATGTGGGATCTTCCCGGACCGGGGCACGAACCCGTGTCCCCTGCATCGGCAGGCGGACTCTCAACCACTGCGCCACCAGGGAAGCCCCGCCCCATTTCTTTATCAATAAATGGCACCACCACCAACCATAATCCCCTAAGCTAGACACCTAGATTCATCACAGACCCCTCCTCTCATAGTCACACAGTTAATTCAGTCAAAACCTGGGCCTTGGGTGGAAACTGTGTCAAGAAATGGGACATCAAGTCCTGTCGGTTTTGCCTTCTGTATATTTCTCAATCCATCTCATTTTTCCCATCCCTACTATTAGTGCCCTAATAATAACTTAATATAACCATGACGATAACTCATTTATTAACATTATGAGTTATTATTTCTTGCTGAAAGGATAGCAGAGCTCTTCTATTTGGGGCCCCTGTCACTAACCAGTCTTAATCTCAACAATCCTTTCTCCCAAATGCCTTCAGAATGATAGCTCTGAAATACGCATCTAATCCCGTTGCTCCCCTGACTACCACCCATCACCCAAAGGTAGAATTCAAGGACTTACCTTAATATACAGAATCATCAATCACCTCGGCCTTACCTGCCTCTGTTCAATTTTTTTTCCCATCCTCCCTTCTCACAGAGTTCCCCATACTCCTGACTGTTTCAAAGATCCTGTGTCTTTTCTAATTCAATTGTTCCTTCTGCCTGGAACGCCATTCCCCATCCTCATCCCATCCTTCTTCTGTCTAAACCCCTGTTCATCCAGTAACACTCAGCTCAGGCTGGGCTGGGTGTTCTCATAGCACCTGGGCTTATCTCCAGCTGAGCATCCCCAAGTGAAGTGAAAGGACTTGTTCACATGTCTGTTCTCCCACTGGACAAGTAACAAGTCTATTTCTCCCACCAAAGACCAGCTCTCTTTGTCCTTGCTAAGTACTAAGTAGTACTAAGTCACATAGTAAATGCTCAATAAAAACATCAGAAGAAAACTGCATAGAGACAGGGCTGGGAAGGTGCCAGGGGGCTCTGACAGGCCCCGAAGTGGTGGCGTGCAGACAAGAGCTTTGGGGACTTCTGTGGCTGAGTGATGGGGATGGGATATCACAGGGTGGCCAGTCAGAGACAGGCTGTTCATCATCGTCATTGTCAGTGTTGTCTCTGTCATCACCATCACTACAGTCAACATTGATTGGGTCCCTGCGATGTACCAGACACGGCTTGTTTCATTTAATCATCTTTCTAGCTCTGTGAGGTAGGTACCCTGAGTTGTCCCCTGTCTATTGATGGAGAAACTGAGCCTTAGAGAGATTGAGAGACTTGCCCAAGGTCACACAGCTCATAACTGGTTGAGGGAGGAACGGAAATGGGTTATATGACTAATTCTTCTTTTATCTAAGCTAGTGACGATCCCCGTTTTCACTGTTTAACTCCTGTTCGGCCTTCAAGAAACAATTCAGTTTGTAAACAGAGCAGCTAAGCAAAATTTTTAACTCTTTTGTTGTTTAACTCTTATTTTGAAATAATTTTAGACATAACAGAGGAGCTGTAAAAATAATAAGAAAGTTCCCGTGTATCCCACAGCCAGCTACCCCTGATGATAACAACTTACATAAAAATAGTACAATAATCGAAACTAAGACATGGGTACAATACTATAAACTACAGACTGTTCAGATCTCACAGTTTTCCACTGATGTCCTTTTTCTGTTCCAGGATCCATTCCGGATCCCACCTTGCACATTAGTTGACTTAATGCGACCTCCTTCATCTCCTCTAATCTTGTCTGTCATGGCCTTGGTACATTGAAAGACTAACTCTAGATATTTTGTAGAACGTCCTTCCATTTGGCTTTGTCTCACGTGTTCCCATGATTAGACTGAGGTTATGCATTTAGGAGAAAAACCTGTATAGGTGACGTGACCTCTCAGGGCATCATGTCAGGGGGCCCGTGACCTCTGTGTTAACATCTTATTATTGATGATGTTAACTTTCATCAGTTGGTCAGGGTGGTTCTGACTGTGAGGATAACACGTATCCTTTTGTAGTTAAGAAATATATGTGGAGAGATACTTCTGAAACTAGGCAACTTACATTTTTACCCCCTAATTTTAGCATTCATCAATTGATCCTGCCTGGAGCCATTATTCCTGTGGTTTTCTAATGGTGATTTTTCTATTTCCTTCATTCAGCCTACAATTATTAGTTGGAATTCTTCTGTAAGAGTTGTTCCTTCTACTTTCATGTATTTATTTGGTCATTTTTTTATAATAGTACAGTCGTGCATATTTACTTGATTCTTTGGGTTATAATCCAATACTATTATTATTATTATTATTATTTTTGGCTCAGATTGTTCCAGCCTTGGCCATTAGGAGCTCCTGTGTCCCTTCCATGTGCCCCCCCAACTTTATTTTTTAGCACTTTCTTACCTTAAAGCCCTAAGGATGCTCCAGGCTCAGCAAATGAAGCACATTTTTTACGTTAATTACAACTATGTATCCTACTTGAAAATTAAAATTTCTCATTGGACACCTCATTAAGTCCAATGATAGCCTCTTATGAAGGATTTACCTCCTGCGGCCATAAGAAAGCCGCAGAAGATACTACGTTCTTTGTTCTTTTCCCCCAATATAAAGTCATGGAAATCACTCTGTAAAGTATGGAATGTAACATTCAAGTCACATAACAAGGGCTACCATTCAATTTCCTTTCAATAAACGTGCAGACGTTCTCCTTCCTGATCAATGTACCCAAACAAATGTAGATTATCAGAAGGGTGCAGTGGGGTATCCTGCAGTGTTGTCTAGAACTTTTAGGATCCGCTTTTAGGAACTTCTAATTCCCGTATTTAGATGAACTTGTACTTTACCTGAGGCTTTGACTTAGTTCAGTGACCCGTTGTCTCTTGAATTAAGTTTGAAAAAGTTAAAATTAAAAAGTTGCTCTTATCAGGCAGATTGTGCTGCCCGAATTGTTTCGTCTTCCTAAATGCTTCCCTGGGGAGCTTTTACTTACAAATTAATTTTAAGCTAGGGACGACAGTTCTTCATTCTTAAAGTTACTGAATCTAGGCTAATGTCGACTGTGGCTGTCCCCCATCCATCACTCATCAGACTCTTGCTATGCAATTAATCACGGGAACCCACCTAATTTTAGGTTCAGCTTTAATCGGCTCTTGTGCTACCTCCATTTTTATATTACCCTTTTATACAAACACCTTAGATTACTTTCAACATTTCTGTAACTCAGAGTTGCAGGAGAACACAAGATTTTGAGAGGATTTGTTGGGACAGGAGCATCTTGGGGACAGTCCGTGGAGGTGCATATATTTTCACGTCTGGATGGTATCATAGTGTTTGAGACAAAGATCAAAATAAGATGGAAAAGAAAACTAGCCTATCTGTAGAGGTAGGCTAAATAACATGTTCGTGTTTTAGCATGCATAAAGGCGAAATTTTGAGTATAATAACCGATGTCATAATATAGGTGCAGTATAATGAATTTTCTCTCGTATTACTAGAAAAACTGTTAATTATGTGGTAGGTGAAAAATATTTCATTTAGATCACATACCAAGAATCTGAGATAGTAATTAAACTGTCAGTAATTGTGTTTAGTGTTCATTGTTTTTTCTAGAGAAGCAACCAAGTAAATATTGCATGATTGATATGAACTGCAAGAAGGTTTCAAATTAAACCAAAGAACCGTGAATTTATAAACACTTACAGCCATAAGTTCATTTGTAGATTGATTATTTGTAACTCAGAAGACAATCTCCCATAGAAAGATTGTTGTAGTGGTTGGCTTCCCGGGTAACTGGGCGGAAGTCTGTTTCATCCACGATGCATTTGAAGAATGGATAAACGGTAGTATTTCACTTCCACTGAACTGATGTTTTTCGCATGGCTGCTACGAAGCTTTGCTTTTGGGGTCCTATCTCTGGTGGAGGTTGAGTTAGCTAGGAGTTCACAGGTGGCCCCAATATAATATTTTCCTGGTGTCCTAAGATGGGGGAAGCAGCAGGACTCTGATGAAAGCAGGGACTTCCTCTAGTCGAGGTAGATACTCCAGGTACCCATAACTTTGTCTCTCTCTCTCCTTGCACAAAATTTCCCTGGGTTCCTCTCTTTGAGGAACCCAGGGAAATTTTTCTTCTCCATTCATTTGAAAATAGGGCTGTTAAAAGTTCAGACTTAATAATATGAGAACATTTCATGGTAGAAAACATCATCGTCTGTTCTATTGATCTCCAACTTTGGAGTAACTGTGGCTGCCTCAACTTCATAAAACTAAAACTGTAGCCAAATATTTTAAAGATCACAAAGTCCTCCGCAGGAAACAAGAAATGTATATTCATCTTCGTAAGGAGTGCATGCCAAATTTTTCTTTTTTGAGGTATTCTACAGAAACGGGTCCTGGAAACTTTTCACTTTAGCAACTATCACTTAATTAATTTCAGACACTGTGTAATGTTGGCAAGGAAAATTCTCCTAAAGTTCAAAAAACTCAGACTTGATGTAGTCTAATTGAATTAAAGCACCACTGTCAAAAACTAAGTACACTTGTAGAATATAAATGTCTGTCCTGTGGTACCCTCTGCCAGATTATGACCCTTGGGGAAAATGAATGTATTTTTACATCAATGTGAATAATCATAGCTAACATTTACAGTGGGCTTCCTCTGTGCTGGGTACACTTGACATATTGATTCTCAAGCAATCCCAGGAAGAGGGTGACGTGGTCATTCCCACTCTGCATCAAAGACACTGAGGCCTTGGATAATTTAGTGCACAGCCTGGAGATTCCAGAGCCAGGTTTAAACTCAGCTCTTAACACCTAGACTGTGCAGCTTCTATATAATTAAATCTAATACATAATGATTCTCCACACTACCAGCTTAAACGCTCCACGTAAGCATAATGGTACCTGGATACACATGCCATTCCCTGTTGTTACCCATTTCCGGGTTTTTCTTAGGTTCATTTCTTCTTCCCATTTGAAAGGGTCTCAGAGGATTTCTGTCCACTTGCAAAGCCCTGTTCCAAGTGCTTTAGGCCCCAGGTTCCATTAATCCTGCATGTTTATTGCAGGGTTCTGTTTTGGCATGGATTAAAAAAGCTTGACCACTGTATGATTAAAAAAATTTTTTTTACAAATATATCAGAGTGCATTCATTCAAAGGAATGCTCTCTTCTTGGAGAGGAGAGAGGGATTTGAGTAAACACCTCTCTGCAGACAAATGCAGTCCTACCATTTACCTGGTTGTGACCTTGGGCAGGTGCTGAACCTCTCAGCTGTAAGATGGTATGTACACACTGCTATATTTAAAACGGATAACCAACAAGGACCTACTGTATAGCACAGGGAACTCCGCTCAATGTTATATGGCAGCCTGGACGGGAGGGGAGTTTGCGGGGAGAATGGATACATGTATATGTATGGCTGAGTCGCTCTGCTGTGCACCTGAAACTATCACAACATTGTTAATCGGCTATACTCCAATATAGAATAAAAAGCTTTAAAAGAAAAATGGTATAATATAGATTTAGGGGTTTTCTGAATCTTCAGTAATAGAGTGTATTGTAAAATACTTACCAAGTGCCTGGCAGATAGCTAGTTCTCAATAAATGAGAGTTCTTTTCATGAGTGGTTCTGTGGGTCAAAGTCTTTTTGCAACTGCTTTTTGAACTTCCTTCCAAACTAGCACATTAACCTCTTCTAAGAACTCAGTTGAAAGTGTTTATAGTTAAAACTCACGGTTTTGTGTCTTTTTCTTTTTTTGATGGCCAATGGTTCTGATCCCAGTTGACCCCTTTATTCATTAGCCTGTTGCTAAATCATTTTGCCTCCTTAAAAAAAATCCATCTTCAACAACATGAGTATTTGCAGTTTTTTATGGGGCTCCCAAACACTGAGACAGGTGCTCTTGAGAACTTCTCAGATAAGTGCTTTAAAAATGCTTTCAGCAGGGCTTCCCTGGTGGCGCAGCGGTTGAGAGTCCGCCTGCCGATGCAGGGGACATGGGTTCGTGCCCCGGTCCGGGAAGATCCCACATGCCGCGGAGCGGCTGGGCCCGTGAGCCATGGCCGCTGAGCCTGCGCGTCCGGAGCCTGTGCTCCGCAGTGGGAGGAGCCACAGCGGTGAGAGGCCCGCGTACTGCAAAAAAAAAAAATGCTTTCAGCAATGGCGACAAGACTGGGGGAAAAAAATCTTATTAGGAGCAGCACACATGTTAATATATAAGCACTTAGCTCGAAGCAGGTGTGATTAACTGCACTTACCCCTCTCCATCGGGCAACATAACCAAGTCAGATTAGCTGTTAAGGGCTCCTGGCTGCTGCTTCCCAGCTCCTCTGTAAACTGGATTTATGAGTTCAACACACTTTCTGTAGGTCGAGAGCCATCCTTCTTCACCTTGTCAAGCAGGCGGGCTCTCCAGGGGCACCCTGCTCTGCATCTTGGAGCCCACTGAGGTGAGACGGAGGTGGGGAGACCTCAGGGGCCTCCTGGCTGCACTGGCTGAGGCAGGGTGGCCAACAGGTATTATTGTGAGCTACCCTCATAACTGCATATAATGCCACCACCATTACATGAACTTAGAGCTAAGTGCTTTCTACATTATTTCATTCGGTCCTCTCGACGGTCCTTGAGGCAGGTTAGTCACTCAGTTTAGAAATGAGAAAGCAGATACAAGGAGATGAAGCAACACGGCCCAGGCCAGGGTCAGGGACGCAGGCGCATGGAGGAGCCAGTGGACTGACTCCAGGCCCGATGCTCTATCCAGCACACAGGGCCAGGGACAGATGGAGAGACTCGGTGTCTGCCAGGCTTCCCCGCAGTCCATCCCCGATGGCCGTACCGACAGCTCCTCTTTGCCTGCCCTTTAATTCCTCTAACTGGATTGATCACTGAAATGCAGACAGTGAATGTGAATCAGTGGCGAAGCTCAGAGGCTGATGCTTTGGGCGGAGGAAGAATTGCGTCATTCTCCCCACCGTAGGGACAGCGTTTCGGGCGCCACATGTTCCTACTCCCGCCACACCGCTGGGAGAAATGGCAAGGTTTTAGTTCCTTGTCAGTCCCTGTCTGCAAATGATATGGATAAATATTTGAGTGCCTGCTGTGAGCCTTACTTAAGTGTCCCCGTTGAGTCTGGGTCTATGCATTTGCTTTTCCTTTGCATCCAGAAGTAGTGAGCCCCTCAGTACCACCTGTGCAGACAGACACCTAACCATCATGGGCCGCACCGTCTCCAATGACGACAGTCTCGTAACGTTCATTTGTCATAAATGTTCACTGAGCGTCTCTGACGTGCCAGGCAGTGTGCACGGTGGGGACACAGTGGTGAGCAGCAGCCCTGGGGTTTGATTCTAGTGACGGGAGATAGTGGTTCATCAAACACACCACAATGCGTAGTTGCCATGGTGGTACTTCCGGAGCCCGGAACGAGGGTGTATGACCCAGTTATGGCAGTTGGAAAAGAGGAATGGAAAGGGGCCAGTCTGACCAAGCAGAGGAAGGGGGTCATGGTTCAGGAGCCCGGCGAGAACTCAGGGCATTGAGGCTGCGTTAGAGGGGGTTGTCCCTGCTCTCAGAACATTGAGATGCAGATGTTCTAAGCATCTCACTTATGTCTCTGAGAGCTCACTGTTGTTGGGGGGGGGGGGAATTGGAGACCCGAGAAGGGACTATTACAGGATGGAGGGTGGGGAGGGGAGATGTGCACAGATCCAGGAGATTAAGGTAAAATGCAAAGAATTTGGTGACAGAGCTGGTAAAGGAGCTGATGGAGTAAGGTGCCAGGAAGACACCAGGGTTTCTGACTTGCACGACTGGAGGCAGTGGGGTCATTCACTGAGCCCTCTAGTACCTGGTGCTAGGAGTTATTTCAGGGCTTTTATTTAGGGTTAATGTGCCATGATACCCATCCTGGAAAGTACAGCTATGAGAGATACCTGCTTCATTCACAGAGCTTGCAATCTAATCACGGAGCGGGGGAGGGAGTGTTGAAGATATTCTGTCTCCTAAGATTTGTTTAAAGTATGGCTGTGGCATAAACTTGGCAATGGTGATACACAAAGATGCTTCTTCCAAAGGGGTTGGGAGGTCTTAGAACTTGGGTGCCCTGGGGGAGGAAGAGGCTGGGGATTAGGAGACATTATTGGCAGGTAAAGGGATGATCTGGTGATCATTTTGAAAAGGTCAAAAGGTGCTGTGAATCACTGAATAAGACCATAATGCAGGCCAAGTGGAAAAACACGGTACAGGCTTCCAGCCTGAAATTACAGAATCTAAGACTCATCTTTCATGGGCATGCCAAGTGCAGTCAAAAGAATTGAGCCATTTATTGGGGGCAAGTGGGATGAGAGTGATTTGTGAAGATGGAGGGTGGACTGCAACTTCTTTCCCTCCAGCAGCCTCTTAAAAGTATTCACTGCCTGATCACTGCTACATCTTTATTAATATCACCATGGCAACCACTGATATGAAAAACGGTACTAGCCTGGACACTTCTGCTCCAGCTGATGTGACAACTCCCACTGCAGTGGTCATTTCCATTGTTTGCGGAGATGAGTGAGGAGGGTCCTACCTGGGCCTTGTGATATTTTCCTTTGTCCTGAGAAGACAAGTGCCCATTAAATGCCCCCTGATGTTAAGTGGCATCTGGGGAGGTGGCTACACCATTCTTTATTTTCTTCTCTGAGGATGTGGCGAGAGATGCATCCTGCTGGTGTCCTCTGTGTTGGTTTGGGGTAAGGATGGGGAATCTTTTAGGGTGGTTGGGAGACTCTGCCCAAATCAGCTCCACTAGTGGATCTGGAGGAGGTATGCTGCATATAACTCTGCACACGTTTGGACCATATATCCATTCCTCCTTCTAGTTAGTTTTTTCCTTCTGGATCTCTTCCTTCTGGTGTTCAATCCCAGTCCTGGGCAACCTGACTCTGTGATTCTGCCCCTCTAATCACTCTTTCCCCAGAGTCCCATCTTTTATAATCCCTGCTCCTTTCTTCATTCTTTCATTCAGTAAACACATATTGAAAGCCTCCCCACTGCCAGGCATTGTTCTGTGTGGCTGGGACACCCAGTGAATGGGACCCCAGAACCCCTGCCTTTGTGGGACTCACATTGAGAATGTCAGGGGACAGACAGTAAACATAATCAGTAAGGAAATGCTGGGTATGTTAGGTTTTTTGTTTTTTAAGTAGCGTAGGGTGGGAGTGCTGGGTTAGCTGGGTCAGTTTATAATCAGGTCTGCAGGGGCTCTTTGAGGAGGTGGCACGTGATCAGACTTGAAGGAGATGAGATGTCAGCATAGCAGAGAGAGCAGGCGAGGGTGGGCTGTGCCTAGCTTGTTTGAGGATCTACAAGGAGGTGAGAGTGAGCGAGGCACTGGGAGTGTGGTTGGTAGAAGAGGCCAGAACAGTGAGGGCAGAGGGTACAGTCGGGAGGCCTTTGGGGCTTTGGATGTGAGTGACGTGATCTGGCTTGTTTCACTAAGATCACAGTATCTTCTGTTTGGAGAATGACAACAAAGGTCCCAGGGAGGCAGAAGAGGGAGATGTGATGACACTCTTGCAGGAACCCAGAGAGGGATGGTGATGGCTTGCCCCAGAGTGCTAGCGGTGGGTGTGGTGGGATTCTGGATAGATTTTGAGGGTAGAGCCCCTAAAATTCACTCATGGATTAGAGCATTCCCCTTTGGCCTTTTTCTCAGACTAGAAATAGCAGTAGAATGCACTTCTTAGTAAAATAGATCCATCTGTATACATGGATTCCATGTGGGGTATAGCTTTTTTAATTTGATATTTTCCTTTATGTAGAGGAAATTTCAGCTGAACTGATGGAATTCTGTAGGAACAACTGAGCATTGTGGTTAAGAGCACAGTCTCCAAAATAAAATTGCCAGGTCCACGACTTCCCAAAGTGTGACCAGGACAAGTGTCTTAGCTGCTCAGTGGCCTTGGTTTTATCATCTCTAGAATGTGGATCATAAGAGTTCCTGCCTCACAGAACTGTGAGGAATAGAGATATAAAGCACTTAAAACAGTGTGGGCACATGGTAGGTATTAAAGAAAAGTTAGTAATAATTATTTTACTAGCGTTTGCCTTAAGTTCTTTTAGAATTGTCTTAGACTGAAAACAACCAGAGTATTCTTTCTATATTCACGTTCTTAGAGACTTTCAGCGGACTTTTCCTGTTCTCTAATATGTCCATGGTAGTAGAAATAGTCATTCCTTAACCCCATGCTTCTCTGCCTTCATAGCTAACGCAGTGTCTTCTCATTGCGTACATTACTGTAACGTTACTGTTTTTGAAAGTCGAAAAACAATTGAAGATTGCCGATTTCATGAGATTTAACCAAATGTGTGTATGTGTGTGTATATGTACATTTGACTGTAGAGGTAGAAGCCTTTTGGGTCTAGCTTGGGAGTCAGACCACCCAAGTTTGTATCCTGGCTCTACTGGTCATGGCCGTGTCCTTGGACATATTGTTGAACCTGATTCTGCCCCATTTCCCCCTTCTGTCAAATAAGGGCAATCATAGGATCTATCTCATAAGCTTCTCATGATGGTGAAACAAGGTATTCTCATAGACTAGCTCGTAAAACAGTTCCTTGCACAAGGAAATGCTCCATAAATTTTGGCTCTTAGTAAAAATAGTGATCCCTGGGCTAGGCACCAGGATGTTGAAGCCCAATGCCTGAACACCCCTGGGGGAAATCACTAGCTCCAATTCATAAAATGTTAAGATTATATTTATTTAGACATGATTCCCTACTAGACCCCTCTGATTACATGCTGGAATCTCCTATCATCCACCACCTAAGATACTCATGAGTGTGTAAGTGTATTTTCTCTACTTCACAGAGGAACTTGGAATAAAACTGAATGATGTTTCTTTTCCTTTGGGGTGTTTGAAGAGTTGTTGAAATTCTAGTCATGGTATTTACTGTTATGAGTTCTTTATGCCTGTTGTTAAATATGCCAGCATTTTATTGACACGTTACTATGAAACGGGCAGCCAGCTACAGTAGTAAGTTTCCCCTAAGGAGTGTGAGTATCAACAAATCTGATGGCAGGCACTGCTAAGGAAACTGAAGATGTGTTCAAAAAGCAACTAGCTTCACAGAGGACAGATAGGTACATGCATGTTTAATCCAGTGGCTTCTGCTTGAAGGTATAAACAGATATAAACTTCTATGAATTTTTACTTTTATGGCGTCCTTCTTTTGAGGAATTCTTAATATTCAACTTAATTTTATGCTTCAGTCTTCTCTTGCTCTTGTTTCTCAACTCTGCCTACCCTTAAAAACCACTTGGGGAATGTTAATATTGATGCCTGCCCTTCATTCTTCAGAGGTTCTGATCTAATTGGTTTCGGGTAGATCTCAAGCCTCAGTTATTTTATAAAATATTTTTAAATTTAAACTTTTTATTATGAAATATTTCAAATGTACACAGAGTACAGAGAATTAGAATAATAAGCCCACATGTATTCATCACGCCACCATGATAATGAACTTCAGTTGCTATTTTTTAAAATCTCCCCTACGTGATTCTTCTGATGCACTGCCATGGTTGAGAACCACGGCTCTATTCTAATAAGATAGAAAATGGAAGGAATATTTCTAATGGATATTGATATCAAGAGAAGCTTAAATTTGGGGATTCCCTGGCAGCTCAGTGGTTAGGACTCCACACTCCCACTGCAGGGGTCACGGGGTTCGATCCCTGTTCAGTGAACTAAGATCCCACATGCCCCATGATACAGCCAAAAAAATAAAAAGAGAAGCTGAAATTTGTTCAAGGCCACACAGCAGTTTTAAGACATCATTCAGTCCTCTGTTCATCAAGCCATAATGGCATTCTTGAACGCGTATGTGGTATGGCAAGTGTGTGCCTGCTTGATTTTGTTAAAGAGTGGAATAGTTTGGGAATGGGCGTTGGAACACCTGGGAACATGTCAGAAAAGGGCTTAGAAATATAATGGTTTCCTGTTTAGAATCTTTAGACCTTGACTCAAACAATATGGTGCCCACCCGCTGGATGCAAGGCAATAAAACCTAACTCAGAGATAAAAGTCTGATGAGCAAGGATGGGACAAGTGGAGGTCATGTAGGAAGGGAACTGGTCATGGAAATTATCTTCAGATTCATGGAGAAAAAGTAATGAACCAATGGCAGATTAATCTCAACCTATAATGGAGAAGTTTTGTAGGCTATTCCATAATATGTATACATGCACGCACGTATGTGTTTATATATATCTCAGTATATCTTAATGAAGTCAAGATTTGAGTTGCTACCTAAACAATGAAAAATAGTGGGCAAGCCCTGGTTCCTGGGTGGCAAACACTTGGAAAACAATTTGATCTCAGGGTTGGACAGGACTTTAAATATGCTCTTGCCCAGTTGCCCATCTGTAAGAGGAATCTCTTCTGGGGCATTATTGACAGATGTCACGTGGTGTCTCCTTGATCCTTCTAGCTGGAGAGCCCACTGCTCATAAGACAGCGGGTCCATATTAGTATTATCTTTTATTGAGCTGGAATCTCATTCTTTAACATCGCTTTAATGAAAGAAAATATTTCTGATGCCTCCCATATTACCTTATATTATTTTTGTTACTTAAATATATACAGATGTAAAACTAGATTTAAATTCATCATGCTGTAGTTCTCATCAACTATAAAACCAAACTAACCTTACAAATGATATGAAAAATACAAGACTTATAAAGTAACAACATACTAATGGGATTAATGATCTTGCTTTTCCCAAATAAAATCCCTCACGTTGTGCTTAAGGGTAGAAAGATGTAGCCTCTGGTCGATTTCTTTAATTTGGTTCACTAGCTTTCACTAATCAGCACAGGGTATGCCTGTCTGTATATGTATGTTATAGCAAAAGGTATGAATAACTTAAGGTTTCCATTTGCTGGGTTTGGGAAAGTCAAATCTCAAACTTAACTCAAACTGCCAGCAGTTAGTTTTCCATTTACCATTTTAATGAGACATCTCTTGGCAACTTTTTCAAGATGTTTTGTGTACTTGGAAATTAAGGTCAGAGTTGTAGTGTTATTGCAATCTTGGATAAATGGGCGTCAAATCCAATTATTGCTGGAACTGGGTACAGAACAATCTTTCATTGTTATTTATTACTGTACTTACCGCAAATGAACTGCTGTTGCAAATTGATGCATACGACGACAGGATCCAAACAATAACTCTTCTGGCAAAACGTGTGCTGACTGCCATAGTGTAGGCTTCCTACAGTTCCGCGCACCTACGTGGCTGAATGAGGCTGTCCTCTCACTTTTCTCTGTCCCACCTTTTGTGAAACATTGGTGTGAACAATACACCAACTTTTTGACCTGTGTCATTATTGCTGTACCCTGCTCACCTAGATCAGTGGTTCTCAAAACCAGGTGTGATTTTTGAATCACCTGGGGAGCTTGTTAAAAGTGCCTGCTCTCTGGATCCCACCCGAGAGGTTCTGGTTTGCTTATTCCAGGGGCTGGACCCAGGAGTCAACATTATTAACAAGTACTCCGAGGGATTCTGATATAAGTGGTACTTTTACTGCTTTCCAAGATTATTGTTGACACACAAGTATAAAACTTAAACTCTTCACAAACCACCTGGATTGAGAAACTCTGGCGCCCTTCTCAGATTTCTATCATTTGCAAATAAGCCCTTTTTTGATGTTCTGACAAGTGCCTGATAAACATTTTGAACAGGAGAGAGTCAATAGCATAAGCTTTCTTTAAGATGGCTTTGACCTATTAAGCACCAAATTTATTTCGAGGGGCAAAGATAGTCTAATGATGTTTTCATTGATTCCCGGAACATTCTGGAAGCTGTGGACTGTTTTCAGGTTGTACCCACACTGTTAAGTATGCATGCACAGGGAGACACTGGACATAGCAAATAAAAGTCCTGGACAACAGGAATCAAAGTGAGCAGCAAAGCTGACATTTTTCTTGGAGTAGTCATAGCTGCATGTTTCTTCAGTTTACAAAGTTAACTATGGCATGTTTGCCTAAAGAGGAGAACATAAATCTGGAGACAGAGTCAACAAGTTAATAAACCAGACATCTGCATGTGTCTTATGACCATTTTTTTCTTCCTCGGTTCATTCTTGCTGATTGCTGTTCGGATGCAATAGCTAGTTAGGATTCTTTACAACTTTACAGGAGACTGAGGGGCTCGCTGCCATTCATTTTATGTCTTTTCGGGGGAAGTGATTAAAATGTTAACTGTCTTGGCATCATTCAGTAGTGAGCATCTGTGTGGGGTATCAATATGGTCTCAGATGGTGAATCGCTTAGGAGTTGAATTTCCTAATATTACAGGTTACCAACTTCCATTACTTATATTTTGCCACTATATACAAAATGCCCAAATATAAAATATTCTTTATTTTTACTTAAGGGGAAGAGGATAGTTATTCAGCGTTTAAACTTTATAAAGGACTGAGGATTAGAATAACCCTTAAAATTGTATTGTTAGAAATTATTCTATTTATTTATTTTTATTTTTTGGCCGCGCCGTGCGGCAGGAGGGATCTTAGTTCCCTGACCAGGGATCGAACCTAGGCCCTTGGAAGTGAGAGCAAGAAGTCCTAACCACTGCACCACTAGGGAATTCCCCAGAAATTATTCTATTTAAAAGGGCTGAGATTTCTAAAATTTACTACAAATGGAGAAAGTAAAAAATTATTTAATAAGGGTATATTTTAATGCAATGAAACTTACATGATATATATTAGTCCCATCTTTTTGACTAATATTTTTACAAGAGTACAAAGACAGGAAGGAGGCAAATATGGAATTTTGATGAATAGGAATGATTTTTTATTTTTCTAATTTAATTTTATATTGGAGTATAGTTGATTTACAATGTTGTGTTAGTTTCAGGTGTGCAGCTAAGTGATTCAGTTATACATATACATATATCCATTCTTTTTCAGATTCTTTTCCCATATAGGTTATTACAGAATACTGAGTAGAGTTCCCTGCACTGTACAGTAAGTCCTTCTTGATCATCTATTTTATATAAAGTAGTGTGTATATGTTAATCCCAAACTCCTAATTTATCCCTCCCCCTGTCATTTCCTCTGTGATAACCATACATTTGTTTTCTATGTGCACGGGTCTATTTCTGCTTTGTAAATAAGTTCATTTGTATCATTTTTTTTTAGATTCCATATATGTGATATCATATGATATTTGTCTTTCTCTGTCTGACTTACTTCACTTAGTATGATAATCTCTAGGTCCATCCATGTTGCTTCAAATGGCATTATTTCATTCTTTTTTATGGCTGAGTAATATTCCATTATATATATATATACACCACATCTTCTTTATCCATTCCTCTGTTGATGGACATTTAGGTTGCTTCCCTGTCTTGGCTATTGTAAACAGTGCAGTGAACACTGGGGTGCATGTATCCTTTCAGATTATGGTTTTCTCTAGATATATGCTCAGGAGTGGGACTGCTGGATCACATGGTAGTTCTATTTTTAGTTTCTTAGGGAACCTCCATACTGTTCTCCATAGTGGTTGTACACTCCCGCCAACACTTTAGGAGGGTTCCCTTTTCTCCACACCCTCTCCAGCATTTATTGTTTGTAGACTTTTTGATGATGGCTGTTCTGACCAGCGTGAGGTGATACCTCACTGTAGTTTTGATTTGCATATAAATCATTTTATTTTCCATTAAGATTATGTTTTGATTTTTTGAAGGCATTGAATCTGTTCCATATCTTAACAAAAAAGGTAGAAAAGAGCTCTGAATCTTGTGGGGAACGATTTTTTAATGATGTACTAGCAGGGGGAAGTACATCATATGTACTTCCTCTCATATGTACATGTTTTTGTATATTTTGTGGTGCATTTGTACTTATTGGCATTTTAAAATTTCATTTTGCATCTGTGCTCTGCATGTATGCAGACCGCTGAAATGGTGTATACAAACTTGGAATGAAGGAAGCATCTGGAAGCTTTGATGAGCTGTTAACTTGACACTATTCTTAGAACCTGGAAACTCTCAAATGAATTTTTATTTCAGAAGAATAAGCTTGTTGCTTTTGAATTATGCATTCATCCCTGTATTTCCCTTATTTATGGTCCCTGGTAATGCCGTGGCTAAAGACTGTGTGTCCTCATTTCAAGGACTTGATATGCAATTCAGGTGCCTGACATTATCCTGAGCATAGAATAAGTCTCAACTAGCTACTGCAAGTGTTGTTAACATTTTTTTTTTTTTTTTGGCTGTACGCAGGCCTCTCATTGTTGTGGCCTCTCCCGTTGCGGAGCACAGGCTCCGGACGCGCAGGCTCAGCAGCCATGGCTCACGGGCCCAGCCGCTCCGTGGCATGTGGGATCTTCCCAGACCGGGGCATGAACCCATGTCCCCTGCATCGGCAGGCGGACTCTCAACCACTATGCCACCAGGGAAGCCCTGTTGTTAACATTTTACTAAGGCAACTGACTATGAGAAACAGTCAACTTAAAGGACTGAAGAATATGGAGATTTTTTTAAATACCACATGCTTTAATGAAGGGTAGTCTGAGACTGTCGACAGGACTGCATGCCTGTTCGATCTGCCGCATCTGTAGGGTTTGGTCAAGCCTCAGTGTTCTCCCAGTCCTCGTTTTGGAGGGCAGCGTTCTGATGGGATCACTTGATAGATTCTCCATCATGTCTTCCTGGGGTCTTGTTGATGAGGTTGACAATACACCCTGACATCTTGCTGATGAGGCTCTAACACAACCGGCAGATGCTGCCCTTGCCTTGGCTGTCAGGCCACAGTTAACATTTTTTTTTCTTTTGCTTCTTCTTTTTTGGCCACGCCATGCGGCGTGCGGCATCTTAGTTCCCCAACGAGGGATCAAACCGGTGCCCCCTGCGGTGGAAACCTGGAGTCCTAATCATTGGACCGCTAGGGAATGCCCTGGAGTTATCATTGCTCATCAGGTAGCAGGGTACCAGTGAGTACCAAGGAGTCGGTATGCTGTGGATGCTTGTGGTTGGATGGAGGTTCGTGGGGAATCTTGTCTCTACAGCTTGGGATGAAGTTACACATTTATCTTACCTAAAGTTAGTTGTGTCCCTTTTCTCTGGATGGCTTGTTGGCCTTCAGTGATGTATCTTCCCTACAGTAGACCAATTTCAGGAAGCCTAGTGTAGGGTAAGCCTTAGTTATGGTGGTAGAGACCAGAATGGGCATCCTGAGACCTGGGCTTGGAGTCATGGACTCGTTCCCCACATTTCATGGAGTATTTCGGTACTTCCTGTGTGAACACAGAAAATTTAGAATCTGATTGAGTTCTCAGGCCAAATCTGCACTCACTCTGGGACTGAAAGGCATTCCTTTGATCCAAGAACTACTTTTCTGTAACCCACTGAAACAGCACCATGAGGGGTCTCACGCTGAGAAGAATAAAAAGTTCTCTGGGGGTACAGTGGCTTTATTTTTGATAGCGAGAGGGATGCAGGGTGACGTTGGTCTTTTATGAAACAAAGCAGATCCAACTATAATGGTATCATCACCTTGTCTTCTCCTTTGTTACTTTCCTTCTCTTTTTCATGTGGAAGAGCTCGTTATTTTATTTCCTGATGAGCATTAAAGTGTAGGTTTTCCCTTATTGCTTTTACTCAGCAGGTATTAATATGTGTTAATGTCTTTTTATTTTATGGAACCCTAGTATTTTTGAAACATAAGGAATTTTGGAAATAGTCCTTTATTTTATATGTGAGGAAATGGAACCCTCAAAGTCAAGTGACAACTTAGTTCATTATTCAACGTCCATTCATTCATTTAGCAAAAGTGTTCAATGCTTGCTTGCAATGTACCCAGTGAGGCACTGTGGGGAGACAGATGACTAGCAGCGGCTTTGGCAGGATATTCACAAGGTAGAAGGAAGAGAGTTTATTACAGAGATGCAGGCAAGTTACTGACGAGCTAGCTTTGTGCTGCTCATGAATTTTCATTTGGCATTTCTTTTTCTCCATATGTGTGCTAGGAAAAACAAAAAAAAAGAATAGCGGAAAGCCTTGGTCAAACCCAAAAGGTTTCATAGTAACTGCTTCTCACATTTACTGTTAAACTGTGAAGCAGTATGGTTTTTACTCCAAATTTTGAATTTATGCAGTATTAGGATAAATAGCTAGGTACTTCTAACTTTAAAAAAATAATATTTAGTATTTGAACATTTTCTCCCAAGAAAATAGACATTCATACACTATTGCTGATTTTTTCCATCACTAGAAAGATTAAGATTCATGAGTCAGGGAGAAAACAGTTTGCTTTCAATTAAAAAAAATACAGCAATAAAATGAATGAGAATATGAAACCATCTCTGTCTCGAATGATAATGCCAATGTGGTGTATACTGTAAACAATACAATTTGTTCAACTCCACTTTTAAAGGAAAGTGCTTTACGGGGAGATCAGCTCAGTGCTTTGTGACCACCTAGAGGGGTGGGATAGGGAGGGTGGGAGGGAGATGCAAGAGGGAGGAGATATGGGGATATATGTACACATATAGCTGATTCACTTTGTTATACAGCAGAAACTAACACAACATTGTAAAGCAATTATACTCCAATAAAGATGTTAAAAAAATGAAAAAAAATAGATAAATTTAAAAAATAAAAGAGAAACATATTGCTTCATGTAAAAGAGAATTATAAATTGATATGAAAACAATTTTGAGAATTACTTTGGATTTATGTGATGTCAGGCTTAGCTTGGTATTACAGGTTTACTTCTGTCCCTAATCCTAGTATTCCTTGCATTTTCTTCCTAACATTATGCAGTTAATAAAAACGATGGATCCTTTATAATAAACAACCTACATAAATAAAAAAAAAAGGAAAGTGCTTTAGTGTGCATATCAAAAAAGGAAAATAAATCCTTTCTTTATTCACAGATCTTATATGCAACACACACCAGCATATATGTACAGATGTGATACATATATATATATATATATATATATATATATATATGTCTAACACTTGTGGCCCCCGATAGGAAATTAACACAGGTCATCATCCACAAATGCATCCAGTATTTGAACTGACCCTTTATCTGTCACTTGAAAGACAGTTTAGGTCTGTGTTATCTCTGGTACTTGGAACAATGCCATAGTCACCTCCTGTCAGCTTCTGGTATTTGCCCATCCTTTCTAGTCTTTGCAGTGTTATCAGAATAGTTTTCCTATAACATGACTTAAGTCACATTTTCTTCCTCAAAAATTTTTCAAAGCTGCCTGTCTACAGAATACAGATCCATAAACTCCACAGAAACATAGGAACCACAATTTTCCAAACTTCTCTCTTACACAACCTGAAAAATGTGAACAATGCCCCCTCCCCTTTCTTTTTTTTTCATTTCCATTTTATGGTTTATTAAAGGATATTGAATAGAGTATAGAGTTCCTTGTGCTATAAGCCCCCCCACTCCCTATTGCCATCTTCCCTGTCCTGGAAACACAGGCCAAGTCTTCCCACCTCCCAGGGCCTCACCGACAGAGCAGGTCCAGAAGCTCTGCCACAGCCATTTAACTCTGCACCACATCTTTGGCACTGGATTGCAAATGCAATACTTCTGTAAATCCATTTTTTTCCCTCCCTAAATGAGTCGGGAGCTCCTGGAAGGGTGACTAGGAGTAAATGGAGAGGCCCTTAACATTTTCATAAAGGTGCCTTGGTTACTTGGTTAGAGCTTAGATTCTGTGAGAGACCAGGAATAATTTCTTTTGCCCGCAAGTCGTTGTGCACCACCCCGCCCTCCATTTCAGTGGGAAGCGTTATCAATAATGACTTCTCTTTAGGCTGGGAAGCCCAGGAGACCACCTGTAACTGCAGGTTTAGGGTGGGGAAGGGGGAGACAGTGGGGAGGCGGGGGCTGCCCAAAGACAGGAAACCTCCTCCCTCAACCTTCAATTCAGATCTTCTCCATTAATTTAGTATTTCTGGGGCACCCACCCTGTGCAAAACGCCGCCAATTTGATTTCTTTTTTTCTTTCAAAAAGGGGGGGAAAAAAACCCTGCAGTCCCTAAGCCAATAAATAACTCACCTGAAGGTCAGAAAACCCTCCCCCCACTCTCCCGGGGGTGCCTGGGAGGGATAGAGAGCCGGGCAGAAATCGCAGTGGAAATCCAAAGGCTAACGCGATTGGCAACGGTCTGGAGGCGTCGTCCCCGAGCGCGACCCTGCGCCACGATGGGGAAGGCAGCCGCGGCGCGACGGTCCTGAAGTCCCGCGGCGCCCCCTCCCCCGCGGCCGAGCCTGGCCGGGCGCCGTCCCTGGGCGTGTGCCCCGCCGCAGCCCGCGGAGCCTCCGTGGCTCCTGCAAAAGGGGGCGGGGAGCGCGGCGAGCGGCCCGAGTCTGCGGCTTCCTCCCCACGCCCGAGCCTCCGCGCAGCGCCCAGAGGACGCGCGCCCGAGCCCGGTCCCTACGCCGCGGCGCGCCCGGGCCCCCGGCCCAGGCCAGGTAACTTTTCTGCCTGCGGAGCTAGGGGATCCGAGGGGGGCTTGGGGTCGCGAGGTGCGCAGGGCGGGCCGTGGGCGGGCGCGGGGCGGCCCGGCGGACGCGTGGCTCCGGCGCCGCTCGTCCGCCCGAACCGCGGGAGCCTGGCGCCCGCCCCGCCCGGACCCCCGCGGGGACCCCCGCCGGGCCGAGCCCGAGCGCCGCGTATCGCGCCCGGGGACGTGCCCGCTCCGCCGGCCGCGCTGCAGCATCGCGGGGCCGGCGCGCAGCCTGAGCCCTGGCCTCCGGCCTGGGGTCCTCCCTCCGAGCCATGGCCGAGAGGGGCGGCTGGCTCCCCACGCCCCGGCTCTGTCAGTTTCCTCGCCCCCCACCCCCCCACCGTCCCGGGCGCCATGTTTTGAGTTACCCCTCGGGGTAGGGTGGGGGAGGGGCGCGGGGGCGACATTGCGGCGCCGCCCGGGGCGGGGGCCGGCCGGCGGAGGGGCCTGGGCGCGGCGGCTGCAGGCTCGGCGCGGCCGGGCGCGGCGCGGGGCCGATAAGGTGTGCTCGCACAAAGCATCCCCGCTCGGGAGCGGCTGGCCGCTTTTATGTAACTTGTCCGCTTCCCCGAAGTGGGGCGGCGGCCCCCGGACGGCGGCGGGGGCTGCAGCCGGGCGGCCGGGGAGGAGGGGGCAGCGTCTCAAAGGGTTGGTTCGGGGCTGGGGCACCTGCGGGGCCGAGGGGCCAGGGGCGGCGCTGCTCACCTGGCGCCCACGAGGCTCCGCTGCCTCGGGAGGCGTGTGCGCGGGCGGCTCTGCGGCGGCTGGGGGCGGGGAGCCCGGGGGGTGGGGGCCGGGGCTCGGAATCGCGGGAGTCGGGGTCTCAGCCAGTTCCTGGCGGGTGCTTCCCGGCTCCTTGCCGCGGGGGCCGGCTTTCTGGGGTCTCCCCTCGTCTCTCGCCCTCCTTTCCCTCCCCCTTTTCCGTCCCCTCTCCAACTCGCCCCGCCATCTCACCGCCGCCCCCCCCGCAACCGCCAAGTTCACGGCTTCTGCAATGCGGTGGGTGTGGTTACCTAGTAAATTGACACTGTGGTCCTTTGCCGCCGGAGCGTTCTCTCCTTTTCGGTTTTCAGATTTCCGGATACAAAGTTGTCTAGGGGTTTCTTCTCCAGTTCCAGCCTAGGGTTAAAGTTAGGGAGAGATTGTTGCAGAACAAATAGAAAGATAAAGAGAACATGTGGTTTTAATTACGCGTGGAGGCCGGCCGGAGAAATCCTGAGAGGGTCAGTCACTCCTGCTGATGCGGCGCTTGCATTACGTGTTTAAGTTGGGGTTTCAGATTTTTTACATTAGGCTTGCGGAATTGCTTTTGCAGATATCCTGCCCGTCCTTTTTTTTTTTTTTTTTTGGCCCATTTTAGGCTCTCTGGAGCGGCCAGGTGTGCGTTGGACTTTCTTCTGGTAGCATTAACTTTCCTAGCAGTAGAGTCAACAAATCCAGTGCTGAAAACGTTCTTTTTGAGTTTTACACTGATTTTTAATGTCTCAAGGAAACAAAAATGATAATTTATGGTCATCCATTTATGATCTGGGAGCCCTGAACGCAGCACCAATTACAGAAAATTAAGCAGAAAAGCCCTATTAAGAAAAAAGAGCACATCAAAGCTTGAGTGAACTCTGGGGAATGGGAGCTGATTTGTATCGTGGCTCAAACAGTGTTTTAAAAAAATGCATGTTAATTTTGGTAGCAAACTTTTAAAATTTTAATTGGAGTAACAAAGTCCTTGTGAGAGGAAATAAATTCTACATTGAGAAGGGTGACTTTATTAACTTCAGAAGGCATTGATGAAAATAAAATAGCTGAATAGTAAATAGTCTCATTTGCATTATGATTTTCTGGTGGTTTAGAAAAGCAAAATACCAGATGCACCAGTTACTGCATACAGTTTATGGAGCTAATACACTTTAGGCAAGTAATTTTGGCAACACAGAACATGTTTTGTGAATGATTTATCAAGAAGCAGAAGAGAAGACACTTAATTTAATTTGTAAACCCCTTTGAGGTGAAGGATTGAGAAGATAGAGGTCAAAGGTCTATCACAGGGAACTGTTTACATTTAATTTTTTTTTTTCTTTTTTTGCTGTACGCGGGCCTCTCACTGCTGTGGCCTCTCCCGTCGTGGAGCACAGGCTCTGGACGCTCAGGCTCAGCGGCCATGGCTCACGGGCCCAGGCGCTCCGCGGCATGTGGGATCTTCCCGGACCGGGGCACGAACCCGTGTCCCCTGCATCGGCAGGCGGACTCTCAACCACTGTGCCACCAGGGAAGCCCTACATTTAATTTTTAAGTCATTTCCTCTGCACGAATGCAACTTAGGTTAAAAGTAGTTTGTGTCATTTCTTGCACAGTGCTTGGACTTGGGCCAACTTTGAATTGTGTTCAAATAGATCTGGGATTTTTTTTAGTTGATCAGATGCTATTTTATCTAGACATTGGTCTTGAAACATCGGTTGGTCAGATGCATCCAGGGGCCACTCAAGTAGAAGAGGGGCAGCCCTTCATGTCCCAGGAGATGTGATATTGTCAGTACTTTGTGAATCCTTTCTGGATTTACTGTTTGTTGGTTTAGGACAGGCATATGCTGTCCAGTGTATTGTCTTCCATGTTGTAAAATATATTTATCTTTTAAGTTAGTGATTTTTTTAAAAAGCCTAAAATTCACGAATTAGAATTCAAGTCCTCTCCAGTAAAATAGAACTCCAAGAGTAGGCTGAAAAATAAATACATGTTTCTTTTCCATGAGAATTTGACTGTAATGGAGAGAGATTTCTTAAGTCCTCGAGTACCCTGGTCATCTTTCCTCCCCCGCCTCTTCCAAGTATCCAACCACAGTCTTCCTCTAAATGTCAGCTTTATTATGGAATATAGACTTACTATTGAAAACCATGACTGAGATTTCTCTTTGGCACGACTTCATTTGGAGAGAGATCTTTGACGGTGCCACTGCAACATCTCTCTCTTTCGAAAGGCTCCGTAGCTACTAGTTTCTTGGGAATTCATCAGGCACTCCTGGAGGGCTCTGCTGTCATTTGATTTGCCGGGGCTTCAGAGAATTGTGTGCTCAGAAGCAGGGGCTGGAGCAGTGAAGTCACTACCCTGCCTGGTGTTGTGACATCACAATGGCTCCAAGGAAACAAGGGTGGGGCAGGCAAAACCAGACCATCTGAAGCATCTTGCTGGCTTTAACTTTGCCTGGTAAATGAATGAGACTCTCATTTCTCAAGTTGGACTGCGCAGTAAGTTATTGTTTGGAGAATTAGACGTGGATGCAAGCCTGCATGGGAAAGTGCATTTCATAGATCAGGGAAGAGGAGGTTTTTTTGTGTGTGCAGTAGTAGAAATCATTAAATATTATTCTTACTGAGGAAAATATTGTTTAAAGAGCTACTTAAAAATTGTATTTAAGTAACGAGTCTATATTGATGCAAAGCGTCAGTATATTTCTTACTCTCCTTTGTACCCAAATATCTTGCTATATTCTCGGTTTAGGTTATTGGTGTTGTCTTTCAAAAGTACGTGTTGTCTGTCAAGATACAGTCTCTTCTGGGTAGGCAGTGTTCTTTCCGATTTATTTTTAAGTGATGTGTTTGCAGTTGGCAATTAGAAAAAATGGGGGGGGGGAAGCGAGAGGTTTCACAAGTGTAGAAGATATCTGCAGTGATTTGGGGTAATTGATTTCTGTTTAAGTTTTTGCTTTATTTGCAAATTATTTTATAATTTAGCATTTTAGAATTTTCTGAAGTGAGAATTCTAGTGCAGAGATGATCACAGACACGTTGCACCCCAATTAGTGATGAGTCACTTGCAAAAGGAAGTCTGAAATTCGGAAGCTGTAAAGCAAATTTCATGTTTTGAGTCCAGAATTGAATGTGACGTGAGCATAAAGAAGACCCGAGAACAGCCGCAGCCCGAGGTCTTCTCTCCCCCTCCTTGGTTGGATGACTGTCCTTTTTTCACATGAGTGTATTATGTATGTGGGACCTCTGGGCACTTCTCACTTAACCATGTCACTGTCCCAAAACACATTTCCAAAGCAAAGGGAAGGAAAAAAGAAAAAGGGAGGAATGGCACAAATAGAGAAGTTGAAATTAGGTACCAGACCTGCAGCTTGCTTGGTTGAAATGTCTTCGATACTGCGTTTTTAGACTTCACAGTGATTGGTTAAATTGCACACTTTAGAGTTGTAAGCTTCTATTAGCACCAAACTCTTAATTCTTTGGTAATTTGCAGTACAGAGAAAAAGCCAACAACTTAATTTTTAGGTGGTTGACATTTTGATACACTGTTCTTTTAACCCTTCCTTGTAAACTTAAAAAAGAGAAAGAAAGAGAAAGCAGAAAGGTTTCTATTAAATCTAGAAAACAGATGTGGTGTTTACTCTGCCGTGTGTGCTTGTTTTGCTCTCCACTTACATTGAGCGAGTGCTTGTTGTTTGGAGGAAATTATTTCCCTTGGAGTTTGATCCCCAGACCAGTATGGGTCTCAACACTTAGGGTATTGAGTAAATATTTATGGAATTGAATTAAAAAATGAGGCCGTGTGTGACTTACGCTTCACTACAAAAAATATTTGAAAAGGCTTAAAAAGCACGGCCCCTTATTTAAAACTGAGTATTATCGGACTCACGTACGCAGTTGTTATTTGTAAGGGCACCATCCTCTTCATAACAAGTTTGCTGCTCTGTCCATAGCTCAGACTAGACAGATTCTAGAGGTTTTGTCTGATCCGAGAAGAGAATACTGCAGGTTCCCTGAGAAGAAAGAATGGGATCTTTGAGAGAAGATGTGCAGGCGGGCTGCTTCCCTTCCTGCCAGCTCTAATTGGTGTCACGGAAGACATCAGTAGAGGGGAAATACTCAGAAGAGGAGGAAAGGGATCAGATTGGGGAGTGACAAAAGCTGAATTAGGGCTGGGCCGTGATACGGATCTTGACGTTGAACTAAAAAGAGAAAAACTATTTTCTCTTGTAGATCTCTCTTCTTTGGTCATTTTCTATGTAGTGTTTACATTCTCCAACAGTGACTTGCTGTGTGTTTTAGTCAAGCCCCACATTGCATCCTTTCTAAAACAAACCTATTTTTTTTCACATTTGTACATCTCTGAAATTGGGAAATGTCTTACAGTTGCTCTCAGCCATATGGCAGAGAGAAAGCTGGCAACAGAATTCGTTGATGGGGCACACGCATCAAAAATTGGAGATTGGGTGTCAGTTGGTTGGAAGAAAATCTTGGAGACAGTAATGGAGCACTCGTAAGAAATAGTGCACCACCCATGAAGAAATATAGATGGTATTGTGTAAAAACATAGAGCACAGTAACTGAGTCGGCATGCAATTCAAAAGAGTTGGATTCTGACCTTGTAAAGAATTATTTTGAATATCTTGGCCAGTATGTTTTGTTCCTCTTTTCTTTTGCATGCACAGAATATCTAAATAAATCTAAAAGAGTTCTCTAAATAGAAAATTAAAATTGCAACATTTGAGTTACCTCTTAATTCGCAGAGTGCTACATATCTTGTTATTTCTTACAATTAACGGTATCATGAATTTTATGAAATATGGTTTGTCACTTGGCTATGCAAATTTAAGAAATGTTTTATAATGTTCAGTGCTTATTCACATGGCCCCTTCTATGTATTGGTAACTATGTTTCTTACGCGCATCCCTTTGTAGGAAAAATCGATTGAGCGGTCTTCATTTTCTGTTTTGGCTTTTCCAATTTGGTCCCTGGAAGATGGTTGGACTTTGACTAGTCATTGAGCAGACATTCCAGATAGAACACTCCAGAAGTCAAGAGGCCTACATTTAACTGGAATGTAGCCTTTATCCTGGGGAGTACTAGGAGATGAGTCTAAGGAGCGTGGGGCTTGATCGTGGATATGAAGCTAAGGGATATTTTGGACTTTGCTAGGTACTGGGGAGCCATTGAAAGTAGTGGAGTCGGAAAGAAGATGCTTGGTGATAAATGTAGGGTGTATTGGAAGAACAGGAGTCTGGAGACAGATGGTCTTTTGTCAATGGAGTAATCCAGAAAGTTTCAGAAATTGACTGTAACGCTAACTCCTCTCAATGATGGATATTTTGGCAATTCACTACATATATTTTTTGTGGTCATATTTAGTTGAAGGTTAAATATTACTAAATACTTCATATTTAGTTGAAGATTAAATATTACTTTTGGACCGTTTAGGGTGGAAAAGGAGATGTTCAGAAGATAGAATGATTTTCAATCCTGTTTATCCTTCCAATTAAAACATCTTTGTTATTTCAGGTGTTAAGAATAATCCATACTCGCTGTAAAATATTTTCTAATATCGAAAAACAAGAAGAAGAAATCTTGTTGTCTAGAGATAGCTACTGAAGATATGTTGGCAAAAATCCTCCCAAAGCTGCCTCTTTGAGTGTGTAATAGACTCTAGTGGGTCTTGGAATCAGACAGACCTGGGTTGGGCTCCCAGTCTTCCTTTGTGGTTGCTTTGTGTCATGGGTCAAGTCTCTTGACTTATTTTATTTATTTATTTTTTTTGCGGTACGCGGGCCTCTCACTCTTGTGGCCTCTCCCGTTGCGGAGCACAGGCTCCAGACGCGCAGGCTCAGCGGCCATGGCTCACGGGCCCAGCCGCTCCGCGGCATGTGGGATCTTCCCGGACCGGCGCACGAACCTGTGTCCCCTGCATCGGCAGCGGACTCTCAACCACTGCGCCACCAGGGAAGCCCTCTCTTGACTTCTTGAGTCTAATCACTTACAAAATGGCTGCAGTGCCCAAACCTCAAGGACATGAGGATTACATATAAAATACACGCACAGCACTGGGCATAGTACCTGGTACATCACAGGTACCTAGTTAATAGCAATAGCTTTGTTTGACACAAGTACAGATTTGTAGACAGTTACATATTTGGCATGAGGAGACTTCTGACTTAAATACTAATATGTAACCTTTTTCTTTTTTATGCAACAGTATGTTCTGGGGAGCTTTTTCATCTATACCAATCTTTATCTGCATCATTATTTTTAATGGGAGATAAATACTTTCTTTGGGTCCTGTGCAATACTGGTAAAGCATCATTACCTTGACGATGACGATGGGAAGCCTTGTCATCCAGTCCCTCCCCCTCCCGCTATGTACTGCCTACACTTTTCATCATTGTCCTGCAGCGCAGCCATCAGAGAGCTGTGGTGAAACAGGACATTCAAGCAAAAGTAAAGTCCCTGACGATGATTGTGTACATCTCAATGTTGTGCGTAAATATTTAGTCTTAACTGAAACAACCAGCCTTTAGCCATCTATTTCCCAGTTTCTTAATTGGAACTGTTGTGTAGAGGCTCTTCATGGGGGGCTGGTGCCCACCGTTTCCCACATGCCTCCTGCACGTCCCAAGGGGCAGCAGACACCGCAGCCTGAACCCAAACCAGCCTGAACTCAGAGTCAAGACGCTTCAGAGGCTGGGATATACTAGGAGTTATGGGGGCGCTGGCCCAGAGATAGAAAATACTAAGCTTCCTTTGGCCTTGTTCTGAGTTCCAAAGCCTCCCCTTCTCCTCTGCGGCAGGGGGTTAGCAGAGGTCAGGCTCACCTCACAGATTCCATGCAGATTCTCCAGGCGCATGAGCTGCTCTGTCATGTTCTTGAAAAGCACATGGTTTGGATGGACCTTAGATTTACCTGAAATCCAGTCTTGTTTTCCCCCACGTTCATGCAGTTGAGGAAGACAGCTTTATGAACCGAAGGTGACGCTGTGGGGCATGGTACCTGGAATTCTCCTAGCCCCCGCCGTTGTGGACTCTGAGCTTCAGCACGGGCTTGGGAGTGGCCGGCTTTTATGCAGTTTTCATATGGAGAATTACATCACAGAGATATAGAGAGGTTTTGGTAATATCCTTACAGAGAATTCCTGGTTTTTTTCCCCCCACTTGATACCATTCTTTTGTGCTATTAGATTTTGACTTTTATTGACTTGAGTTTAAGAGGAATACTCTTAGTGGAATGCGTATAAAGTTGGAAAAATAGAGGTTGACTGATTTGTCTGCTCAGGACATTTGGAAAGTTTCTCCCCTTCATTCTTAAACCCTGGGTAGCAGTCATTCATGGGGAGGAGCTGTGTTGTAGAACAAAGGAAATACAGCGATTTAGAAGAGATACATTGAAACATCTGTCAACCTTCAGGTGTGTAACTTTGGACAGGTTACTCCATTTCTCTGGGCAATGAAATGGTGATGCTGGTGCAACCTCAAGGTTGAAAGGAAACTTCTGTGTTGGGAGACATCTAGAGCAGTGTGGAGTCCAAGTAGGCATGTCATAAATGTTCTGCCATTTCAGCTCATAATGTTTACCTGCTTTGCAAGTTCCTAGGGACCTACGTTAATTGTGAGGCTCTAAAGGTAAATCCTCAAGGGGAATATGGAATTTTGTAACATTCCACCACAAGCTCCATCATCCAAAAGATGACCCTCAATGAGAACACAAAATTTTGTCAAATTTGAAACTGCAAATAGCAATAGTTGAAGTTTTCAGAGAATTAGCCACAAGCGGTTTTCAAATTTTCATGTGAAACAGTGTCACCTGGGGAATTTGTTAAAAAGCAGTGTCCAAGGACCCATCCACAGTTCTCACTCAGTAGATCTGGAGTTGGGTCCAGGCACCTGTATGTCCAGCAAGTTCAGTGGGTTTTGATGCAGTGGTCCCTGGACCGCATCCTGAGATCACTGTCTTAAGGAATCATCTCAGTGACTTTCCAGCTTACTGGCTAGTGTCTAGTAAACATCTGGAAAGATAATACACTGCAAATAAATGGTACTAATGGTCGAGAGAACGCTTAGCATAGAGGAAAGAGCCTTGCCTGGGTTTTGCTATGGTTGGTCCATCACTTACCACTTTTTTTTTAATTTATTTTTGTTTTTATTTATTTACTTATTTATTTTTGGCTGCATTGGGTCTTCATTGCTGAGTACGGACTCTGTCTAGTTGTGGCGAGCGGGGGCTACTCCTCGTTGTGGTGCACGGGCTTCTCACGGCGGTGGCTTCTCTTGTTGCAGAGCACGGGCTCTAGGTGCGCATGCTTCAGTAGTTGCAGCTTGCAGGCTCAGTCGTTGTGGCTCGCGGGCTCTAGAGCACAGGCTCAGTAGTTGTGGTGCACAGGCTTAGTTGCTCCGTGGCATGTGGGATCTTCCCGGACCAGGGATCGAACCTGTGTCCCCTGCACTGGCAGGCGGATTCTTAACCATGGCACTACCAGGGAAGTCCCCACTTACCACTTTTGTGGCCCCAGGAAATTATGTAAAATTTAAAAGGTTAAGGAAGTAGGATTAAAGGTTAGTTTTCTTATCTGTTAAATAGGGATGATAGTAATTATTTAGCATAAAGGTTGGGAGTATGAAATGAGTATCTTAAGTGAAAATATGTGGCTCTCTAATACATCTTCAGTTGGGGTTAGTTTTCTTTCCTTATGATTGATAATAGAAAAATGAAGTGAAAGAAGAGGGTGAAGTGAAGAAGAAGATGCATCTATGAGTGAATGTGATTCTGCTGATCAAAATCATACCGAGTACTTTGGATCTTACAGATATTTTCAAGATATTATGAAGTTCCTAACTTTCATATAGGGGCTGCAAAACAAAACTGTTAAATTGCATCGATTTCTTAGGACCCAAAGACAAATTCAAGAGGGAGCTTCCAGTCTTTGGAGCTCCAGTTGCATTGCAGCTTAAGAGTCTTCAGAAACTTTCCTGAGAGCATGGCCCTGTCTCGGTAGAGAGCCAGTAAGTCAGGTGAATTATCAAAACCCCATCAGACATTGCCTTCCTCCCTCTCACTGCACCTTCTCCAGTCACCTTCAGACACACATCTTGGAGTCACCTCTCAGAGTGTTTTAACATTAGGACAATGTATGTAAAAGGTAAAGGATGTAATATACAAATAGTAGGAAACTAAATTTCGTAACCTCTTTTTCTACTCAGTTTCCGGCAGAATGTTCCTCTGAAACAGTCATCAGCTTTAGCGGTTTACCGTCATACCTGTTATTTTCTAAATGCTCCTATTTAAAGGTTGGATTGCAAGTTGGTGATCTCCCTGCCTTCGCCCTTCTCCTGGCTAGAATTGTAAACGCCCTTGACCTTGCCATTTTAGTCCTGAAGAGCTTGTGCTGCTGGTCAGATGAAGGACGTCCCCCCACCCTCCCTGCCTCAGTGACTGTTTTACTGGCCCCCAGGATGGATCCACATCTTCTCCATTCAGACCAGCTTCTGTCCGAATTCTCTCTTTTCCAAATGAATCCAGTGCCAGTGTCTCCCAGCCTAACAAAATAAGCAAAACAAAACAAACCAACCCATCTTTTTTTGTTTTTGTTTTTGCGGTACGCGGGCCTCTCACCATTGTGGCCTCTCCCGTTGCGGAGCACAGGCTCCGGACGCGCAGACTCAGCGGCCACGGCTCACGGGCCCAGCCGCTCCGCGGCATGTGGGATCTTCCCGGACCGGGGCACGAACCCGTGTCCCCTGCATTGGCAGGCGGACTCTCAACCACTGCGCCACCAGGGAAGCCCCCAAACCAACCCATCTTTTAACGCAGCTTCCCCCCAAAGCTTACTGCCAGTGTTTCTTATCTACTGCTTGGCCATGAGCGAGAGACTTCGTTGAAATTATGATTTTTTTTCCAGGCATGATATTCATTTGCCAATAGCAATAATTCATTTTAAAAGAGTCACTAACATATACCAAAATCCAGTTCTAAACTGGAAAGACTGATGATATGACACCTTGAACCTTTGTAAAGTTTTCTTCCTTTTTTTATTAGCCATCTATCTGTTTATTCCACAAATACTTACAGAATGCTTCTTAGGTACCTGGCACCTTGCTCGGTGCTAGGGTTATAGCAAAGAACAGGACTTAACCAAGCCTCGGCTCTCCTGGACCCTGTATTTTAAGCTGGGGGACCAGAAATAAACAAATAAACAAATATGATTTCAGATCAGGATGAATGCTCTGAAGCAGGACTAGGTCATGGTGTCGATGGGTGTAGAGGGCTACTTCAGATACTGTCATTTGGGGCTGTTTAACATTTTATTAAGTCCTTCCTTCTCGATTGTACCCCTCCTCTGCAAGTGTGACATCACACCTGGAAACGTGTTTTGGAAGGAGCAGTGCCCAGGGCTCCCGGGCACCCAGGCCCTCTCTGTGCCTGAAACACCTTTGGTTCAGCTGCTATGATGTTGGTGGTCTAACGGCGAGGGGCTTAGAGTGCGGGACCCATTTCCCCAGGGAGCACCTGCTGCTTCTGCTTGCTCACTTTCCTGTGGTCCTTAGGATGGAGCAGACTGCAGGAAGTAGGGGAGCCAGTGCCCCCAGGGATCCCTCAGGGAAAAGCCCTGGATACACGACTGCTTTTCCACACGCCGGTGAGCTGCGAAATACACATGTGTATATGATATATGATGTCCTTTTATCCGTGGCATTTTATTTTTTTAAAGAAGTATATTGAGAAGCAAAGGTGACATTGCTAAAAATACCTCCCTCCTATGTAGATAAGGGGCTGTGTCTAAAATGGTGACAGGCAGCTCAGTTTAAAGCACTAAACATAGATTTGCCATTTTTTTCTTTTATGCAGCCTTTTCTGTAGACCCTAAACGGTTCTAATATGTAGTTTCAGAGTGCTAGAAAAGTGATGACAGCTTTTTCATTCCGTTAATTTCTTCCCTTTTTCCTCGTACCAGAAATGATTCCACCGGTGGTACAGTATTCTTAATCACAGCGGAACAGAAATACTGGTGCCGCCTTGTCCGTTATGCAGAGGTTCATGTCAGGATGACCCACGGATGGTTAACTAAGAGACCAGAGGATGCTGAGATAGGGTTGAAGATTCCTCTTAAAAAATAGTGCAAAGTATTTCTGATACACAAAAGGTTGAAAGGTAGTATAATGACCACCTATGTATCCAACATCCAGTTTAAGAAATAAAATGTTACCCCAAATTGCTTATCTCCCCAAGTTCTCCTCCACAGTTGTACCTCCCTCCCTCCTAGAATCGGCCATTCTTCTGATTTGGTGTTTATCGTAACCATAAAATTTCTTTATTCCTTTCCCACTCACTCTTTATAGCATCACTAAGTTATTTGTGGTGCTGTTTTTCACGTTTACGCAGCTTTAAACGGTGTCCTGTACCTGTCCTTCTGCAGCTTGCTTTGTTCATGCAGCACATGCTGGAGTCTCCTGTCTGCTGACACCTCCAGGAGCCCACGGTGTAGTTCTTATGTGTGAAAACCGATGCTTTAACCATGGTTCGTGGCTTCCTCCCCAGGCCTTGAACAAGGTTGTGCTTCCCACCTCAGAACGTGGTGCAGCCGGCTGCCCTATATCCTCCCATTCTGCATCTCTGGATTCAACCAACCATGGATTGAAAAATATTTTTTTAGAATGTTCCAGAAAGTTCCAAATAGCAAAACTTGAATTTACCCCATCAATTATTTACATATCATTTGCATTGTATTTACAACTATTTACATAGCGTTTGCATTGTATTGGGTATTGTGAGTAATCTAGAGATGGATTTAAAGCAGGGGTCGCCAACACCCCGGGCCACGGTAGCAGGCCAGTTAGAAACTAGGCAGCACAGCAGGAGGTAAGTGGCAGGCGAGTGAGCGAGCAAAGCTGCATCTGTATTTACAGCTGCTCCCCATCAGTCACATTACTGCCTGAGCTCCGCCTCCTGTCAGCATTATGGTGAGTTGTACCATTATTTCATTATATATTATAATGTAATAATAATAGAAATAAAGTGAACAGTAAATATAATGCACTTGAATCATCCCAAAACCACCCCCCACCCCGGTCTGTGGAAAAATTGTCTTCCACAAAACCGGTCCCCGGTGTGAAAAAGGTTGGGGACTGCTGTTTCAGAGTATATGGGAGGGTGTGCAGGGGGTGAAGCAAATACTACGCCATTTTACCTATGGGACTTGAGCATCGTGGACTTGCTACTGTGGATTTTGGTATCCGAAGGGGTCCTGGAACCAACCCCCCCAAGACACCACGGGACGACTGTCCTTGCTGCCCCTCAGCCTGGACATCCTCCGCAGCAGGTTTACAAAGCTTGCTCTGCACACACGCACCCACCACCTCTCACCCCGCCCAGCACTGTTCCCCTTCCCTGCTGCTGTTTCTTCATGGCACTACATATTTTACTTATTTATGTTTATTGTGTGCGTTCCCCAACCAGAATATCAGCTTCATGGGGACAGGACTTAAATCTGTTTTGTTCACCGTGGACCCCAGCTCTGAGAACAGTGCTGGACACGTTGTAGGTGCTCAGTAAATAGTAAATGAAGGAGTCATTTAAAATGTGATGTGACCTTATGAAGGAGAATTCTCAATCCACTTTTAACTTTCATTTAGTGGATATGATTTTGTGAAAAATGATTTAATGTCGAGTTGTAAATATAACCTTAACAAGGGAGACTCCCTGATGAAAAGAGGTCACTTGTGTGGCCTGAAGGATCTTTCTGGGATGTGAGAGAATTGGTGTGTGCACCAGATCAAGACCTTCCTGCTCTGATAAGTGGTGAGTTCGGCCATGCCTCCCAGAGTGACAGTTGGGTTCCAGTCATTTTCAGTTAGTTTGGACTTGCAATTCTTTACGCTCGTTAGAATATAGTAATTTTTCCCCTCCCCAGGAATTAACACTTAGGCATCATCAGTATCTTCCCAGACATGCCATCTGGCCTGCCCCCTTCGTTCCCTTCCATTTTTAGCACAGTCAAAGGTAAACAGGTTTTTTTTCCCTTCCTTACCAATGAATATTCCATTTTCTTGTAATTTGGAAGATAATTTGCACACCTCTCATTTTCACTCTTTGTATTCAGTGCTGGGAAAAATCAAAGCACGGTTGGTTTTCTGAGCTCTTTAAACATGAAGTAGATAAGAGAGGTTTTGATTAGGTGTGCATCCTAATTAAAGAAAAATGAATGATAAACGTCCACTTGGACCGCCGTAGATAATGACTCTGACATATAAGGATGGATAGTCGTGTTGTCCTATTGGCAAAATCATTTATAACTTGGTTTTGAAGAATTTCTTATCTAAAAGAAAGTTTTCATGACTGCCTTTTTTCTACTTCTTTGTAAAAAATGAAAATTTTCTCTAAATCTGAGTATTCTGTCTAGACTTCACGAGGGTAGAGATCTGCAGTTTCCCTTTATCTACCTCCAGGTACTCAGGAAGCGTTTATGTACCTCCAGGTGAAATGGAATGGTTTCTCATCGTTGTTAAATTCATTTTCACTTATGTTCCTTTCTTCTCAATGTCAGTGGTGACTTGTTCTTGGATGAGCCTTTGCGATCTGCGAGATGAGTTGAACGTGTCGGTTGATAAAGGGGAGTTGATTGAGTGGTAAAGATGATAGCAACTTAGATATTCTCTAATAACTGAGGATGTTGGACACCTGTACCCCCCCGCCCCCCCCTTCCCCCGCCATCATCCTTCCTCGTGACCTGCTTCAGTGCACGACCCACAGGCTAGTTTGGAGCAAGATGCACAGGTGCCCCACCTCTTGGGATCTGTCTGTCTTTGCCTTCTCTGACTTGAGGAGGTCTAATGACAGCCAGGACTCAATTTGAAGCCATTATTCCTGAGCATGGGCAGTCAGGTTTCTGTCTCAGGCCCAGATCAGCAACTTTGACGTTCTGAAACTCCTTTTAAAGAGTCTGTAATGACGGAGATAATTGTTTTTATGGCTTTCTAGTGAAATGGATTACCTGACAGAGCAGTCTTGTTTCTTGGCGTTCTTTATCTGATACTGGAAAGAGGATGAGGTGGAAAACCGTTTCAGTAGAAATACCAGCATCATTACAGTCCTCGTAAGCATTAAATGTGCACTGACTCTTTCTCCTATACAAGGTGTCTTCTTGGAGGATGTACCGAGGACAGTGCAATGATTTTAATCCAGACGTCTGATAAAGGGAGAATTGCATGGTAAAGTAAATATCAATTTGGGTGTTCTCTAATAGCAGAAGAGTTAGGAGGCCTGTATGCCTTCTAAAACCATTCTCTTCACGTCTTTAAGTTCTGAGAAGATATTTGTCAATCTTTATTTCATATATTTTTCTTATCTCTTACATATGTAAGAATATATAATAATCACTTGTATTTTGCATATATGTGTTACGATTATAATTAGGTGTTATAATCAGTGTGGAAGTTTTAGCTCAGAATTGTGATATGCAGTAAATTACCTTTATATGTTATATGATGATCCCAGCTCAGTCACTTTTTACTCACAGTGCAGTCATAGGCAAGTTCCTTAATGTCTCTTCATCTCAGTTTCTTCGCCTATGAAGTGTGGCTGGTAATACTAGCCTCGCTGGGTGCATGTGAAGTTTATGTGCTGCAAAGTGCAGATCCAACATGGGAATTGTGGTGAAGTTGACCTCACTGTGTTACTGTGAGGATTGTTATTAATATTCCTAATACTTTGCAGAGTTGGTTTCAGAATGCCAGTCCCCAGGACTGTGCTGGTCCATGTGAACGCTTTCCTAGGCCATGGTGCCCCTCTCAGGTACACTCCCCGTGGCTGTGGTTGACTGGGCCTTCTGCTGACCGCTCAGAGCAGGTGGCCCCAGGGCCGTCAGGCCTTCTTGGGCCCAGCAAGGAGCAAATGTAGGAAAGGGCACAGAACGGGGGGACTTCTGTTGCTTGGCTGCTCTCATGTTTGTGTATCACTGTACGTGGAATGAAATGAAATATGGCATATCTGGGTTAAAACTGGGTTTCCTACAATGAATGATTTAAAGGTAAAGAAGTGAAAAAAGCTGGACGGTTGATCTCACACCGTTGACGTTCATGGTGGGCATCTTTCTTTCTGACCGACGCCTCCTCCCTGTGGCTTTGGAGAACTGCTCCTCACTCCTTTCTTGGGATAATTTGGGGCTGTCAGTACTGGCCTCCTGCTCCCTGGCTAAATGAGAGGCAGGTGACCCAGGCCTTGGCATTGGGCTCCTTCTTTCCTGGGTATGTGATGTTCCCCTGGGATCTTCCATTTGGCTAGAGGAAGGTGGCTTTAACTTTCTGAGTGGTTGAGATCGAAGAAAGTGACATTATTGCTTGGCCAAGAGAGCGTGATGTCAACAAGAGAGGTGAGATTATGTGTTATTAGCAAAGTAGAATCCCTGAGGTGTTTGGTGAACTGCTCTGTTTCCTGCAAATGACCAGTGGAAATGGCCAAAAGTTTTTTTGTTAATATCTGCTAAGGATAGTAGGAAAACGGCTGCTAACAGTATAATATAGTATACTATATATAATCATAATATATAATATTAACTATATAGTATAGTTATATATATATTATATATAGTATGTATACACTGTATATATGTAGAGTATATATGCTATATATATATATATATGTATATATACACACACTCTACATATATATAGTATATATAATATAGAGCCCAGCCAGTTTCTATCTGCATGACCAGAGGAAAGTTAACCTCTCTGTGCTTCACGTTCCTTAATTGGAAATAATGGTACCCACATCATAGGTTTGTTGTGAGAATTAAGTGAGTTAACATTTTTAGGGCCATATGTGTGTGTGTTGCGTGTGTGTACACACACATATATATGTATATATATATTTCATATAAAGCACATTTAAAATATGTATTTAAATATTTGGGGGGCATTCTAAAGATGCGTGCATACTTAAAAAAAAATTTTTTTTAAAAAAAGGTTTTAAAATTAAAAAATTAGTAAGGACATGATCTTGGACAATCCTTCTTCCAAATGTTAGGTTATCAAGCTTATACCAACAGGTATTAAAATTTTTAAAAGCTGGATATATTTTAAAAATTCAAACAGAAAAATTACATTCTATTTTGCAGCAAGATTATACATAATTTATCTATATCAGTTTTATAGTATTAATCCTTTTCCGATTTGGAGTGCTGGTTTATTGTTTCAGTTGACAAAAGCCCAATTTATATAGTTTGAGGAATAAAAAAGGAGAATTCACAAGGAGGAGGCGTGGTAGCCCCGAATCAGAGGAGGATGAGGAGGGCACGGGAGAACTTGAAGGGACCCACTTCTGAGCAGCTTGTATCCGGAAACCATTACAGGTGACTTTTGGTTCAGCAGCTACATCTGACACCGTTTCATGTTCAATAATGTCAGTTTCCGGTTTGTGAAATCAAAGTATGGAAACCACTGCTTTCATGACATTTGTGGCCCTTGTGTGATGCGTATGGTATCTGTGTCTGTCCTTATCAAAGATTTTAATGGGAATTACTCATTTTGTATGTCCCTGTTTGCTAAACCTATGATGTTTTTGATGCTAGGTCCTTACTATTACTTATCTTTCAATATTGAAATATAACGTGATTTATGATGCATGTAGTCAAATAGAAAACTTGCCTGTTATTTTGTATCTGTCGCTTTGCTTTGTTATGTTTCATTGTTTAAGATTTGGCCCCAGTTGGGATGACTTTTAAGAGCAATTTTAGTTATTCATGTTTTCAGATCACTGAAATTAGGCCCGGGTCGAAAACTAAAGGAATAGGTGTGTGCTCGGAAGGCTTTGAACTCTAGGGAAACTGTGTGATGAGAGGGTTGATGACTTTTGAAGCTAAGTAGAGTGCAAAACGACAAAATGTATACAGTCTCTGAAAGGTAGTCTGTTGAGTATACTTTGCATGACCGATACCTTCTTTCATCTGGATCACCATTTATATCTAGAGATACACATTGATTATTTTATTATACTGTAACTATAAACATCTGTTTGGCATTGAAAGGAGTATGTTTCTGCTCTACAAAGATAACTCTTTTACTTGTAAACAACCTCCTGAGGTCCCCTGTTTGATTGTTTAATTGCATTCTTGCTACAAGTTAATTTTTTAACTGTTAATATCGTATATTATGATTAAGGGTTTTTTTTATGGCTAATGTGAGAATAGTTGCCAGTATTTCAATATTTTATGACTAAGTTAATCCCAGTAATATTTTGAGTGCCAGCTGTGTTAGTCATCTACATTCATTCACCCATTCATGGAACATTTCTTGAGTACCTATTATTTGCCAGACACTTTTCAACTTAGCAGTGAACAACACAAACAAAAAACATAGCAAACAAACAAAAAAACAAACCCAGAAAATCTCTGCCTACATGGAGCTTATAGTCTAGTCTAATCTTCTGTTATCTCTAAGCCTGCAATACCTTTCTTGGACAGGTATTACCCCCTGTCTGTAAGTCTGGAGTGGAAGTTCCAGCTTTATACTTTTTTACCCTGCGGTGGGGGAGGGGTGCATGGGTGATGTTACGTGGAAGAGAAATAAAATCAAAGTTATTTAGTGCAGCATTTTCTAATTTTGTTCCCCCCAATAATATATGTCAAGAAGAACATCATCCTGTGTAACATAGTTGGGGAGGAGCTAGTTTAAAGTGTTTTGACCTATTTTATTATTAATCGGATTTCACATTACCAGTTTTTAGATAATTTTTTTAAAATAGCATTTTGATCATGGAAACATCGGGTTTAAATTCCTGGAAGATATTTTAAGTGGAAGAACACTTTATTACTTATCTTTTCTTATTTGATGGGCAGTAAACTTAATAACAAAACAGTATTCTGATGGAAAACATATTATTATACCTGGGCATTTTCTAACCAGCAGAATTTGACTCCCAGGGAAGTGCTTACCACCCTGACCTGGATCCGTCCTCTCTTTTAGGAGGCAAGCAGCTTGACTGTCTCTCCTTGATTAATACTCTGTGACTCGGTAACACGTCCAACTTTTTCAACTCAGGAATAAATCTACTGACCTAGTTTATTTGGCCTTGCTACTCTCTCCTTGAGTTAAAGCATATTTCTTTTGGGGGCATCTCTGGTTTGACACCTTTGAAACATCGTCGATTACTAGATAGTATTATTAGCATCTCATGATGCCCAGCCGGGAAGTAGGAATTGCAGCCAGGGATCACGGACAGGACCCTTGACTTGCCTCAAAAGGAAACAATCCCATTACTGAGCCGCCTTTGCGGCTTTGATCCCTGAAGACACGTTAGGTTGGGTTGTGCTCATTTGTAACATTTGCGGAGCGTGGTGCAGGGATGATACTCGCCCTCCCAGTGTTTCCCTGAAGATGGAAGAGCGAAGCTGGGGGATAACTAACCACGGGAGGAAGGGAATCAGGGATGCTCAGCTGAATCCACCTCAGTGCAGGGAAAGGAGGGTAAATCCTTTCTAAGGAAGAACAAAGACCATCCTGTGTGTCAGATGGACCTCGAGGTTGAAAGTAAGATGATCCCACAGTCACGTGCAGCAGAGGTCCAGCAGTAACTCAGCGAGGAGACACCTGCAGAGGCATCCTCCGAGGCGGGATGTCCCCGTGGTGCTCTGCAGAGCCTCCTTAGGGACCCCGAGTTGGGCAGGACACAGCTGGTGGCTTCGGCACTTTCTCTTGACAAAGGCGGTCAGCAGTTCAGAGGCACCACCCTCTGCTCTTAAATGTATGTGGCGCTAGATTTGTTCTATTGCAGTTCTTGGTTATAAGTGACTGTTTTCCCCGAGAATGTTTGAAAAGGAAAACAAGGGGAAACGACATATCAGGAGTTACTGAGATGTAAGATGGAGAGGAGAACAGGGCTGAAGAGGAAAGGGTTTCGTCATCATCAGTCCCCTCTTTACTGGAAGTTCTGGGCTGTGTTACCATCTTCCCAAGGACATACACGTGCCGTCTGCATCTGGACCTGCGGACGGGTTGCGCCGCACTGCCACATGGACTGGCTTTGCTAGGAACATGCTGTGTGCTTTCACCAGAAAACAACTGTTGAGGGTCTGTTGTTGTTTCAGTCCTGTTTTCCTCTCTCAAAGCCTAGCGTGAGTCATCTTCCCTGCAATTTTTCTCTCTGATCAACCCTATAATTTTATTGTAATAATTCTCTGTGGGCTGTCACTTGACCCACATCTGAGCTGCCGTCTTGGCCGAGCAAAAACATTGCCTGCTCGTTTGCCCAACAAGTGGGTTCAGACACTTGAGCGAGCCTCTGCTTATTCGTGTTACCTTTTGAGATATTCGTACCAAAAGAAAAAGCTCAACTCTTTTCATTCCAATCTTCCTTTTTATCTGCAAATGTGTCCACATAGAAGGAAGTTTATATTATTTCTAAGTAGCGAAAGAATAAGACACCCTAAAGGTCCATCCAGAGGGGACCGATTGCATAAATGCTTACCATCCCTGGGGTGGGGGAACGAGGCAGTGTTAAACGTTAAATACATGGAGATCATTTTCTCCACCTAATAAGAAAACTGTTAAGAAATAGTATTCAAACATGTTGCTTATTCATTAATTCATTCAGAAAAGATTTACCGAGTGCCAGGCATTATTCTGGGAACCCAAGACAGAAATGGGAACAAGCAAATAAAAATTCTTGCTGTCCTGCAAGTTATACTCTAGAAAACAAACAAATTAATAAAGGGTATTCGAGGTCTGTTTAGTGTTACGGACAAAACACAGCAGGCGAGAGGAGACAGGAAGGGCGGGTTGGCATTTTTGAGAGAGTGCAGTACTCAGGGAAGGCTTCAGGGAAAGAGGTTGCATTTGAAAAAAGCCTGAAGGGGAAAGCATCCCAGGGTAGCATCGCAGGATGGTTGAGCTCTTCACAGACTGAATGTAGGTGGAGAAGAGCATATTTCTAAGGACTGAGCCCTGCAGCTCTCCATTGTCTGCAGACCATAGAGCAGTCAGAGAGGAAGGGCAAACCGGGAGCCTGGGGCCAGGAATCCTAAAGGAGCAAGTGTCTGGAGGGCAGGGGGGTGATGACTGTGCCCCTTGCGGGTGATGGATAAAGCATGGTGCAGAGTCGTGTGTACAAGATGCTTCTGTTTTGTTTAAAGGGGAGGGGTTTGTATCCATATTGGTGCTCCATTATGCCTAGAACATTTCTGGGGAAATACCCAAAAAACTTGACATTGTGTCCCCTGTGGAGGCCTACTGGGGCTCCAGTGAGGGGAGAGAGACTTTTTCAGTTTAAAAGTCATAGCTTTTAAGCTGTTTCCATTATAAGAACGTGAGAGTTGATGGCAACCCTTGGCTTTCTCTCCTCTTTTCTTTCCTTGGCTCTGCTTTGAGGTATTCTTCTTGGGGGATCATGCCAGACCCTCACCCTGTCAGACTCGCGGGTGCAGTTCATTCATTCACTCATTCATTCGTTCACCCTGCCACAAATACTGTGTGCCTGGTATGTGCCGAGGACTGCTTGAAATGTTTGGTGATGTAGCCGTAAGCCAGAGGCACAGCGACATTTCTTAAGAGCAATACCCAGCCCTCCTCCCCCATGACTCATCCCCATTGGGTTTAAGGAGTCCCACGGGTCTTTGGGATTCCACCAAAATACAGTTCTCTTGCGTGTTCTGGCTTCAGACTTTTATAGGCAGTCCTTGAAGCCTAACTGTAATTTAAGACACTAGTAATCTGTGTGGAAAACAGGATTTGGGGCTTTCGGCAACCACTGAAACCACCACTTTACAGGTTACATTTTGGACTATAACTAACTGGCAATTGGGAAATGCCCGTACTCGAGTTTTAACTAATCTATTCAGCAGATTTTGTAAAACAATCCACTCTTGGTTATCTCTGCTTATAGGCGTACGTAGTAGTATAAATGCATGAATTTTGACCGCTGGAGTTTAAAAAAATAAAATCTGTCTCAATTGTTTTGCTTAGGCAAATCTTTTTTTAAAAATTTTTATTGGAGTAGAGTTGCTTTACAATATTGTGTTAGTTTCTTCCGTACAGCAAAGTGAATCCGTTATACATATATCCACTCTTTTTTAGATTTCCCTCCCATTTAGGTCCCCACAGAGCACTGAGTAGAGTTCCCTGTGCTGTACAGTAGGTTCTCATTAGTTAGGTAAATCTTAAGCTGTGTTTACATTCCCCAAATTCACATGATCCGATACCCAGGACAGTAGTCTAGCCACATGCTGTGGAAAGGGGGTCCCGGCAGTTCAGTGTTGAACATTTCTGGTTTAGGGAGTCATGGATTATAAGGAACACTGAGAGTTCTTAACATCAAAGATGGTTTTAAAGCCCTTTTTTGGGACTGGAAGGAAAAAAACCTCAGTTTATGGAAACATTCACATGGGAAACAGCTGATAATGTCAGGAACCAGCATGGACATTCTAGTGTTTCCTTGACCATGTGACTTCCGGTCAGTAAAGTGAGTGGAACAAGAATTTCCAGATGCCTTCTTCCTAGAACAGAGGTCGGTAGCGGGGTCCTTGGTTGGGTGGGAGGGCTGGTCCTCACATCCATTCTTTCAGTACGTCCTTGAAGTATCCTCTTAATTTTGTCTTTGGCATTTCAAAAGCCCACAACATGGATGAGCCCTTGGTCTTAGTTGTTGTCTTCTTGTGCTTTCAAGTTGAAGAAGCCGGTAGTGAGGTGCGTTCCCAGTTGTGCCCGGGTGTCAGTCGCCCAGGAGGATAGCATCCATAGATTGTGTGAAATCCACCCCTGGGCCTGGGGCTCTGAGGGTGGTCCACAGACCAGAGGCATCTGTAGCATCCGAAATGTTTGTGAGTGCAGAGCATCTCACTGCCCAGAGGACCCTGCCTGTATCAGTCATCAGCTCTTGGGGTATCTGACTTTTTATGGGCATTTGAGTTTCGGTCCATTGTAATAGTCATTTTTCTCGTCAGGGAAACAGTGATTCCGTGAGTTTGAGGCTGACCCTGGGCACAGGTCTCCCTCTGCAAGGACAGCAGGTCCTTCTCTGTTGGGAAAATCTACTTCTGTCCCTGTTTCCTAGGAATATTGGAGTAGATCAGAGGGGTGGTGGTGGATGGTGCTCTGTGTTTTGAAAATGTTCTCATTTTCTTAAAACTCAGGCCGCTTTTTGTTTGAAAGACTTACTCCAGCTTAAAGCTTGCTGCCTTCCTTTACTTTTTGACTTACTATTCTCGTTTCTGATGCTGTTGGCCTTGAGGATTTTGAGACAGGGTGGGATTTTTGCCTGCTTTCTCTTAGTTCCTCCTCGCCGTGCTGTTTTGGTTAACCTTGATGATGGTGCCTGGAAAGGAGAATTACGTAAAAGGCCAAGGAAGCTGTCGCAGTGGGTTCAGTGCCGGTGCGCTCTGCAGCTTTGAATCAGGAAGTTTCTCGTATGGTTCCGCACTTCCCCATTTTTCATGCCTAGTCTCAAGTCCCTACCCACATGGCGGGCTCAGTGCATTTTAAAGCAGACCCCGCTTGTAGCACAGATCTGTCCCATAGCAAGCGGTGGAAGAATGCTTACTTGCTCTCCAGACCGAATTCCAATCCGTGTTCTTCCAACAGCACCGTCTTGAAGGGGACATTTTAGGGACTTCTGTACGGCACAGCTTTCTGAGCTCCCCTCAAGCAGCCTTGAGGGCAGCAGCTGGAAAGTCTAATTATAGGCTGGGAAGCCCCTGAGGAATTACAGAAAGTATTAGCAGAAGGCCTGCATGTAGATGACAGCTGTTTGCCTTGGGCACCGGGGAGCCACAGTGCAGAGAGAGTAAAAATAAAGTGTCCTGTCCAGCAGATGTTGGCCTTAGACATGTGAAAATTACCCTCCTTAGTGATAATACATCGGTGGTCCATCACTGTAGTAGTTTTGCCTCAAACCCTGTGGGCAAGAGAACATGTCCCTTCCTTTGAGTATCCAGAATTGTGTGTTTGAGACACTTTTCTGTGTCTGTTGGTTTAAAGATAGCGGAGGAAGTCAACATTCTAGACCTGTGATGTAGAATATCAGAATCTTCTGGGTGCAGCTGCGCCCTGCTGCACTAATGGATTCTAGGACCGAGGAAATCCCACCTTCTTGTCAGAAACATATGGTGCGAGAAATAGTCCCTCTGTTTTTTTTAAAAACAACCCACCAGCACCAAAGTCATACCAAGAAAGTGCTAATGAGTCTTCGGAAGGAATACATTTCTTGGGCTTATTAGCATTTTTCATAGGAGGTTCATTTGAAAATATATTGTTTCTTTGTAACTTTCCTTAATGTGTTGACATTCCTTGATAAAAGTAAAGTGGATGTGTACATTAATAATGTGCGGTGCAAGTAAGGCTAGGTTTGTCTTTTAAAGAGGAGAAAACTACTTTGGAAATAAAAGGAATAATTATTTGCAGGTGGACTGTAATGCTTATGCATAAATGGAGGGAGAAGATGTATTTCAAGAGTGATCTTTTCCTATAATGTGTATTTTTACCGTTTACGTGAAGTGATGTCTTACTTTGGTTATGTTGTCAAATTACTCTTGTAAAAAGTGCAAGAACACTTACGCCATTTGTGATTGGCCTCAGATATCAAAATGCACATCAACGCCACTTCTCTTGTTGCTTTCTCCTGTAAAGGGAAAATGAACCTCGCAGTGTAATCAGTGGTGAGGATTGTACTGTGCCAGCAGCTGCTCTGGCGTTCTGTTTCGGTTAGGTTGGGGCAGGAAGGAAGAGTGCCTCATACTGAAATAATCAGCGCATAAGTGTCGGTGTCAGCAATGTCGCTGTAATTTAATACACAAGACGCACTGAGGGAAATGCTCATTTTCTTCCACTTTTGCAACCTTGTAATTATGCTTTTGCCTCTGCATTAACCAAACCAAAGTCATTATTACTTTTTGATTGAAGGAAGTTTCGAGTTTAAAAATGCAGCTTTAGTGTTGCCGTGTCTTTTCTATCATCCGATTTCTGTTGGGCCATACATGAAAATTATCTTGTTTTCTACTTGGGATCAGCTGTTATAACTGTAGATACTGTATTCTGTACATATTGGGTTTAGGAATCTGAAATATAAATGACAGACAATGGCTAACGTTTGAGTACCTAATGTGTACGTACATGTGCCAGACTGTATAAATTATCTCAGTTAATTCTCGTGAGCTGGTGAGATAGGCAGATCTGACTAATATTCCTATTTACTAAACTAAGACTCAGGGAGGTTAAGCAGCTTCCCCAAAGTTACACAGCTGATTAATCATGGAGCTAGTTGAACCCAGGTGGTCTGACTTTAGGGTTTTATACCCTCTCTGTTGTATTGTGTCTTCATAACGCATAGAGACCAATAAATGGTGTGAGCAGTTCCCTGCTGCAGTTGCAGAGGAAGTGCTCCATAAGTATTTGAATGAGGGAAAAGTCTTTCCATTTGCTAGGCTGCCACCTTCAGTTTTATCTGGTCATGCCACCCTTCCATCTTCCTGGGTCCTTGAAACCCAGCGCAAACATACCTGGCTTTCTCTTCCCTCATTACACCAGACGTGTGGCCTTCATGCTCAGACAGTTAGGGTAGGTAAGGTGATGCTGCTATAACAACCCCAGATCTCTGCACCTTAACGGAGCAAAGGTTCACTTCTTGCTTGAGCTATACGTGCATTGTGGTTTGGCAAGAGGTCTTTACTCAAGGCAGTAACTGAGGGACCCAGATTCACAAGGATATGCAGTCTTACTATGCGCCTGGAAAGAGGTGAACGAGAGTTAGTTGGGAGAGAGCTCTGCTAACTGCACAACCAAGTTCCCAAACAGGAGCTCCACACACACCATCCACTGAGGCCCGGGCACCTTGCCTGTTGCCGTTTCCCTTGTCCCGCTGTATCTGGGGATCCCTTCTCTGCAGAATACACTCCTGTCCCCTGACTGGCGGCTCCAGCATTTTTATATTGGGGTGGTGTAACCAGGTACGCTCTTTGGAAGTGGGGAACTAGAAGATTTGTCTTGTACCTGCATTTGCATAGCCAGCCCTTTTTCACTTAGATTATTGGGGGGAGGGTGTGGAGGGAGGTGGCTTGTGGGGGGATTTGTAAATGATGGGGATGAGGGGGCAAGCTAAAGCTCCCCGTCCTTCCTGCTCTCCCCACCCCAGACCCTTCTCCACTTCCACGATGCTATTATCCAGGCCCTCCTCTTTTGCCTGGATCGCCGTTAACACGTTCCTCACTGGGCTAAACCCCAGGTCTACTCCCTAATCCATTCTGCACCTTCTAGCCTGTGTGATGTGTCTAACACACCAGTCTGGCCTGTCTGCTCCAAGCCTTCAAACCTCGAACTTGTCCTCCTTTGATCCTGATGCGCGCTGAGTCAGCCCCCTTTGTGATCTGCTCCTGGGGCCTCCTTAGCCTCCTGGGTTTCCTCACCCTCAACCCCCTACCCAAACCCAGACACTCTTTTCCTGGCCTTGCTCTCTTCTTCGGGTGTCAGATTTCACTCTCCCTGGAAAGGAATTCCTGGTCTCTCATCCAGCTGGGTGCCCCTTCCCCACGTCTCCCAGCATCTGGGACGTCCCCACCGCGAGGCATTTCTCAGCTCTGTTTTAGAACTATTTGCTTGTCTGTGTTCTCTCTGGACTATGAGATCTTTGGGGCGGGGGCATTTATATCCATGTCTTCTGTGTGTATCGTTTGTCCCCCGCGCGTTGGCACATTGTGCAGAGGTGGTTGAAGGAGCTCTGAGCAGGCAGTGGAATCCAGTCGGCTGGCCCCCTCGTTCTTCTTCCAAAGCTGTGCCTCTTTTCCTGTATTGCGGAATTTGACCGAAAGAAAGTTCTAACTCCTCCAGGATCTCCTTGTTTTACTAAAAGCTATTCTCAGATATTACTTTATTCAGAAAACCTTTTGAAATGATGTGGGTACAGATTAGTTTCCATACATTCTTCATCTCTAGCCAGGTGGCCCTTCCTGATTTTTCAGCCCTGTTCCTGGCATACATTTCTACCCGGGGGGCATCCTGTGTGGTCTGGAAGGCTGGGATGTTGAGGACCCTTAAAAAGTCACCACTTTGAAAATTAGTCAGTGTTTCAGATGGTAAATGTGAAAAAGAAACCTGAGAAAAGCTTCAGTGTAGTATTGTGAAATACAGATTACATATTTGACTGAAACGTATCTTGATTTTGTTAGAGTCTTTGTGAAAAAAAAAACAAACTCAGAAATCTCAGCCAGAGCCAAGTCTCCTCTCTTCAAAGACGGGAAAAACCAGAATTGGATCCTCTGATTATGTCTGCAGATAAGGGAACGTTGGGAATACATAGGGAAAAAAGCCATTGAAAGAAAAGGTGAGGACTTCTCTGGTTGTCCAGTGGTTAAGACTCCATGCTTCCGCTGCAGGGGGCACGGGTTCAATCCCTGGTTGGGGAACTAAGATCCCACATGCCTTGCAGTGCAGCCAAAAAAACATAAATTAAAAAAAAAATAAAAATAAAAGGCGGACAAAAAAAAAAAAAAAAGGTGGGACTCAGTTCCTTTGTCTCTTCCTGTCTCTTCAACTCAGTTTTTCTGAGGAGATATTGGAGAAAAGTCAGATTAATTCACTCGATTTTCACACGCTTCCTGTTTTTTCCCCCCTCCCTTATAATGGAAGCGCTAGTACACATCAAACTCAACAAAAGGCCCACAGCAGGCAAGCACTGGAGGAGGCACGTGGGTGACAATCCACTGTCTGCCCCTGGGTTTATTAGGAGTGAAGGTCTCTGGTCAAAATAGATTTGTCAGTTCTTTGTACTTTCACTGTGTAACATGTATCTCAGGACTTGTGGAATGCTGACTGGTTGTGGACCCAAATTATTGCCCACTTGCATAAAGGGACAACACACAAGTATTGTCCCATCAGACACTCCTTTTTTAGGAGATTGATGCCTGCAATGAATGTTTCATTCCCCTCCTAAATGAATAGGTGAATGGAGTTAACATTTAAGAAAAAAATATTGATATATATTTAATACATTTTATCAGATAAAATTTGAGGGTAAGTCTACTTTAAAATAAAACAACTGGGGCTTCCCTGGTGGCGCAGTGGTTGAGAGTCCGCCTGCCGATGCAGGGGACACGGGTTTGTGCCCCGGTTTGGGAGGATCTCACATGCCGCGGAGCGGCTGGGCCCATGAGCCATGGCCGCTGAGCCTGCGCGTCCGGAGCCTGTGCTCTGCAACGGGAGAGGCCACAGCAGTGAGAGGCCCGCGTACCGCAAAAATCAATCAATCAATCAATCAACTACTAGAATAATTTTCATTATACATTTACTGAACAAATACGTGATCTGGGTACGAAGCACTGGAATAAAAAGGTAAAGCTGCTTGTTCCTGCTGAAGAAGAGGCTGTGGTCAGGGTGGGCACTAGGTAAGGGCAGAGCAGTTGTTGTAAGTATGTGGGCGCTGCTCCTGAGCACAGGGGAGGGGCTCCCCAGCTGCCTGGGAGTTGGGCTTGGTTTTATGTAAGGGCTGGTGCTTCACCTGGGTCCTTAAGGAAGGAAGTTGGGACCTCTGGGCCCTCTTATCACTGTTCCTGAGCACAGTGTGTCAGATCTTAACCCTCCTTGGACTACATGACATGGGACCTGTAGGTAGACCAGATAACCTAGAGATGCAAGCGTCCCCTAGGTCCTCAATACTAGTTTCGTAACAAAATCATATAGTTCATATGTAGTCACATCACATTAACACCTTTCCTGATGTGAAAAAGAGTTCTTTTTCAGAAGTACAAGCCCTCAAATATTATTTTAAAGCCGATATTACAATACCAGCTTTCCCTGATTTCCATATTAAAGTACTGCCTCTGTATTAAGGGGTAAGTATGTGTGTTCTAGGAGCACAGGTACCTCCTGACCTAGGTCTAGGTTGATGATGGTTAGCTGTAAGTAACTTGTTTGATGTATTTAGCTGTTCTAACGATTACCGTGTATGTGTAACATGTTGTTTAGTGGTAAATATAAACAGTAGGCCAAATCAATATGAAAAGATGTTCAACATTGCTAATTACTAAAGAAATGCAAATCAAAACTGCAATGAGGTACCACCTGACACTGGTCAGATTGGCCATTATTAAAAAGTCTACAAATAACAAATGCTGGAGAGGTTGTGAGAAAAGGGAACCCAACCACACTGTTAGTGGGAATGTAAATTGGTGCAGCCACTGTGGAGAACAGTATGGAGGTTCCTCAGAAAACTAAAAATAGAGTTGCCATATGATCCTGCAGTCCCACTCCTGGGCACATATCCAGACAAAACTATAATTTGAAGAGGTGCAGTGTTCATAGCAGCACTGTATACAATAGCCAAGACATGGAAGCAACCTTAAATGTCCATTGACAGATGAATGGGTAAAGAAGGTGTAGTATATATACACACTGGAATATTACTCAGCCATAAAAAAGAATGGAATAATACCATTTGCAGTTACATAGGTGGACTTAGATGATCATACTAAGTGAAGTAAGTCAGAAAGAGAAAGACAATTACCATATGATATCACTTCTGTGTGGAATCTAAAATGTGACAAGATGAACTTACAATGAAACAGAAGCAGACTCACAGACATAGAGAACAGACTTGTGGTTGCCAAAGGGGAGGGGGTGGGGGAGGGAAGGATTGGGAGTTTGGGATTAGCAGAGGCAAACTGTTATGTATAGAATGGATGAACAATGTCCTACTGTATAGCACAGGGAACTATATTCACTATCCTGTAATAAACCATAATGGAAAGGAAAAAAAAAATAGCCAAATCAAAAATAAGATATCAGTCTCATATTTTCAGGACCCAGCATATAGCATATAAATGTTGCTGAATGATAGACTGAAGGCATGAATGGTTCAGAATGAAGGGTGACTCTAAAAAGAAGGATTAGAATCATTATTTTACAAACGGAAACAGAGCAGAATAATAGCAACACAACAAAAATCCTATTAGTCGAAATTTGCCCAAAGTGCTCTGGAAAAGCAGGTGAGCAGAGCCATCTGAGGCTGTTTCGCAGTTTCTCTGTGTGAGTGCTGCCCCTGGTCTAAGCACATCCGGTTGGGGGCCTGCTGACTTAACTTGCTGATGTCCTTCGACTCCTTTCAGATTAGCGTGATTCCAGAGTAGCAAACCGTGCAGTAGGAAGATGAATGTCTCCACTCCCGTTTACATCTCCAACTGTTCCTTTCTTCCTGCCACATTTAACTCTCTTCCCTCAGATCTCTGCTGTCCTAGGCAACCGCCATGGCTCTGACGGACCAAGTGTCACCAGGAGGGGACGCCTTGCTGCGGACCCTCAGGACCCAGTCCTCCGTCCGAGGCAGTGAATGCTCAGGAGGAGGTCGGGAGGGGGGCTGCTGGGCCCGGTGAGGACCTGAGCCCTCCTCCGCCACTGGAACAGCCTCACGTGTCCTCTGGTTTATTTGCTCTTCTCACAGTTAAAGCGTCCTCTCGGGCAGTTCGAATGTTTGTGAAGAATTTCTCAGCACGGCTGGTCTCTGATTATGAAATTTATTGCTTTTATTACCTTGAGGTATTGCCTGACCGGACTCTGAAATCTGGCCTCTTCTAGGTTGGTCTTTGTGATCCTTCCATGGGCGACCTTTTAGCTCTCCAGGGCTGATGGCGCTGATTAGAATAAATATCATCATTGTTCTCGCGATTGAGCGCCGTGTGCTTTTTCATGTTTACGTGTGATCTTTGCTTCACTAGTCTGTGTGTTGCTATCAGACTTAAGAAATGGACACATCAAATAGCTGTGGTTCTTCTGAGATACGGTTCTGCAGAAGAAGCAGAGACATGGTGATGGGGAATGAGTGAATGTATGGGGAAAACAGAAAGGTGGAAGACAGGAATACTTTGCAAAAATTTTAGAGCAAACGGAAGAGATTTTAGTGGGAGGTGTATCTTCTGCTGTGGACAGTGTTAATAAAAAACTATACTGCAGTGAATTGTTCTCTTTTTCCCCATCACCAGGGGGAGAACATAGCTTGGAAAGTGGAGTATGTTTTCTTTTTGTTTTATCATGGCTTTTGGAAGCTGAATGAAAAAGACAAAATATTTTTAGGACCAGATAAGGATTAGACTCTAGTAATTACGATTTCATAGTTGTGGTTCCTGGATACCCAGAACATTTATTTTCATCGTCTTCCTGGCTGACCGAGGGCATCATTGTTCTGTGTAACCTTTGTCTGAACTCCTTTTCCTTATCTCCCTCCTGAGAGAGTCCTGGGGTGGATAATTATCTCCCAAGCTCAGATTTGCAGCGGAGCTCATGTAAGCACATTACTGGAAATGACAAGTGCACAGAAGTGATAGATGCGGCTGTGATTTTTCTGACAGAGTAGCCAGGAGAGAATTGAACCTGTCCCTTCATTTGGTGTATTAATTATGAATATATTAGCACTAGCGATCCTATGAAACTGTAAAGGAGGAGATAACATTTCATAAGTTTTAAGGAACTTTGCCCAAATCATCGTTGGAGTTTAACAAAATGTTCATTTTTTTCCCTCACTAATATTGGAATAAATTCTAACCAGGAGATAGTAACAACAGGAATTGCTCGACTGGTTTCAAAATGATGGTCCATTTATTGAATGCTCTCTGTGTGTGTGGGACTGTATTAAATGCTACTCTGTATGCATTATTTTACTTAATTCTCAGCAAGCATGAGAGGTATTTTACCTACATTTTACAATTGATAAAAATGGATTGTTAGAGAATTTGAGTAACTTACTCCAGTTCACGGAGCTGGTAAGTGACAAAGCTCAAATTTAACATAATCTGTTAGGTTTGAACACCTTGTAGGAGATCGGTGACGGATCCCAATTGGCCAGAGTGATTAATTGTGCTTATTAATATCTCTCAAAATATCTTAAATAATAATGTCCTTTTGCCTTTTATTGTTAATCCCCTTGAAAGAGAGGAGGCTTCTGTCAAACTGTTAATGCTGAATATGGGCAGGGTGGGTTATATTCTGCCTCTTGGACCTCACATCGATATTCTCCGTGTCCTTTGTTTGCTCTGTGGTTCTTTATGAGTTTGGACCAGGAGTGATCTGCCTGTGTCATAACCGAAACTGGGTCAGGACCTGGGATGGATGGGTCACTCTTTATAGCATTTTTCTGGATATCATAGACATTTTTGCCTTCTTGATTTTACACAGAAAGGAGTATTCCTCTTTAGATAAATGTGGAGCAGGTGGTACGTTCTGCATGAGATAGGGGTCATGGTTAGTGTACAAGGACACTTCGACCCTGAACAGCGTGGGTTGGAAGTACACGGAGTCCACTTACATGCAGACTTTTTTGAGTGGTACATACTACTCCTTCAGCCGAGGTTTGCTGAATCCAGGGATGCAGGACTGTGGATGCACGGGGAACCAGGTATACGGAGGGCTGACTGTGGTTATGTGTGGGGTTGTTGTTCAACCCACGTTGTTCAGGGGTCAACTGTGCTTTTAATTCCAGCTACTCCCTGGGTTGTCCAGTGGCCTGGCCTCCTTCAACGCATCCAGACTGCCCTGCAGCCTCCAGGCATTTGGGGACCATCCTCAGAGATGGAATTGAGGAGCATGAGTGTCTCAGTTCTGGAGACCCTCATGCTGTCTCTCAGGCCTGGTCCAGAGGGGCCCTAAAGAAGGAACCCATGCCAGTCGAGGAAACGTCTGTGATTCTGCGACATGTCTGGAGGAACCGGCTCCGCTCCTCCAATTTCCAAGGTGTCGCCACTAGAGATAACAGTGACCGTGCTTTCTCTGGCTAAGGACCCAGATATATTTTTCTCTCACACTGGACCAAAGCTTCTTTTAAATCCAGACTTTTGTCCCACGCCCTATTAAGGAGTAGTCCACAGTGGGTAATTTCCTAAGAACATTCTGAGAAATTAGTAAGAGAAACAACAACAATAGCTATAATGTACGGAGGATTGGCTGCACGCCAGGTGTTGCACAACCTCTTAAGGTGGATGTCTGCTCATTTAAAGATGAAGAACCTGAGATTCGGGCGGTCATGCAGCCCAAGCACACACAGTTCACAGGGCCTCGAGCTATAATCCCAGCCCATGTCTGGTTTTCTTGACGTTCAGCCTTGGGTAAATAAAAGGTTTTTGGTTGTGGGGGCTTTTTATTTAAAAAAAGACCCTGATGTATCTGTTACCTCTTCTATTAGATGACCAAGACCCTGACTCAGGGGTAAGTGCTCAGCAGTTTATGTGGAATTGAATTGAAAACACGGGCTAAAGGCTGGTAGGTGTCCAGATTTCACTACGGCGGAAACTGAAGGAGGCCTCTGAATTTTAATGAGCAGGGTTTTCCTTCCTCCCTTTTCTGTCCACTCCTCGTTCATCCTTTCCTCACTGGGAGCCCATTTCAAGTTAAGGGAGGTGCTTCTTTGGAAAGAAGAGGAAATAAGATTTACTCAACGTTAAGCAAGTCAGATGTTCTCAACCTTGTTTCAGTAATCGTCATCGCTAACACAGGTGGATAATACTCGTTCCATCAGTTACTGCTTAATAGTCTGTTAGGAAGAAGACTGCGTGTGACTGAGACAGAACATAACTGTTGTGAAATAGAGCTTGGAATGAGCCTTGCTTTCTTATCGAAGTGGAGATCTTAACATTCAAAAGCATATAGTCTGCATATACCTTCTGAGTAAACCAGCAAAACCAAAATGGCATATACATACGTGAGACGCAAAACACAGTAAGGTTGCTGGGCCGATTCTGTGACCGTAATCAAAGTAAGCAGAAGCTGATGACCTTGACCAGGGCCAAGGAGCTATTGTGATCTACTGGTCATTTCTGTCTCCAAATGCAGTCGCTCAATGACTTTCGGGCTGTGAATTTCCTGATGGGCCATTGATTAGCAAACTTCAGTGCAAGAATCACCTGGGTGCTTATTAAAAGTGCAGAAATGCTAATCTCACTCTTCTCAATCCAGTCTGCATTTTAGAATCCCAGGGTAGTTTTTAAAAATTATCGAGGTTTTAAGACCTGCCATCAGGGATTCTGGTTGAACTGTGGGGGTAGAACCCAGGCATCTGTGTGAGGAAGATTCTCTGTACCTGTGGTTAATCCTGAGGACTGTGGAAGTTTACCAGAGCCCCAGGCGATGCTGATCCAAGTGGTCTGAGTACCAGCCTGTGCAAACCTTAAGCCTTCACTGGTTTGCTCTCGCCGCTGAATGGTGGAACCAAGTTATGTTAGTGACGGATAAATAGGCATATTTCCGAAGTGTTGAAACAAAATTATATTAGAACGAATCCATTTTTTTTAAATAAAAAAACTAAAGATATTAGGATAGTCACCTAGATAAAAGAGTATTTTAAAGATGTCATAAACATCTCTTTAAGAAGCAATATTTTGTTGATTTGTTTTCTTCTGGTTATAAAAATAATACTGTTGTACAAAAACGGAAAAAGACAGAGTCACCCATGTAGAAATGATCTCTCCTAACATTTTGGTTTATCACTCAAATATGTCTTGTCTTGGTGAGTCTGGATGTTGAAAACCCCAGGCTTAATCTGTAGCCTTACCGGGGCTAGTCATTACCACTACCCTCCCCAGCTGTCTGGGTTCCATGGCTCGCCCACTCCTTCCATCAGAAAGCATTGTTACCTCCCCGACCTCAGAGAATACTTTATCTTCCTCTGTCCCTTCATTTTTCCTACTGTAGATCAGAAACATCACTGGGAGGCCGGAAAGCTCTCATTCCGTCCCGAACTTGTGTGACTCTTTCCAGTAAAGATAGAGCTTCCTGATAAACGTGTTAGAACCCATGTCATGCTCTCTTCTTATTGGTCCATTTTGCTTTTGTACCCTGGCTTGAGAGCTTTATCATCTTCACAGCCGGACCCTGGCAGAGTCTACTTTGAGGGAGAAAACACCCTTTCCCAGCCTACTTGAGTTTTAAAGTAAGGACTTCCTGTGGCTTCTTTAACTGCATACATATAAAGCTGCCAGCTAGAGAGATTTATTTTGTTTTCATTTTAAACAGACAGGTTAAAGGATTTAAAAGTAATTTCATTGTGAAAAGTGCAGTCATTTTAAAAAATTATCAGTGTTTGAAGTGAAGCAGGTTCTGCCGTGATTAAACCTTTTCTGAAAACCTAGACCGTAAAGAATGTACGAAAATTTTTAAAGATGAACTTCATTTCAGCCTTTCTGTTTTTCTTCAAATTTATTTTTGTCTGTAAGGTTTTAAGTTAATCCCCACTGAACTGGAAATGTGTGCATTTAAAAATTGAAAGAGCTATTTGTTGGCTTACTTCCCCGTTAGAGAAGAAGAATATGAATGGAACATCACCCCTGTCATTTTTAGTACATTGGGTGGGAAATTCAACCCCCCAGTCGGAATATCTGATGGGAAGGCGGCTCCAGCAGGCTGCGTTTTTATCTACTGAGTCACCTGGAGCGGGGAGGTGGGGGATGTGTGCGGGAGGGGAAGGCGGTGGCTGAGCCAGTCTCCTGAAGCTTTAATTACACAGGATTTGTGGTGCAGATGGAGAACCCCTTCAGTGCTACAGGCACCCAGGGAACAACAGCCCTGGAGTAAAGAGAATCCTCTTTATCAGCGCCTTCAGAAAACTGGACCAGGCACTGTCTCCAAGCAGCTCATCTGTGTGCCAGGGAGCTCTTTTAAGAACGTTCTTTGTAATCTTCATCCATTGCTAGCATGGAGATAAAAGCTGATGCCTTACGGTAAAAACAGAATAATTAAATACCTGGCCTCACATTTGTATTGAAGGATGAAAAAACTCAACAGCCTATCAGATCCCAAAGTGCAGAAGGGTGCAGAATGCCAGAGGAGCGCCCATTTCCTCCTCACTGTAAGAGTTGGGAACATTTAGTTAATTGTGTGGTGGCAGAGACTCCATGACATGGAGCTGTGGTGAAAACCGAATTCTATTAATTTGGCTTTGGAATACATATATGTCCCAGAAAATGTGAGCATTAAAAGGGAAACTGATTGAATTTAGCATATTTTATGCGGGGAAGAGTTGAGAGCTTTTAACCTGTATTCGTTCCTGTACATTGCAGTAAACCACAAAAGAGCCCAGGGGTTTAGGAGTCGGACTCAATTGGATCTGAGTTCCCAAGACATTATTTGTGGACACGTGGCTTAGGGGACATTTATGTTAAATGAGGCTGATGTATTCAGTCATTCATTCATATACAGGTATTCCTCGGAGATATTGCAGGTTTGGTTTCAGACCACCGCAATAGAGCACCATCACACAAGTGTTTTGGTTTCCCAGTGCCGATAAAAGTTATGTTTATACTGTACTGTAGTCTGTTAAGTGTGCAGTGGTATTATGTCTTTAAAAATATGTATAGGGCTTCCCTGGTGGCGCAGTGGTTGAGAGTCCGCCTGCCGATGCAGGGCACACGGGTTCGTGCCCCGGTCCGGGAAGATCCCACATGCCGCGGAGCGGCTGGGCCCGTGAGCCATGGCCGCTGAGCCTGCGCGTCCGGAGGCTGTGCTCGGCAACGGGAGAGGCCACAACAGTGAGAGGCCCGCGTACTGCAAAAAAATAAATAAATAAATAAACAAAAATATGTATAAAACTTAATTAAAAATACTTTATTGTTAATAAGTGCTAACCATCACCTGAGCCTTCAGTGAGTCATAATAGTAACATTAAAGATCACAGATCACAGCGTTACTGAACTGAGGCTGGGCTGTTTGCTGCTCAAAAGTCAATAATTCAAGAGGCAAGTGTCAATAGAAAGGAAATGTGCTTTAATCAGAAAAGCCGGCCCTCTGGGGAGAAGGTAGTCTCGTGTCCAGAGACCAACTCCCAAGATTCTGCTCAGCCATGACAGTTTTTAAACGGAAAAATGGTGGGGCGGGGAGTGGAAGAGTCTCAGTGAATCATCCAGGCAAGAGGTTGGGGTCTGCATCATTCTCCGTTGCGCGCAGGCTGGCTGACCCTCTCTTCAGATGTTGTCTTAGCCATGTGATCTACCTGCAGATTGCTTAGTGGGCTGTTGGGGGAAGAGCGCTAGTCATTCTTGAACTCCTGAGTTCTTCATTCATCTTTTTATCTAGGAAAAGAATCAACAGGTTAATTAGGTTCTTTCAAGGTTAGAGGGGAATAGAAATGGGCAAACAGGAAACGGGGTAAAGGGCTGCGTTCAGCAGATCACCCTACAAATATAATAATGATGAAAAAGTCTGAAATACGGTGAGAATTACCAAAATGTGACACAGAGACACGAAGTGAACAGTTGCTGTTGGAAAAATGGCGCCAGCAGACTTGCTTGATGCGCGGTTGCCACAAACATTCAATTTGTAAAAAAACACATTTTCTACAAAGCCCAACAAAGCGAAGCAATACAGTGAGGTCTGCCTGTACTTAATGACCACGGGGCTGACAATAATGGTTACTTTGTATGATTTGGTAAGTATTGAATGGAAACAATAGTGGCTTGCCGGGAATTTTCCCATATGTTTGATTTCCTTTTCTCAGCACTGGAAATGCCTTTTTTTCTCCTTATGTCTTTATTGATTCGATCAAACATTATTTGTGCCCTGTGAGTCTTCAAATCCCTACCACCCAGGCTCCTTTAAAAGGCAAGATACAAATATTTACAGGCAGCTTACCTTCCGGGTCCTTAACAGCGTCTACTTTCCCCTTGGTTTCCCTTCTCATTCTCACCACGTGTCCCTCTGGTGACTATTCCCTCTGGTGCCTGCATGAAGCTTGCCATTAGGAACTAACCACAGAGATAAAAGCCTTGAGACATGCGTGCAGTTTGGGAAAATGAATCCGCCAGATCCGCATTCTGTTGCTCATCTGAATGTTCGGGGCACTTAGGTGAAAGGAAGACCAGCCTTGTATTCCCGAGGCCCAGAAACACATACTGTTCGTTCGTTCGTTCGTTCATTTTTTCAGCATCTGGTTGTAAGCATTTTGCTGGATAGACAGGCGATCAGAGCACAGGTTTTGTTCTCGGGTTGTTTGAGACAAGCCCTTTTTGTCCCAGCTGTCCTCAACCCTAGCCTCTAGAGAAGCCTGAACCCTGGCTTCTCGACCAGGTACCCCCAGATACCAGAGGGGATACTGCCCCTCACTAAGGTGCAAAGGTTGGGGGTTTTGGCCATAACCTTGCCCCTGTTTTGAAAATGAATGGTTCTGTGGGAGAGAGACCCATTTCAGAAAGAGCCAGGCAGCTCTTGTCGGTGGTGGACGACGACACAGGGTCTGACTCTGTTTTAATTTATTCACTCTCTCTGGTTCACACCTCATTTCTCACAGATGCAGAGTCAGATGCTGGGTAATAGAGAAATATGCTCCTGCATTAAGGTGCCAAAGATATATTTTTGCTAATAAGTTCTTCGCCAGAGATAGAATTGGCCAGCAGTACAGAAGAAACACATCATCTCCTTTTCTCTCCTCTTTTAATTTTAGCCATTGAATTCTTGAAAATTTTAAACAATGGAGTCGGACAGTTATAACTTGAAACGTATGTTGATGGCGTCTTGTCTATTTGAGGCCCTCCACAAACAACGCTTTTAAAGTTGGAGCTGGTAAAAATCTAGACATCCATTTGAGGCTTAAAGCCACCATCAGTGGAAAGTTATAATTGTTGAGACTCTAGAAGCAGGGTAGGTACCATTCGTATTTTCTCTAGAAGCAACAATGATCATTTTGTTTGTTTTCCAGAAACTAGCTGGCAGCCTGCTATAGAATCTCAAGGGCTTGCACTAGATGAGAAACTAGAATTGTGATGTTTTATATTTAGATATAGATATAGATAGATTAAGTAGTAAAGATAAGTGCATAAAGAAAAGTAAGTAGTAGGGAAAATAGTGTGTAAAACAAAATATAATGTTACAGAAGTTTAAATTTACTCATGTTTGATTTACATTGAATAAAAGAATAAGGTAGCGTATCAGCATCGTGAATTATAGATGATCACATAAGACAGTGATTTTGAAAAGCTGTCTACTTCTGAAATAAGAACAGGAGGTTAAGAGTAGGTTTTATTGCTATTACCGAAGCGCAGAACTTGCGTGGAAGAAAGAGCTCTGTTATCAGAGGCAGAAACTCAGATTTAATTGTTGGCCTGTGCTTGGACAGATGGACACCTACTGACATGGAGAAGACAGAAGTGGAGCAGATGGGGGGCTGGGAGGGTGGGGGCGGGGGTGGGGGTCAGTGCTTTGGATGGAGAAGTGTTCAGTGTTAGGTGCCTCTGAAATACCCAAGGAAGCGCGGAGAGCAGTGGAGTCATATCTGTGGATCTGAAGCTCAGAGAGGTCAGATGAGGAACCTGTATCGTGGATGTGCCGTTGTATTTGAAACTGAGTGAAGGAGCTCTGATTCTAAAGACCTGCAGAGTTTAGAAACAGGATGAGAAGGTGGGTGTGAAGAGCAAATGGAAGTGAGGCAGAAGGAAAAGGAACATCAAGAGTGTGTCAGAAACACGGAGAATTCAGAGATGGGAAGGGACGTCACATGGATTTTTTGCCGTATAGGGAGGTGGCCGGTAACCTTAGTAAGATTTACTAGAATAATGGGGAATACTCTGAACGGTGAGTGGGAGGGAGGGCGTGGTGACAGCACAGGGAGGAAATTCCTTCCAGAAGTATGGCTGTGAGGAAGAGGAGAGAAGTAGGGCCATCCTGGAGGGGTGGAAGTGGGCGTTGTAGGAGGTTAGAAGGCAAGGTCAGGAGCAGTTGTTTGGGGTGAGTGTGGTGTGTGTGTGTGTGTGTGTGTGTGTGTTTAATGGGTGATACTGGGGCTTTTGTTTAATGCAGATAGAATCCAGTAGAGGGGTCAGGGGATATTACTGTCTTTTTACTTGCTTGATGTTGGTGGTTTGGGTGGATCAGTGGATGGTATCCAGGAGTCACAAACACTTAAGCTGAGTATATAAAGGTCTACTAGCCTCTCTTCTGTACATTTATGTTTGAAATACAAAAGGGGGGAAAAAGGCTTGTGTTTTTTTTAAAAAAGAATCGTCTGTTAGTCTTACAGTCCTCTAGGCAGGTGACTGGTGTGAAGGGTTTTTCTTTATGAAGTGCTTTGTTATTCTGTAGGAATCCTGTTTTATATGTAAAGGACAGAGATTTTTATGGAGCATTTTCCTGCACTAAAGTCCTAGGTCTGTGTCTTTTAATAGAATTTTCCTGTGTCACTGAATTCTCTTATCTGCAAGAGAGGTAGATACGTAAATTTGAATGCAGAAGCTAATTTAGCAGTCATTTTTTTAGGAGATGTTAAATTTAGAGATGCTACTTCTAAAAGTGGAAAAGATGAGGATAAACTGACTTTTTTCTTCTGCAGAGTAAAAAATTAGAGCTGAAAAGGAACAAAGCCTGAAACGCATGCCAATGACCATTTTTTATAGGTGAAATGAATTGGGAATTGGGAATGATTTCATTCACACCTGCACAATGCCGCCTTTTAAGCTGACTACCATTTCTTTTGGTAGTCATTTAATAAATACATCCCTGAGGAGAGGCATAATGAAATACAATTTATGTTTCTTGAAAAGATAAAGGACTCCTCTCGCCATTATCCCAGTACACGTAGTAAATGTCCTTACGCCAGCTTTTAGGGTTTGGAGTTCCTGGGATTCCAGACCTTCCTAAGCTGAAGCAAAACACAATTAACAAGGTAAGTTTAATATAAAGAAAGGGCACAGTTTAAGCCAAAGCCAAGCATAAGCATTTTGTTTCACTTTCCGTTTGTGATTGCAGGTGATGGTGTTACTTCCAGTAACAAATGACTGACAGTTATAGGTAGTCCAGAGTGAATCTATCAGAAGAGAAGGGAACATTGGAAAATAGTTATCTGTAGTGAGTCGGAAAGGAAAATGTGCAATTTCAAGTGGCAAGGGTCATCCAAGAAAGCAGGGAATGAGTATCTTAGAAAAAAAAAAAAAAACCCAAAACAATGTAAATATGAAAATCTCATTTTAAAAAATGTTTTGGCATTTGGGTATAAGATTGGAGGTGTACACTATAGAATTATTAAAGTAATGAGTTAAAGTAAGGACTGTATTTAGATGCTTATGATCTTCATCGTGTGCCATTTAAAAATCAGTTTATTGCTTGCTTATATTGGCCTGTGGGTAGGGAGGAAGATTATTAAAAAAAAATGTTTTGAAATTGAATTTACCGATTGAGGCTGTCGATACTGTTTACTCATAGGTAAACGTATGCCCTTTCAGATATGTGGAATTAAATATTGATACTAGTGAGATTCCAGAATTTAAAAGCCTTACATTTTTAAGGTTTCTTACTTTACTCTCTCTCAACATCAAGGGAAGTTTTATTTTATTACAATTAGTCAAAAAAACAGCAATGATTTTTATTCCTTGTATTATGCATATAGTGCTGGGGGAAATGATATACCTGGGAAATATTTGACAAGGGCATAGGATTTTATTTGAGGTTTGAGGTTCTGTGATTTATGTGATGTGTGACAGGTAAGGTTTTATACGGTGTATTCATAGGTAGAAAATAATGGTAGGTTATTTTACTGTTTAAGTAGTTGATAGGTGGTTCCTGGGCTACGTCCATTTTGCATTTTTATTCAGCATTTGTAGAGCTGGCTCCCTGCCTTCGGGACGACGTATAGAATTAAAGACAAAAGCCAGGTACTGAATGGTTTCATAGTGAAAGTCAAAACTGGGATTATTCCTTTACTGATTTTGCTCTTCTATTTCATATATAGTGAATCCTGGGGCTAATGTCATGTTTAGAAAGATTTTTATTTTAACACGTATTTAACCACATTTTCAAGTTTAGAGTGCACTGATGTGAGATGTACAATACCACAACGACTTTTGTGTAAAAAGTCCTTAGGTTTAAAAAGTAGTAAGGAAATTGGGAGAAGATGGTGAAAGAGGCAACAGGTTTGTCAGCTCTACCAGAAAGAAGATCTCAAGTTTCTGGCCTTTCACTGCCCCCTGCACCACCCCCAGCCCGTCCCCTACCCCCACCTCACTTAGTCATCACTGATTTCTAGTCCGAACCCCTTGTTTTATGGAAGGGGAAGTGGGAGAGTAAAAAAAAATTAGTCACCCAAGACCATACATGGCAACTTATTTGCTGCTGATTATTTTCTTGTATTGTATCTATAAAGATTATACATAGATTTTAAAGTAATTTTTTAATTTTGAGATATGATTCTGGTTTTCTGCTTCTGTGACACTTTTGACATCTAATTACTAAGTTATAGCCATTATCTGCTGAAACACAGATAATAACAACAGAGAACCCTAAGTAGGATATTCATAGAAGATAGAAAATATTGAAGGTATTCAAATTTCTTCAATAATATGATTTATATGCTAGAACTGTCCTGTCTAGGAAAAACTAAGCATCTTCTTAAAATATGCTTTTTCTAATAGTCATTTATGTTTTACTTTGTAAATTCATGACCTAGTGGCTTTTAGGTTACTCTTTTATAGAGATTCTCTAAACCACCTGAACATTTTCTTTTTTGTGTTTCTGGAAGCCCTTTACAACTACTGATAAAAGCATTAGACTGTGAACAGAACAATAGTGTCTATTACCTTGAGAGATTTGATTTTGAAAGTTGTAACTGAGTTCAGTTTTCTATTTCTAAAGAGTAGAAATACCTACTCTTTACCCACCCACTTAAGAGGGATCTTACAGTGGTTAAAAACTATAAGGAAGAGTTATTACACTTTTAAATGCATAGTTATATAATAAATGGGGTTGATTTTATTTAGTCATTCATTAAATTATTATTGAAATACCCACTATGTTCTAGTTTTCAGATATAAACAAACATGATTTCCCCCCTTGAGTATATGGGGAGGAGGTGGAGAGATGGCTGAGTAATAATAAAATTTGATGCATTATGGGAAGGAAACAACGAGGCACAATTAGGATAACTGTGCAACAAGGGAAGGCCTCTCTCAGCCAACACTTGCGGAATGAGGAGTCAGGCGCTTGAAGAGCAGAGGAAAAAATGTTCTCAGCAAACAGAACAGCGTGTCCAGAAAACCCTGAAGCAGAACAAAGCCCTGATGTGGTTTACACACTGGAAGGAGACCACGTGGCTGGATCTCAGGTGGATGGCCGGATGGGCATGCTGCTGGGTGTCGGTAGGGTGTTGAGGCCTCAGCTTAGCCATGAAGGCCATGGGAATTAAGAGTTTTGATGTTAACTTCAAGCACATTGGGAAGTTATTAAAGGATTTTCTGTGGTGAGTGACGTGACTGGATTTATGTTTTATGAAGGTCAACAGAATAGAGGTGGATAGGAATCGAGGCAGTGAAAAGGGAGTTATTGAAGGATGCAGAACTTTCTGTTGTATATTAATAAGGAAGACAAGGGAAAGGAAAATGTCAGGGGTGAGTTCTGCAATTCTGGCTGGAAGGAATGGCATTGCCACTTATCGAGGTGGGGAAATTGAGGAGGGGAGAGAAATCAGCAGGTGCCTGTGAGGTGTCAGTGAGGAGTGTCCAGTGCACAGCTGGACACTAGTCTGAAAGCTCAGGACAGAGGTTTGGACCAGAGATGGCATGTGGGAAGTATTTAAAGCTCTGGGGAAAAAAAATAGAAGAGAAGAGGGCCTAGGAGTGAGTTTTCTGGGACATTCCCACATTTAGAGGTTGGATAAGGAGTAACCTGTAACAGTGAATGCAGAGGAGTCGCCAGAGAGATAGGAGGAAAGCAGGAGAGTGTGGGGTGTTCTGAATCATGTTGACAAGTAAAGTCTCATCACCTGAATTGGGGCTGCTATGAGGTCAGGTGAGACAAGGACAGGCAAGAGTGGATTATCCTCTGTAGTGGCCACAAGAGCAGCCCCGATGGAATCAGGCTGGAGTGGTGGCAGAGAAAGAAGAAATGAGGAAGTGAGACAGGGTCGACAAGACTTTTGAGAAGTTATGAGCAGAGAGCAGGGAAATATGGTGGTAGCTGCCAGAGGATGTGAGATCAAGAGAAGGCTACTTTGTTTTAGTAAGATGGGAGCCACTCAAGTCTGGGTTTGGGTAGAATTTTAATCTGTAGAATGTGTATTAGATTCGGTGTTGGCTGGTTTACTGAGGTGCAAACAAGACAGAAGGATTCTGCCTTGTGTGACCATCCAGAGCAGGTGGGCTGCCCTCCATGAGGTCATCCCGGGACCCCGGCTGAGGGGGGCGGCTCTGGCATCTTCCTCAACTTGGGGCTTCCATGATCAGGTCTGTAGTAATGACATCAGTCAGTATTTTCCAGACAATGGGAAAGGGAAATCTAGGGCAAGTGGCTTTCTTTTTATGAAGATGACCTAAATATTGAATACATTTTCTCCATCGTATCATGGGTCCAGACTTAATCACATGGCCCCAACTCACTGTGGTCTCCAACTGGGTGGAGGCGTGCCAGCTGAAACGGAAAATTTGATTACTAAAAGAAAGGTGGAAAAAGTAGATTCTGGAGAGAGTCTATTTCAGCCACAGACTCTGGGCTCCTTGAAGGTAGGGTGTAGGGGGTTACAACATATTTATCTCTGCCTCTAAACCAGGAGCAGTGCTTGACTTACATTTGGTACTCAATAAGGGTTGGGTGAGTTGAACTGATTATTAAAATTAATCCTCCCCCTCCTAAATGGTAAAATTCAACCATAGGCTCTGAATTACACAATCACCACCTCTGCCTCCCCCTCCACTGTTTTTTCTGTAGACTTGACACTTCGCGGTATAAGCATAAAAATGCGAATATCATATTTGCCTTCAAGATTTGCTTGAAAATGTAAAATGTAAGAAGGAAAGAGAAAATGTTTTAGTTTTATGTAGATGCCTATCTGGCTTTGCATTTGGACTTGATATTTACATTTACATTGGGTAACTGAGCACATGCCAGGTTGACAGGTCTTTTATTCAACAGACAGAATAGCTGGTGATTGTAAAAAGTAACCTTAAACAGAAAGCACAGATACCACATTTAGTTTATAAGATAGATTGGTATTTGTAATGTTTCCCTCTTCAAATTATTAAGCATCTTCCAATGTGTATTGTGAAAATAGGAACTAACTGGTAATTTTACTATGGAGTTTTATTTTTCATAAAAATTCTACTCATACTAACCGGTGTATCATTTGCTTAAAGTATTACACTAGCCCTTTGCTCATGGTATTTTTACCATAAAATTAGAATTAGGAAGGGAAATTATGTGATTATCTGAGATATTCATTTTTGAGATATTTACCACATAGCTAAGATGAGAAATTACTTAAAATGGCATGGTGACCACTGGTATAGCAGCTCTCTTGCTGCTTAGAGCAAAAAATGGCTTTAATTATAGCGGTATGTCTATTAGTAGTAGGAAGAGGTAACAGCAAGAAATAGGTTCTTGGGCTTCCCTGGTGGCGCAGTGGTTGGGAGTCCGCCTGCCAATGCAGGGCACACGGGTTCGTGCCCCGGTCCGGGAAGATCCCACATGCCGCGGAGCGGCTGGGCCCGTGAGCCGTGGCCGCTGAGCCTGCGCGTCCGGAGCCTGTGCTCCACAGCGGGAGAGGCCACAACAGTGAGAGGCCCGCATACCGCAAAAAAAAAAAAAAAAGAAAGAAATAGGTTCTTTAGATGTGATGATGTTCACGTGAGATCACATGTCATTTGGCAGATGTGGAAACTGAGGCACAAAATGCTTATGTCTTGACAAGTAAGTTATAAGGAGATGGCAGTTATATTTTAGGGCACCCTTTTTAGGATGTAAGAGCAGATTATTCTATGTCAGGATCTGTTGTTTGAGTTCCTGATGGGATATGAGATGGACAAACTTCTTCAACACTCACGGGAAATAGGAGGGAACCAGGAAGAAGCCTTTGAGAGTGAACTTGTGATGAGCGGGAGAGGTGATGCTACCCAGCTTCCCTCCGCCGTGGCCAGGGGTGGTCCGGTGCGGGACAGGTTCCTCAACACCAAAGAAGCCGCTGATGTACTGTGGTTACTCGTTCAAAAGGGAATAACAGGGACTTCCCTGGTGGCGCCGTGGTTAAGAATCCACCTGCCAATGCAGGGGACACGGGTTCAAGCCCTGGTCAGGGAAGATCCCACGTGCCGCAGAGCAACTAAGCCCGTGCGCCACAACTACTGAGCCTGTGCTCTAGAGCCTGCGAGCCACAGCTACTGAAACCCACACGCCTAGAGCCCATGCTCCGCAACAAGAGAAGCCACCGCAATGAGAAGCCTGCGCACCGCGACGAAGAATAGCCCCTGCTCGCTGCAAGTAGAGAAAGCCGCGTGCAGCAACGAAGACTCAATGCAGCCAAAAATAAATAAATAAATTTAAGAAGAAAAGGGAATAACATTTACGGGAAAATCACAGAGGGGGAGGGTGTTTGTTCGCAGAAGAATGGATGGATTCACGGGTGTGGAAGGGCAGAGCAGGGCCCCTGGGAAGGGGAAAGGGAATGAGAAAGAGCATCCGCTTCCATTACTAGATCATCGTTGCCAGAGATTAAAATGTATCTCTAGCTGATTCAGAAAATTCATTTTTCTGAAATTAAACGTATCTAAGTTAGGTAATTATTATGACGGTAATGTCATTTCACGGTCATCTGTGGCAAAAATCTAATAGGGATAAAGCCTGTGATCGTTCCAAATTAGCATTTACTACTAAATGTTCCTTTTGAGACGTCGACGGGCACCCGTCCTTGTGGTGAATTGGACAAGGCTGTTGTTAGGTATGTGTGGTGGGATCGTGTTTTGGTTCTTAGCGTTTCTCCATCTTTCCTGTGCTGGTTTCCTTCAGCCGTTCACTGTAACCTCCCGCCTTTCTTGCCTGCCTGGGGGAGGTCACGGCACCAAGTGATGGGCCCTTCCCGTTTTCTGCTTGCAGAACAATCGACCATGACAACTGAATCGGGATCAGACTTGGAATCGAAGCCGGAGCCGGAGGCCGAGCCCCAGGAGGGTCACGCGGGGGCACAGCTGGGGGCGCAGCCAGGAGCTGAGCCAGGCAGTGAAGAGCAGCCCCAGGCACTGGAGCAGTTGGAGGAGGCGGCAGCGCACAGCACGCCCGTGAGGAAGGAGGTGAGCCTGGACCACCCCGCACTTGCGAGCATCGCCCCCGCCAAAACCCATGAAAGAATGTTTGCTGAGCTTTTCCAGGCTCTGCTCTGACCTTGGCCTCTTAGCACTAGAGGGAACCACCAGGGGTCATCTGCTTGGCCCCTTCTGGTCCTGGGCAGATGGAAAGTTAGGCTATTTTAAGGCTTTCAGTGAATGACATTCCACAGCCTTGCTTGGTGACGCCTGCCTTTGATGAAAGCATTTGAACCCACACTGAAATCTGGACTGCAGGTCAGTGGTTTTTGTCTGGGTTGACGGGGAGGCTAGACACTGCTCTGGCGGCTCTAATTATGCGCCCGGCTGTTTATTTAAGCCTCGGGTTCAGAGCTCTTGTGATTTTTCCCTGGGGCCTCTCTGACCCCAAAGTTGCCAGCTACTTACAGCGGGTGTTCGTGCCTCTTTCCCTCTCCCGTGGACATGTCTATTTTCAACTCTGTTACCTAAACATGTTTAAGTTGTCATGGATATGTGATTATTCCTTGTAAGAGCTTTCCTACAAAATATAAAGCACGACTTATACCTGGGCCTTGAATGAATCCGTGTTTAAATTTCTTTGGCTTGAAACTTCAAACCAGGAATCAGCATGTTTTAGGGTCCCGACTCATGGGCTAAGGAAATCTGGGAGTCCCTACACATGGTTGACCTCTTACAGGTTGGAAGTATTTGTGTCAAGCCAGAAATTCTAGAAGATGTTAAGAGACATGAAGGAAGTGGCATGTCTTTGGAAAACACAACACATTGGTATAGCCTTAAACTACTGTGTGTTTACAGCCTGATTATTTTATTTCTTTTCCCATGGTATTTAAGTTCCGCTTTTAAATGGTATAAAGAGTAATGTTTATTTTCATGCTCTGTAAATAGATGCTCTGTCTGATCTCAGACATTTTGTGCAGGGAGCTGGGGGTTATCCTTCAACCTGTCAAACAGAATCAAAGGAACAGGTACTGTCATCATGGTTTTCCTTTATCTTTTCTTTTTGTGGAGACGTGATGGTGGTAGTGTTTTGTTTGTTAATTTTCAGATCTTCAGAAATTTAAAGTTACTAGACTGGATTTTTCTCTCTTCTTTCCTAACTCTGAAATGAAATAAACGTGAAAGTGGGGGAAATCGGAGGGAAGGAAGAGTTTCCATACCCAGGCACGATTAGACATGTGTATTTAATAAATGGATTGACTTTCTGTAGTCAGGCGTTTGAAACTAAAGAGGAGTGACTCGAAGCCACTGGAGGGAAAGGTGACTGGCGGCAGAGTCACGAGACTTTAGCCCTGCCTCCCCCCTGGTTATCTCAGTTGTCTCAGAACTCTTCCGAGTCCTCTGGACCTCAGCTTACTCATTTACAGAACGAAGAGATCAGAAAAGATAATTTTCTAAGATTCTTCCACTCTCAGATTCTCTCATTCACGCCGGGTGCCCAGTTATGTTCGAGGTAGAATGAAGTGTGCTTTGGTATCTCGTGATGATTAAAGTGTGGGCTTTGGCTGGATCTGAATTCCAGTTGACTAGTTTGGTGACCTTGAGAAAGCTGCAACTCTCAATATGGTCTTACTCTCCAGCCAATGAACTTTAGCCACCAGGCTGGTGGTATATTCATGAGAGAGGAAATTTCGTGCTTATGTAAGGGGCCCAAACTGAGTTTCAAAACATTTCTTCCTTTGGACTTTCAGAGTGTATTTGCAGACCATGGAAGCATGGAAGCTGTGGTCTGGCCCTTGGGTTGAATGTGCGTTGACGGTCATTTAATACATAGAAAAAGGGCAGAAAAAGAGTTGTTGGAGGGGAGTGCACAGGGAGACTGCCAAGGGGACTGACTGAGGGGAGGACTTTATTGTTCATAGGATGTCCTCTGCAGTTCTGAGTCTAGCTTGGACTGGACTGTTGTGATTTGAAAGCAGATTAAAGCTTTTGGACAGGTTTGATCTGTTCTTCTACTAGCTCATTACAGTGAAGGGGGAAGCAGACTTAAGGGATTACTTTGTAGTGAATTTCAGTGCTGCTGGCTTCATTGAATTGAGTTAGAGCTAAATCAAATATTTTAACAGTTGTGAAATTACTGAGAAGATTAATACTTGAATCTATGTACGCCTTACAATTTATAAGATACCTGGTGTGTTTATGGGACAGTTATGGGTCATGGAATAAAGGAGGATCCAGTGAATGAAAGAAGCAGAATACATTAGGTTAAATCTTAGATGCTTTATTTGTTTTTAAGGCTTATACTACCCAGTGCCTTTTTTTCCCCCAATTGAAGTATAAATGCTGTGTTAGTTTCAGGTGTACAGCAAAGTGATTCACTTATACATATATATACATATTCCTTTTCCGACTCTTTTCCATTATAGGTTACTATAGATAATATAGTTCCCTGTGCCGTGCAGTAGGTCCTTGTTTACCTGTTTTATGTATAGTAGTGTATCTTCGTTAATCCCAAACTCCTAATCTGTCCTTCTACCACCCTTTCCCCTCCAGTAACCATAAGTCCTCTCACTGTGTCTGTGGAAGCCGATGCCTTTTAGAAAGTCAGGAGCCCACTTTTGTACCCGCCTTTGCTTAGTGGAACCTTGGTGGCATTTGCTAAGAGCTTAGCACTGCTAATGTAAATCCTTGAGTCAAACTGAAATAAGGCCCTATGGGTACTTTTAAACTGCAGGAGTTACTTAAGTGTAACTGTTAGCGTTCTAAGTATTTGTATATGTATATCCATTCCTAATATCCTAATTCAGACATCCCTCATCCTTTAGGAAATAGGAAAGCCTGTTTCTAAAGTGTGCTGTTATTGCCTGAGCAATGCAATATTTATTTCCTGTCTTGCAGTGAAAACTGTCCATTGTTTGCTCTTCGCAGGTCACTGACAAGGACCAGGAGTTTGGCGCCGGACCTGCCAAACAGCCCGAATATCAGCAATTTGAAGACGATAAACTTTCCCAGAAATCATCTAGCAGCAAACTATCTCGATCTCCATTAAAGATTGTCAAAAAGCCTAAAAGCATGCAGTGCAAAGTGATACTTCTGGATGGATCAGAATATACCTGCGATGTAGAGGTAAATGTATATTTTAAAACTTTTTTTTGTCCCAGATATTGAGAGCTGGGAAATATTGCTGTAAAGCATACAAGATGCCTCTTTGTTTTTCCAGAACTCTGGAAAATTACTCAGACCCAGTTTCTAAACACAAAATTATTTCCGAAGTCTCTCACAGAGGATCAAATTACTGAAAATACTTATAAAGTCCCCAAAATGTTACAATCGAGAGAAAAATGTGGTGTTTAAAAAAAAAAAAGAAGAAGAAGAAGAAGAAATCTCTAATACTTTCCATGGTAGGAAAGACATTTTGGAGGCCTTAGAAATCAAGTTTGCTTTAATATCCTGACTATGAGCTAACATTGAAATGAATTTTACCTTTTCTGTTTGCGTAACTTACGGCCAAGTTGTTAATTGGTAGAAACTTGGAGATTTCTGTATACAGGAGCGGTAGGATGATTTGAACTGTGAATGTCCTTTTCTTGCTTGGAGAATGGGTAGTTTTTAAAATGCACGTGGTGGTGGGCATTGCAGCTCGAGTGTAGAGGGGTGTGCTCCTCTGTGTTTCTTTGTAAAGAAAACAAAAATTCTTCTGAGAGAAGGGGCAGGTGAGTGACTCTTGTCAGAGATGTTTGGCCAGACCAAGTTAACAAGTGAGAGCGACACAGGCTGTTCAGAGTGGCGGCAGTGGATGGTTGCTGAGCTCCCAGGTATCACGGGGACACAGGCCAGGTGTGAACTCTGGCCGGAGAACCAGGTCTGCCCTGTCCACCACCTACCGCGTCTTTTTCCCCCAGCTGGGAGGGAGCATCTTGCTCTTTCTGCAAGTTGAGTCCATTTCAGATTGAATATTTTCATTCAGAGAGCTACTCTCCCGCCTCCATCCCCTTGCCCTTGGTCCTACATGGGCATCGCACATCCTTCTGTGCCAGCCCCGCCCACCACATGCCTCCAATGGTCCCCTCTTCTGCCCGGGGTGCTGAGAGTCTGCTGGCTCCGCAGCCAGCGTACATCTGTGTGTGGTCATGCATTTCCTTTTCTCTTTTCTCAAGACACAGCCAGCAGTAAGCCCACCTGATCCCACATGGTCCACGTTCATTTGTCTCCTCTTTCTCTGCCTGCAGCCCCCGTTTCATTCCTTATAGTTTGCATAATGCACTGGTGCACCAGTGCTTTTCTTGGAACAGAAGATTCAAGTCCATTTCACGTTGATAACGTCATTTAGGGTGGGGGTGGGTTATCAAATTATTACAGATTGCAGGGACGTAGAAAAAAAGTTTTAGATAAACTCTTAGATCAAAAGAGATTCAGTCTACCATATATTAATTTAGAGAATTTTTGTTATCCTATAACCTGACAAATATTAGTGGGTTACTACAGGGAATAAAATATGCGTTCTAAGGTTTGCAGTGCACAGGTCCATTTCTTGCATTTCGCTGGCTCTGATTTTTGGCTAATTTCTTAGCCCAAGGTGTTCGATTATTGATTTAGATGTTTATTCTGGAAATGAGAAGATCCAATAATCTACTCTTACCTGGGTTTTACTATGAAGCTTAAAACACTTCTGTAACCTTTAGCGAGGTTGCATTTTTCCAGTGTGGATCTCCCTTCCGGAAAAATTCATCGAAGTCAAGAGGAGCTTTTTTCCTTAACTTGGAGGCAAGTCTTTCTACCGATTGTATTTATGTAATGGGATAAATAGGGTTTCCCTGGCAGTCCTCTGGTCACGACTACCAGAGTTTTCTAAAGAACAGTCTAGAAGAAAGTTGATAGTGTTTCCTGTAGGGAGAATAAATGCCTCAGGGCTGACCCCAGTGCACGTCATGCTGATCCTTTTGCTAAATTTATTTTATATCCCGTGCTGCAGATTCATTCCAGCTAATCTGTGTTTTTCAGTACAGCATTTTTGGTTTGTAATTAACTCTGGGTACCATTCAGTGTTACTTTTAACGTCACTGTGAAGACTGTGAGTGGCATGGCAATGTTGGTCAGCTATTTTCTTTTATAATAAGGTATTTTTATGAATTGGACAGATTCTTAAGAGTAACTTTTTTTCTGGGACACACAAATCCTTGTCAGCAGAATATTCTCAGTGTCACAGCAGAAGAAGGTGTGGCCGCTACTGACATCCTGACAGCCATGGAGAAGATGGAGAAACATGGAGATGCTAAAGTGAAATGGGTTTGTCTGTCACCTACTAGCTGGATAAGAAAAATGGGTCGTGAATCGGTGACGTGGTTCTCAAGGTGGCAATGAGATGCTAGTTGAAAAAGCAGATTCAAAATGCTGGACTTCCCTGGTGGCGCAGTGGTTAAGAATCCGCCTGCCAATGCAGGGGACACGGGTTCAATCCCTGGGCCGGGAAGATCCCACATGCCGTGGAGCAACTAAGCCTGTGCGCCACAACTACTGAGCCTGCGCTCTAGAGCCCACGAGCCACAACTGTTGAGCCCGCGTGCCGCAACTACTGAAGCCCGTGCGCCTAGGGCCCGTGCTCCACAACCAGAGAAGCCACTACAATGAGAAGCCCGCACACCGCAACGAAGAGTAGCCCCCGCTCGCTGCAACTAGAGAAAACCCGCACGCAGCAACGAAGACCAAACGCACCAAAAAAAACCCAAAACAAAACAAAAACAAAATGCCTCTGCTTTTAGACACAAACTATGAAAAGTAAAGCTTTGCTGGCGAGGTACACGGGGTCAAGCAGGTAAACAGAGGTTGAAAAACATTGTCCTAGAGAAGGTGTCCTTCAGCCTTTACTCTCCTCAAAACTGAGCTGTTAACTGAATCTTGGGTGAAGGCACAGCACACACGCAAAAACAGCTCGACAACTTTTTTAAGTGATAAGGGCTTTAGAAGCAAGGAACAGCCCATGTGTCAGAACCCAGGTTTCTTAAATGGATGGTGTGGACACTGAAGCAAAGTAGCAAGATAACATTTAGCAGGAGGGGAGGTAAAACTTCTCTCTGTTTTTAAAGATAAAGTGCAAGACAGAAATAGGTTTGGAGGAAGGGCCAGGCAGACTTAGTAACAGTTCGGGTGAAACTCAACTTTGGGTTTCAGGTGATTACAAACCCAGCAGGAACCAGCAGTGCAGTGTGGCTGTCAGGAATGTTCTGGAAATCACAGGCTGCTTCCAGGGAGTGTAGTGTCTAGTTTGTGGAAGGCAGTGAGTAGTCCCGGTTCCACTGCTGGGAGGTCCCATTTGTGTAATTCACACGTGGTACACATGCTCCAGAGCCGCCAGACTGGGGAGTGATTTCAAGGAACTTCTTGAATCTTCTGAACCTCATTTTCCTCAGCAGGAAAATAGGGGTGAAATAAGGCATTGTTGGGAAGATGAAAGCAGATAACTGATTTACCTCTCTGGGATGTAGCAGATTCTTGATAAATGGTACCAGTTTAACAATGACAATAGTAGTGAACTCCGACTTAAGCTTATTCAGCAGAGAATTACAGGATGGTGAGTAGTTTGAAACCTTCCCATGCGAAATGATTCGAGAAAGAATATGTTGAAGATGGAAAAAAGGTTAGGAGGAGACAGGATAGCTACTTCCAGTTACTTGGAAGGGTTGTCATTGAACGTCATAACATTTTTTAACGTATAGGAAGTAAAACTTAGGAAGAAGTTATAGGAAGTCAGATTTTAAATAAGCAGAAAAAGAATGTTTTAAAGTGGTCATTGTCAACCTCGTGATGATGTGTGCTCTGCTGTTGGGATTCCAGCAGAAAGCACAGGTGCATCTCTGGTAACCAGCAGCTCCTGGGTGTAATCTCAGACCCAGTGGCTTCTCATACCCCTTCCTGCTCTAAGATCCCGGAGAGAAGAGGCACCAAGCTCTGAACGAAGAAGCAGGATGGCCTCCACGACCCCTGCCCCCAACACGTGCGGTTGTGAATTACGAACAGGAGGCAGGAGACAATAACAGGCATAACGTTTGTTGCATCGAATAAGGCATCAAAAAAGGCATTTTATTTTAATGAACTCTCTATGCCTAGCTGTTATTCCCCTGTGGCTTATTTTATGCCTTCATTATAGTTCTCTTTTCTTTTGAAAGCACAAGGTAGCATTTCCCCTTGCCCAGCAGTGCTACAGCGGTAGAAAGCCAGGACCCTGAAAAGCAAGACACAAGAAGCAGTTGCTTTCTGAGAGCAGTGACTGGACACTGATTAAGTCTGCAATTCCCGCCCCTGGTGTTCTGATGGGAGGACCTTACTGATTGTCCTGGAGTTTTCGAATTTCCCTCTAGCAATAGGCTTAGATCATTGTGGCATTCAGTGTTTTCCCATTTGAGAGATGTTTTTCCTCAGTAATTTTTTTTCAAACTCTTAGTCTTGATTATCTAAAATATAAAAAGATCTTGCAGGACTTCCCTGGTGGCACAGCGGTTAAGAATCCGCCTGCCAATGCAGGGGACACAGATTCAAGCCCTGGTCCAGGAAGATCCCACATGCCTCAGAGCAACTAAGCCCGTGCGCCACAACTACTGAGCCTGCGCCCTAGATCCCACGAGCCACAACTACTGAAACCCACGTGCCACAACTACTGAAGCCCTTGAGCCTAGAGCCCGTACTCCACAACAAGAGAAGCCACCGCAATGAGAGAAGCCCGCACACCACAACAAAGAGTAGCCCCTACTCGCCTCAACTTAGAGAAAGCCCGCGCACAGCAATGAAGACCCAAGGCAGCCAAAAATAAATAAAATTAATTAATTAATTAAAAAAAGAAAAAAGATCTAACTATGAGTAAAATACAAGAAAGGGTCTTAACAATAAGTAATTTGATATACACGTTTGGGCAATGTTTGCAGCTACCGGATTGTCACATACGCCAGCATAATCGCTAATACTGCTGTTCCCTTCTTGTCATTTTTACTGGACCATTAGAAAATGCAGGCTACTTCCTATGGCCAGTTTGTCATCATCGGTGCTGTTTATTTCTTGAACATGAATTTTAAAAGAGAAAATAAAAGTACCCCCTTCACAGCAGCAGTGGAAGCAGAGCTTACCATGTTTATTTCACGTTTATTTCAATCTCATTACTTCTGGGTTCCTGGACTCCTCTGAGTCTGATTAGAGTATGATGAATTTCCTGATGACCATCAAGTTAGAAATGTTTCATTCATATCTAGTCTGATATGGGTTTAGGAAAATAAGTCAGGATTTGAAATTCGAGTCCATATTTCCTAATACAGGTGTGCTGCTGCACATAGAAACATCTTAAGCCATTTTTGGGTGTAGTTTGGTTTGTTCTCCGTAAGAAACCTCACCAGTGGAGGAGGCTTGAGCGTAACTGCAAAAGAGACGGAAGGTGGACCAGGTGTTTCTCACAAGGTTCCACCCTGTTTCTCTGTGTGCGGGGACCTGGGCTCTCTCTCCTGAGCCCCGCACGTTGCCGTTTTAGTAGTGAGCGAGACCCAGTGCTTCTGAGCCCCAGGTGACCCCACGTGGGCCTGGGACTCCAGGGGCAGTGCCAGTGTCTCAGCCACGCTGGAGAGACCCTTGCATCCAGATTGGGGCAAATCTGAAAGCTACTCAAGTAAAGCAGTAAAACCTTAAAAGCCTGTCCCACCCCCTCCCTCAGGTTTGGCTGTGTCCAGAGGCCTGCTGGTTGATGGGCTCCATGACTGAGTACCATTCAGATCCTGCCAGAATCGGAGAAATGGTGGTGTTCACTCCAAAAAGCACTTCTGGATGCCACCCAGAGATGCTCCCAAGGGGCCAGAGAGGAGAAGGGAGTTTATGGCACTCCGTCCCCTAAATGTGCTCGTGTCACCTTTTGACTACTGGTCAGGGAGAGACCGTTTAAAAAATCTCTAAATGCTCTGCCTTGCCCGTGATGCAATTGGCGTTTCAAGTCATACTTCTGTTTCATGTATTCCACTAACTGGGATTTGGTTGGAAAAACAAAATCAGTGTCTGAGTTTTCCAGCTTCTCTAGGTTACATGATTAAAATGCCTTATGATCCCTTCAGAAGTTCTTGACTAGACAGCAAATAGAATTGCCATAATCCAGAAAGTTGACTAGAACACCTATTGCCTTTCATGGATTATAAGAAATAGTAATTGTAAAACATTCAAAATAAGAACTTTTGTTGTTATTGCAAGTATTGTTCTTTCAACAACTACATAAGTCAGAGGTTTTGATTCTGTGTAATTGTATAAATTACGATTTAACCTCTCAGTGGGTCTGCGCTCAACGTTATGTCTTTACTACACCAGACCGCCTGCCACGTGCTGTAACCGAGTGGCCCGGTCCTGCAGCAGCAGCTTTCCTGCCTGAAGATCAGGGCCCCCGGGGACGCCCGACCGTGGCAGGGCTTTAATCAGCTCGGTTCCCTTGTGTGATGACTCTTTGGTGCAACCATAGGAACAGTTACACACAAGGACAGTTAACAGGCACCTGCTTATTTACCTGACATAGTCAATGTTCAGCCTTCCCAAGGTGTTCAGATATGACCTCATGAAGGTTTGATTAAGAAAAACAAACCCTTTTACTAAAATTGTTAAAACTTTTCTCCTGGTTTTCATTTTCAAAAAGTAACAGACTGATAATCCCTCATGAGTGCAGGCATGGTCTAGTAAACACCCTACATAGTATGAAGGTTAAAAACAAGTATAAGGGGCTTCCCTGGTGGCGCAGTGGTTGAGAGTCCGCCTGCCGATGCAGGGGACACGGGTTCGTGCCCCGGTCCGGGAGGATCCCACGTGCCGTGGAGCGGCTGGGCCCGTGAGCCACGGCCACTGAGCCTGCGCGTCCGGAGCCTGTGCTTCGCAATGGGAGAGGCCACAACAGTGAGAGACCCACGTACCGCAAAAAACCCACAAGTGCATTTGTCGAGAAATAAAACTAGTAAAACCCTGAGGCATATTACATACCGTGGGTTATGTTTTGGAAGCTGAGTGAATTTGAACCTGAGTGCGCACTGGGGTGATTGTTTATCAAAGGTAATAATCCCTGGGGAGTTCTTTTTGACTTCACTCTCAGTTGTCAAATGGAGTGAAGGCCCGATGGGAGATTTGTTTTCCAGGTGTTAATATTTCTGACATGCAGTGCCGAAACCCCAGGTTTGCTTTTTCACTCCGCTGTTCCCTTAACTCTTGACTTTCTCGTTGTATTTTCCAACTACTTTGTGTTGCTGATTTGATGAAATGAACTTCCGTGCTCTGCATTCAGGCAGAGGGGCTTCGTAAGCGAAATGTGCGTGCATAGTTTTACCTGTTCCAGTGTGCAGTGTCTTATTTATCTTTGTCCTTCGTATAACATGGTGGTTGACTTTCACATAGTAGGTATTCATTACCTATTTGGTGAAGAAAGCAATCTTCCAGGTTTAAGAATAATCCAAGTCTTCTAGTTCTCACCATCGTGTGATTGAACTTTGAGGTTTTACTTGGTATTTTTATATCTAGTTGACTTGCTTAAAATTTGCCTCCTTCAGCATCTTCCCCCTCTGAGAGTTTTCACATGTGCTCTAGAAAAAAATCTTAACTTCCTTTACTCTGTTTGTGGCCTTAGGCGATGATGGATCAGCCACTGACACCTTCCCCTGGGCTCAGCGGAGGAGGGTCCTGCGCTCCCGTGGCTGCTTCTCCAGAAATATGTCCCCTTAGCACACCTGGGTTCAGGCTTAACTTGAGGTTTGGGGAAAGAGCATATAAAAGACAGAATTACCTGTTCGTGTGTGGAAATGTAACAGATTTCCGTATATTAGTTTTGTGTCCAGCAACTTGACCAAATTCACTGATGAGCTTTAGTAGTTGTCTGGTGGCGTCGTTAGGATTTTCTGTCTGTAGCATCATGTCATCTGCACTCAGTGACAGTTTTATTTCTTCTTTTCCAATTTGGATTCCTTTTATTTCTTTTTCTTCTCTCATTGCTGTGGCTAGGACTTCCAAAACTGTGTTGAATAAACGTGGCAAGAGTAGGCATCCTTGTTTTGTTCCTGATCTTTGGGGGAAAAAAAAAGAATACGTGTTACTCCAAGTGCTATTCTTAGGTGCGAAGGACCGAAACCCTGCTCCTGAGTTCCTAATCAGCGTCATCCTGCCTGGCACCATTCTGCTTCACATGCCAGGTGCCAGCTCGTGTCCACTCTAACTCAGCCATAGCCCCAGAAGCAAGGGAAGTTCTTCCCTGCTTTAGTCCAAGGCATTTCTCATTCCCCAGCTTGTTGGACGGCAGCCGATCCCTCATATAGCGACCGCAGCCTCGCATTCACACAGGGCCAAGCCGGACAGGAGTCTCTGCCACCAGTGAGCTTCTTCAGCCTCCTTCCTAGAACTGGACCTTTATTACAGCTTCCAAAAATCTCTTAAGGTGTTGTCTCCACCAGGCACATCATTCAGATCTCTGTATTTTCTTGAGGACGTTGATCAATTTGTACGTGGCAGACACCAAAATAGTTTTTAACAAGGGAGCGCATCATTCAAGTTTTAATTATGATTTGTCTTAACGAACCTTCTTTTTTCTTGTTTACAACAGTTCCGGTCCCTAGAACTGACATCACACAGTGTGCAAAAGATGCCAAGGAGTTTTACCAATTTTGCAGAGGCTTTGATATAAAGTATTTCTTGAGGGCCTGTTACGTTCCAGGCACTGAAAACCAAGAGAGACAAAGACTTCAAGCTTAGATAGGGCATTGTCTTCCTCATAGGGTCCACAGTCTTAGGTCTGGAAGGGACATTGGAGATAACTTTGTCTCCTACCTCATTTCACTGAAGAAGAAATAGGCCCAGAGCAGTTCATGGTGTGCCAGAGGACACACAGCCCAGAAAGGGCCGAGAAGGGCTAGAACCCACATCTGCTACCCTCTGCTCCAGAACGCTCTTTACTGGGGGCATCAAAACATACAAAGTCTGTAGCAGCAGACAGAACAAACCGAAATACAGTATTTGCTGCCAGCGTGGACTTGTGAAATAGTAGGACACAAAGAGAGATAGAAGGAGAAAGATCTGCTTTTCAAATTATTTAATAATGTATTTAACTGTCTACTTTAGTTTTAATTCTGTGAGCATTTGACATCAAATGGACCAGTTTTTCTAAATTTTGTGATGAAACTTTCAAGTTCTACTTTATGTTTTTATATTAGTTATGCATGTAGTTTGGGGGTAAGGAGAAGGAAGTGAGGCCACACTGGGCTTCCTCCTCTGTTCACTTTCTCATCTCCTTTCCTTCTCCCCCCCTTCACCCCTACATCCTTCTCTCTCCTCCCCTCCCCTCTGCTGGCAGCCGGAAGCAGACACGCTAAAGGGGCTCTCCTTTTAATAAATGGGGCAACTTGACTCTGGCCTGAAGTGGTGTAATTAGGCCTCCTCCCTGGAAACAAAAGGGCCCTGAGGTTACAGGCAGATCTTATCCAGGAGACAGATTGAGTCAGTGGAAAGGATGTTACCTTCTCAAGACTTCTTAAACCTAATTTCGCAAAAAGATTGCCAAGGCTTTGCTTTCAGCTGTACTATCATGAAATAAGATACTCTGTGAGATACATGCACCCTTATGTTCATAGAAGTGCTGTTTACAACAGCCAAGACATGGAAACAACCTAAGTGTCCATTGACAGATGAATGGATAAAGAAGATGTGGTATTTATATACAAAGGAATACTTACTCAGCCATAAAAAAAAAAAATGAAATGATGCCATTTGCAGCAACATGGATGGACCTAGAGATGATCATACTAAGTGAAGCAAGTCAGACAAAGACAAATTCGTATAATATCACTTATTTGTGGAATCTAAAAAAAAATGATACAAATGAACATTTACAAAGCAGAGAGAGAATCACAGACATAGAAAACAAACTTATGGTTACCAAAGGGGAAAGAGGGGAGGGATAAATTAGGAGTTTGGGATTAAAATATACACACTGCTGTATATAAAATAGATAACCAACAAGGACCTACTGTTTAGCACGGTGAACTATATTCAATATCTTGTAATAATCTATAATGGAAAAGAACCTGGAAAAGAATATATATGTTTATATGTGTGTGTGTGTGTGTGTGTGTGCGTGTGTGTGTGTGTGTGTATACACGTAACTGAATCACTTTGCTGTACACTAGAAATTAACACAACACTGTATGTAAATCAGCTATACTTCAATTAAAAAAATAAAAAAGATACTCTATGAAGAGTAGAAAAACAATAATATTTTGAGTAAGAAGGGGAAGACAGCTGGGGAGGTATGATGCAGAAGCTCTTCAAAGTGGGGAAGGGAGCAGAGTTCCAGGCTCGACTCCCCTCGCTGCCTTGACACAGGATGACTTGCAGCAAGTTGTACGGCTGTTACACCATCCTGCTCAGAGTCTGAACTGGGCCCATAGTCTCCATGCCTTCTGGAGAGAAGCAGTTTTCACCAGTGATGTTTTTTTTCTAGTTTTCCTGATCAATTGCCACTTCATTTCATAATTACAGCATTTCCCCCGTGAAAGACAGGTTGTAATTTTCAAGATAATAGCATCTCCCTTTAGTTAGCATTTAAATAGATGCCTTTCTTTTCACAGACGTCGTCTTGGCTCTGCAGGAAGTTTAGGAAGAAGACCACTGGTATCGGCTACAAGATGGGAAAATCATTTCAAAGTTAGTTAATAACCTGAGAAGATCTCTACATGGTGGATCATCTCTTGAATTTGATATTACCTTTTTTATCGTTGTTACCTTCAGTTTCAGAGGCGGGTGTCTTTGACCTTGTCTCAAAATTCCACCGCCTACGAACAGCGCCCATGACCTCTTTGACTACAGAGCTGAAGTCTTGTAGAATCACAGGTTCTTAGGGTCGGAGGAGGGCGTGAACTCTAGTTCAGTCCTGCAAAATATGTACATGGTGTGTGTGTACACACACATTCCAACAAAATACAGAGGTAGTTTCAGGAAGCCTGGAGGACAGTGTGATGTTGAGGCCCTGTTATAGGGACACGGTGAAATAGCTACAGAGAACCAGCTTGCACACACACACTGGCATCCACGCACCAGCTGATCTGGTCTAAAAGGGAAGCGCACACAGGCAGCAGTTAGCGTCAGGATTTAGCTGCCACCGACGCCTTATGGTCCAGCGTCTCATTGGCACAAGAAAGGTGGTGAATACGGACTTCTTAGTTTGAAAAATGTTGTAACTTAAAAGGAGATATTCAGCTGCACTCATGAATACCTTTTGTGGTATTCCTATGATCATGTTAATGTCTATAGCAAAGGAAGAAGGGAAAATCCATCCTAGTGATGTTTCAGCCCAGTCGTCCTGCTGTTTGGATATGGCAAATAAATAATAGGAGATGGGGAAGTCAATGAGGAAATACGGAGAGGGAAAAGCTCTGCTAAAATGTTACCTAGTGAAACTGAAGAGCTTCCTTCCCTGCTTTTTTGTTAGTAACACATATGCCATGCCTGACATTTATTGGCCATAAACTAATAAATTACCTTGGCTAGTCTGGGCACTTATTTCGAGGCTAATAGTGTATTAGCTTTAAATGCAAGCTTCCTTTGGGGATATCGATACATGGAAAAGGTATTATTAATCATTCTTGCCAAGGTTTTATATTTTCCTTCTATTTACTGATTCTCTCAAGGTTTCTGTACCAGACAGACATGCTCAGATCATCTATAGTTGCTCCAGTAAACAGAGGGCCATTTAAAAATTCAAAATTAATTTAAAATTGGATACAGCTGTGTCAAATTTTTAACTTTCTTAAATAACTGGGGACTTGTGCTAAGACACTTGTTCTGTCAGTTTCTTTTTAAATTTTTATTGAAATATTGTTGCTTTATAATGTGTTAGTTTCAGGCATACAACAAAGTGATTCACTTATACATATATTGATATATATGTATATATATTCTTTTTTAGATTCTTTTCCATTATAGATTATTACAACATATTGAATGTAGCTCGCTGTGCTATACAGTAGGTCCTTGCCCTGTCAGTTTTTATGCTGCAGTGCTCGAAATATGCTGCACTGCTCGAAATATGTCCATGAAAGAATAGTGGAAATGTTGAACTCTAATTTTAGTTTTAATCCCTTCATCCAGCAGTGGAACCGGCATGTAGTGTTTTAGTAAAAAGGATCACTCACACCCAGGCTTTTACAAATGTGTTTATGAAACTCATAATGTACAGGTGTCTTAATAATTGAATATATATCAAGGTATCACGAATCAAAGCAGACCAGAGAGTTGTTGTACAGTAGAATACGTTTTCTCAGTTGACTCTCTAAAAAAGTGAATTAAAAAAAAATTTTTTTTTAATTTATTTCTTTTATTTATTTATTTTTGGCTGTGTTGGGTCTTCGTTGCTGCGCGTGGGCTTTCTCTAGTTGCAGCGAGCGGGGCCTACTCTTCATTGAGGTGCACAGGCTTCTTACTGTGGTGGCTTCTCGTCGCGGAGCATGGGCTCTAGGCGCGCGGGCTTCAGTAGTTGTGTCACGTGGGCTCAGTAGTTGTGGCTTGTGGGCTCTAGAGTGCAGGCTCAGTAGTCGTGGCGCACAGGCTTAGCTGCTCTGCGGCATGTGGGATCCTCCCGGACCAGGGCTCGAACCCGTGTCTCCTGCATTGGCATGCGGGTTCTTAAGCACTGTGCCACCAGAATTGCGCCCAAGAATTGAATTTTGAGCCTAAGAATATTAAACTGTGGGAGGCGGTATGTGATAGTAGCGCCAGCCTGGGTGGCATCTTGGTTTGCCATTTGTTTGTAATGTAGGTCCCTGCTGGACCTACAGTGACTGGCTAATTTGAAAGGCTCGCTAACCTTATGGACCCTTCACACTATAAAGCATTAAGGCCGATCCTTCTGGGCCTTGTCTCTAAGAATATAAATATAAAAGACTCTGCATAGAGAGTGGTAGGTTTTTAACATAGAAACAGAGTCATAGCTTCATACATTTTAAAGGCTTGCTTTTATCCTTCAATAGGTAAATGGATAAATAAACTGTGTTAGAACCCAAACAATGGAATAGTATTCATCGCTATAAAGAAATGAGCTATGAAGCCATAAAAAGATGCGGAGGAACCTTAAATGCATGTTGCTAAGTGAAAGAAGCCAATCTGAAAAAGGCTACATACTGTATGATGCCATCTACTCTGGGACATTCTGGAAAAGGCAAAACTGTGGAGACAGGAAAAAGATGAGTGGTTGCCAGGGGTTGGGTCGGAGGTGGGAGGGATGGATTGGTTGAGCACAGAGGATGTTTCAGGCAGTGCAGATTCTCTGTAGGATACTGTCGATACAATGATGTTACTATACATTTGTCCATGCTCATAGAATGTACACCACCAAGGGTGAACTGTAATGCAGACTAGGAGCTTAGGGTGTGTTACGTGTCAGTGTAAGTTCATTAATGGTAATAAATGTACCTGGTGGGGGACGTTGATGATGGGGGAGGCTGGGCACAGGTATATATGTGAGCCGGGGGTATGTGGGAAATCGCTGTACCAAAATCCCCTCAGTTTTGCTGCAAACCTAGTAAAACTGCTCTAAAAATGTTAAGTCTTTTCAACAACAACAACAAAACCACAGGATCGTAGCCTCCACACTGTTTAGAGATTTCCTCTTATCACCTAATAGTATATTAGACACTGGAAAGTATTTCTTAAGTGCAAGAAAGTGAATTTCATCTTGACTCTCCCTTTCTAGGGTTTTTTCCCCAACCTGGAAAGAATATTATCAGTGCTTCCATATCAGCTAATCATTCATCTGACAGTTCGGGAAATGCTGAATGATCGTGTTAAATAGGAACAGGAGGTAACTGTGCTTGTGTTTAAGATTTAACACCCATTACCTAGAAGCTTGTTAGGACTAAGACACTGAGCTAGAAAACAGGAAATTTGCTTTTCTCACACTGTCCGGCTTACACCTGCTGAGATCAGACAGAAGATGCAGCTAAGGGTCTGTTGCTGTTGTGTCAGAAGCAGTAGGTGTTTAACAAGCCTGAATATATACTGAAAATAATTATACACACCCCATTTCTGGCTTTCAGTGCTAGCTTCTTTTCCTGAGCGGAGTCCCACTTCATGGTGAGTGAGGAGGCAGTGGTCCTTGGCTTCGGTGATGAACTCCTCGAGGTGTGTAGGAAAGTATTAGAGAAGGGGTCTGACGAGGTCACACTGCTTTTCCTTCACGCTCGTTCCCTTCAGAAGTCCCTTAATGGTCTTTCTAGTTCCACTAAGCCTTGATTCTTTGTATTTTCCGGTTTCTTTCATAGCAACTCTGAGTAGTGTATTCGAAGAGGCTTCTTTACTATTTGGTTTTAAGTGTCTTATAAAGTGCAGGTCATCCTGTATTTGCCCTTGTGTAGCAAGTAGAGAATAGGGGAGTCTTTGACTCTTACCCTATTAGGAGTTTTGTGATGTGCTGGGTTTTAATAAAATAACTAGGGACACAATAGGAGCCACTCAGAAAAAGGAAAGAGTTGGAAATCTACTCAACTCACTTCCATTTCATGCTGGGACGGATCCTCTGCTATTGTAGAGAGCTTTCTTGCCTGAAGAAATTGGGAGTGGCTGTTTGAGGCACGTTTCTTGGATTCTTCTTTCTTTTTTAGGATCTAGGTTTTGAAATAGGGCTGATGTATAAAAAGCATGACTCCAGAGCTTTAGCTGTCTGTAAATACTTCCTTAACAAGCAAAGATTCCTCAACAGGGGTTCATGCTGTTAAAAATGGTGAGCACGTGTCCAATCACTTTTTGGCAGATAGATATTTATTATTAGAATATGTTGGCTGACTTTCCCTGCAGTGATATTTAAGTCAAGCGGCATTCCCTTATTTACTTATTTTTATATTTCCAGAATAATTCTAATTACACTCAGGATATTTACATAATTCTCTTTAGAATTTGGGCAGATAAGGAGATGTGAAAAGCACACAGGGAGAATTTGAAATGTCAGGAGCAGCTGAGGCTGGAAAGGAAGACCAAGGGCCCATGAGGGAGGATGGGCTTGACTTACCAACAAGGTTGGGTATCGTTTGTATATGTTGGTTTTCTACTGCTGTGTGACAAATTACCATAAACTTAGAGACGTAAAACAACACGTATTTATCATCTCACAGTTTTTGGCTAGTCCTCTGCCCAGGGTCTTATAGAGCAGAAATCATGTTGGGCACTGGTTACATCTTCGTCTGGAGGCTGGTCTAGGGAAAGATGCATCTTCATGCTTTTTGATGCTGTTGGTAGAATGTATTTCCTCCTGGTTGTAGGACTGAGGTCCCCACTGTCTTGGTGGCTGTCAGCTGGGGACCACTTGGGGCTCCTGAGTTGGCTGTCCGGTCTGTGAGTCTCCCTCCATCTTGGCAACAGAGAACCTCACTCACCTTAGAGCCCTCTACGTCAGATCTCTCTGCCAACCCCACTTCTGCTATGAGCTGGAGAAAACTCTCCGCTTTTAAGGGCTCAGGCCCGATTAGGTCAGGACTACCTGGATAATGTCCCTATCATAAGGTCAGCTGTGCCAGCTAATGTAACCTCATCATTAGATTAAAGTAAGATCCACTCTATCCGCAGTCCCAGGGATCACGTGGGGCGTGTACACCAGGGAGAGGAGAAATCACAATAGGTGATGGGGTGCTTCTGAGGGGAGCTATTTGGCCATTTGTGTTTTGAAAATGTACTTGTACTAAAGTGGGACAGAGGGAAGAGAATGGATTTTAAAGAACTGTCCTGAAAATGAGCAAACTTGATTAATTGGATGGGTGAGCAGCGATGCCGGCAGTGGAAGAGACAGTAACTGATAATGGCGTCCACATTTATAGAATACAGTATAAGGAGAAAAGTTTGTGGGGGAAGATAGTGAATCTAATTTAAACCTATTGAACTTAGGGTGCTTGGAATATGAAAGTAGCAATCTGCTTTTGCAATTGGATACATTGTTTGGCCTTTGGAAGAGAAGTCAGGCTGGTGGGCTCTGTGGGAGCCGGTATCTTTCACACTAATTCACATGCACGAGTGAATGAGATCGTGCAGACGGCCAGTGAATGAGTGCGAAGATCATTAACAGCAGAGCTCTGGGCAACGCTGATGCTTAGAGTTGGGGTGGGGAGTGTACCCCAGCTTAGGAACCGGGCGTGCCTGACCCCATGGGGACGTTACAGCAGTGATTATGGTCGAGTGGGTCTCCTTCAAACAGATCCAAGAGAGAATCTACACAGGCCAGCGTTCCCAGTATCACTTTCTAACCGCCATCCAGGCGTGGCACTATTGAACGTAGAAAACAGGAGGCTGGGGATTGCCGCAGGCGCTGTCCACCGAGAAATGATTTAGCGTCGTTCATTGTGATGGATTCTCGTGCCACCCTTTTATTTCTTTAGTTGGGCTTTTTGCTGTCTTTTGTACATTAGAATTTCAGTTATACAAAGTGTTAAGAACTGTAACATTAATATTTCCTGTAAGGAACGACTGATCCCTGTTTCTTGGAACAATGTAAGAAGGCTGTTAGGACTAATTTTACATTAGCGTGCTGTGTCATCGTGATCTTTAAGTAACTGTGAAGGGGATGGTGTATTCGGAAAGTTTTCTTGAACGTTTTAATCTCAGATTAGAAAAAAAATATGCGCCCCCCCCCCACCCCCATACGTAGCCGCCCGCAGTTTTCCAGTTCGGGGGCTGTGGTCACGCCCTGCTGTTCATTCAGGAAATACCACCCCCTTCCCCACCCTCCGCCTCCTTCGGGTCCGGGGCCGAGGGGCATCTAGTGCTGAGCCCCGGGTTCCCTCTCTCGACGGCCGAAAAGCCAAGGACTCTTTTTCTCTTCAATTTTGTGGGTTGTATTGACCAGCCAGAACACTTTCAAGTTTTTGTTTCTTCTAGAAGAGGTCACAGATTCTAAGTTATGGGATCTTTTTGTTGGAACACATCACACTTCCATCAAGAGCATTAGCTTCCTATAACCTGGTGCGATTTCCCTTGTCAGATGACTATTGTGGGTATTTTATTTCTAGATAAATGGAATTTGGGTCTTCCGTTTGTTTCTCCTGCCAAGACCAATCTATTTTGTTGGTGTTGCCTAGTGACTGTTTCCTGCAGTTCGGGTCCAGGATGTCTCTACAAATGGCAATTTTAAATGGCCGGGTTAGGTATTAATTCATGAAAGGCTTTGATCAGTGGGGGTTTCTTCTCGTTGACAAACGAGACATCTTGGCTGTGTCGGACACGTGACAGACAGCTGTGTTTAGCTGGTATGCACATTTGGGGTCACTTTCTAATACGGGTGAAAGAAATTCTGATCTCGAAGTCATATTTACACTTCGAAACTCACCTCATTCGCCCCGCGGCTGCGTGTAAGCATGAGCGATGGTATGCGGACGTACAGCCAGCACAAGAATTGGTTCTTAGGATGGTGTTTGGGAAACTGGAAGGAATAAAGAGACTTGTTATTTCTTATGGGATGCCATGGTGACGGCAAATAAAGTCACTGAAAGAGCCACCACGTTCTTTAGGGAAATGCCCCTATACTGAACTTGTAAAGCACACGGGATGGTTTTCAAGGATTACCCCAAGCAAAATGCTTCAGTTCATATCTCCAGTTATTCTTTTTAAAAAAAAAAAAAAAGGCACCATCGGGAATATCAGGTTTTGCTGAGCTTCCTTAATAGTCAAGAAGTCGTCGTCATAGGGGAAAAAACCCCGTCCAAATTGTAAAGGTACTTTGTTTCAGAAATAACATTTGATTTTAACTTGGGGCTTCTACGATGTATACCCAGCCATGTTCTCACGAGGATTTAAGGTGTTTTACAGAAATACACATAATATAATGAGAAGAAGATAAATAAGCAGAAAGCGGGGCCAAGAGAAAATGAGAGGAAGAAGCCAGAAAGAGATGAACCCACAGAACGTGTGTTCAGAGTGCTCGCCTCACAGCGTCCACACAGTAAAAGCACTCCACTTGCTGGCTAGAATTTTCACTCCGGGTCCCGCCGTTTGAGAGAAGCTGTCTGTCAGCTTCTTCTGGGAGATTAGGAATAGCCGTCAGGAAAGTCTCAGTGGTGGTCGATTCTCTCAGTCAGACCTTTAAGAAGCGCTAACTGGGCTTCCCTGGCGGCGCAGCAGTTGAGAATCCGCCTGCCAATTCAGGGGACACGGGTTCGAGCCCTGGTCCGGGAAGATCCCACATGCCACGGAGCAACTAGGCCCGTGAGCCACAGCTACTGAGCCTGCGCGTCTGGAGCCTGTGCTCCGCAACAAGAGAGGCCACGACAGTGAGAGGCCTGCGCACCGCGATGAAGAGTGGCCCCCGCTCGCCACAACTAGAGAAAGCCCACGCACAGAAACGAAGACCCAACACAGCCAAAAATAAATAAATAAATAAAATTTAAAAAAAGAAGCGCTAAGTAACGATTTGTTTGAGATGATGCTTCTCTTTAAGTATCCGAGATGTGCAGCTTTCTAAGTTGCCGGCTCAGTGGAGAACTATATTTTTTAACAGGAGAGCTAGGGATGCTACTGACATCTCAGAAGAGGTGCGGGCTTGATGAGAGCGTGTTCGCAGAAAGACTGTCACCCACCTTCTCCAAGGACGTGGCCACAAAAATGCCTGAGGGTGAGGTTAAGACACACCTCAAACATTTGGATCTAGGCCAGTGTGGACACAAAGGATGCCCAGGGCCCTGACACTGTGGACAGAGCAGGACTTCAATGATTTCAGCTCAGAAAAACTTTAAAGCTTGAGCAGTATAAGTTCCTCTGTACTCTTCAAGGTAACCTCACAGGAAAATCTGTGCCTAGGTGTGTGAATGAGTTCATTCTCCTTATAGGATTATTAACTGTAAGCCCGTTAAATATTGTGACTCCTACGAAAATATTGACTTCAGTTTGAGAAAAGTTTTTAGGTGGCAGGACCAATTGCACGCTTAGTAGTTAACTCTCTAATCTGCTACTTAACCAGGCATTTTAAAAAGAATTTTTAAAGGAGAATCCAGGACGCATCCCGGTCCTATGCATGGAACTGCTCTCCACGTTCATCAGACAGACTTACTGAGCAGGTGCAGGACTACTGATACCTGGGAGTTCAGGCTGATCTCATGCAGTTTAGTCACGGAAGGTCCTTAGAAACCATAACCCACCTTGGGTTTTTCTATTTCAGCGTGAGGGGTGGAGCGTGTATCAAATGAAAGTAATGGAGTGAAGCCCCAGCTCAGGACCATTCGCCCTTCAGGAGAAATTGAGAAATTTATCAGGAAGTTAACCTGCAACATTTGAGGTGGAATTTTAAAAGCTAATGGGTCTTAAATGTAAGGCCAGACACTATAAAACTCTTAGAGGAAAACATAGGCAGAACACTCTACGACATAAATCAAGACATAAAGCAAGATCCTTTTTGACCCACCTCCTAGAGAAATGGAAATAAAACCAAAAATAAACAAATGGGACCTAATGAAGCTTAAAAGCTTTTGCACAGCAAAGGAAACCATAAACAAGAGGAAAAGACAACCCTCAGACTAGGAGAAAATATTTGCAAATGAAGCAACTGACAAAGGATTAATCTCCAAAATATACAAGCAGTTCATGCAGCTCAATAACAAAAAAACAAACAACCCGATCCAAAAATGGGCAGAAGACCTAAATAGACATTTCTCCAAAGAAGACATACAGAGTGCCAACAAACACATGAAAGAATGCTCAACATCACTAATCATTAGAGAAATGCAAATCAAAACTACAATGAGGTATCACCTCACACCAGTCAGAATGGCCATCATCAAAAAGTCTACAAATAATAAACACTGGATATGGTGTGGAGAGAAGGGAACCCTCTTGCACTGTTGGTGGGAATGTAAATTGATACAGCCACTATGGAGAACAGTATGGAGATCCCTTAAAAAAATAGAACTACCATATGACCCAGCAATCCCACTACTGGGCATATACCCTGAGAAAACCAAAATTCAAAAAGAGTCATGTACCACAATGTTCATTGCAGCACTATTTACAATAGCCAGGACATGGAAGCGACCTAAGTGTCTGTCAACAGATGAATGGATAAACATGTGGCACACATATACAATGGAATATTACTCAGACATAAAAAGAAACGAAATTAAGTTATTTGTAGTGAGGTGGATGGACCTAGAGTCTGTCATACAGAGTGAAGTAAGTCAGAAAGAGAAAAACAAATACGTATGCTAACACATCCATATGGAATCAAAAAAAAAAATGGTTCTGATAAACCTAGGGGCAGGACAGGAATAAAGACACAGACGTAGAGAATGGACTTGAGGACACGGGGAGGGGGAAGGGTAAGCTGGGACGAAGTGAGAGAGTAACATTGACGTATATACACTACCAGATGAAAAATAGATAGCTAGTGGGAAGCAGCCGCATAGCACAGGAAGATCAGCTCGATGCTTTGCGACCACCTAGAGGGGTGGGATAAGGAGGGTGGGAGGGAGACGCAAGAGGGCGGGGATATGGGGATATACGTACGCATATAGCTGATTCACTTTGTTATACAGCAGAGACTAACAAACATTGTAAAGCAATTATACTCCAATAAAGATGTTAAAAAAAAAAAAAGCTAATAGGTCTACCACCTGCAGGGATGAAATATTGTCTTCTTGCAGAAATTAGGAAAAAAAATCCAACACTCTAGATCTGGCCAGAGCAGATTATACCCATGTGGTAGAAAAATATAAATAAACTGATCCTAGATAAATTTCAAAGAACGTAGCAGTTTTTTGAAGAGCTTTGAACAGGAAATAAACCCCAGATGCACTTATTTCACTTGATTTTCTTTCCTGTTTCAAAAAATACTAATTTTGCTCTCTGCCAGGCTCAGGGGTACGTGTTGGGAATCCATTTGCAGGTAGAAACTGCTTACCTGAGCGGCTGGCATTACCATTACTCAAATTACAACACAAAGCAGCGTGAAATTGCCGCCCTGACAAGTGCGATGCAGAAGATATAAAAACACGTTCTCTGAGACCTGGTCCTGGAGGTGGGGGGTGGGTAGAGTCCTGAGGAAGGGGTGCTTGAGGAGAGATCTGAAGGCTGGACGGGTGGAAGGGTCCAGGGTGTGAAGGTGGCTTGTGCAGACTTGGGCAGGAGGAAGCCTAGGGAGAGGGGCTGGAGGAAGGTTGTGTGATGGAGTAGGGGGTCAGGGCAGGCCAGGGGGCACCGCGGGGGGAGCCAAAGAGGCAGGCAGGACCTCCCCCACCGTGATGATGGGGTCTGACCGCATCCTCAGTCTGGCTGTCTGTGCTCTCACTGCTGAGTCTGATAGCCAACTTCTGGTCTTCCCACATGGGTATATTCTCACAAAGAGTTTTTGAATGTAAAGACAGAAGTGAAAGTACATTTGATAAAATCTCGGGCTCATCTCCTTTGAATTTCACTTGACATCCTCCTGAGCCCCCAAGATCGCAGGCGTCTTGCTGCCCTCAGTCCTTGTTAAGCCAGGAGGGAGCTGGCAGGACTGACGTAGAGGCTCAGCCTTCAGAGAAGGGGGAGCATCACTCAAGTCCCGAAGAACTTCCCAAAGTCCCTCAGCCCCGAACCTCCCAGTTCAGCTCTGAACACTGATAAGGTCCAGGAAAGACAGCGGCAATCTTGTGAGCCCAAGAAAAATCAGAATAATCTGAGTGTGTCGTACTTTACTTTTTGCTTGAACAGAATGGTTTGAAGTTCTCCTGTCAGTGAAAGAACGTTACAGCTGTTTGTTAGGGCAAAGGGCTGTACCTACTTTGAAAGCCCTTTGTCTTCTGGATTCAGTTTGCCTAACCAATTCAGTTTTTTATGTGAGTGTTATTTACTGCCATTTGCTGATGCAATTCGTACTTTAAAAGTAAATAACCACAAAGCTCAAAGAAATCACCATCTGAGATTCAGGAGTCAGCAGAGACCAACATTCCCTCGTGGTTAAATGAGCTCTTGGGACGGCTGCAGTGAGGGGACCTTGTGCTGACCCGAGGGGACGGGTCTGCTCTGGTTCTAGAATGAGGCCTGGGCCTCGCTTCTTCACAGGGCAGAGCAGGCTCCGCCCACCCCCGCTCCCAGGTGTGGGAACTGCTGGGCCGATAGGATTAATGCTGGCTCTTCAGGATTGCGAGCTCAGGGGCTCAGAATGCCCCCGATAGAGACAGCGAGGTCCAAAAGCAATCCCAACCTTGGACGTGTAGACCTGCTGGTACCCCAGGTGGTCCACACCGGCTATTGCACGTGTCCGACAAAGCTGGAGAACATGTAAGTAGAATCAAAAAGTTAGATGCTTACAAAGGTTTTTTCTCCCCAGCTACTGGATTTTAAATACTAATCCAAAATATGATATGCTTTCAGTGAAGGCCAGACCGACCTTAGGTGTCATTGAAAGTGTCATCAGCTGTCCTATTTTTTTTATTTATTTATGTTTTCATTATAGGTCTTTCATAGGTTTTACAATTATTTTAATTTAAAACCTCTATTTTAACTAGCGAAATGATATAATTACATTTTTTAATTATGTGAGTGGTTTGCATAATAACCCTGAAATCCTTCCTCTGTGTGCTTACTCACAGCCTTGTCCTGTTAATAAGAGGAAACAGCTGATGGACACTGGCTCACTTAAGACTTACTTGTTTAAAGCACTTACTGTTATTATATGGTTTTGATCTTCAGTGCCTTATAGGACTGAAAAGTGGCCGTTCTACAAATTCCTACTCGTTAAATGTATATCATTAAAAGTTGTGTTTTCACTGTCAACATTTGCATTGCCTACAGTGCTTTATTTGACCACATGAGTTATAAATCACAATTTGGGTTTTGTTTGATTTTTTTTTTTTGAGAATTGTCTTGGAAAGGAGACATAAGTACTTCCTCTCCCAGGAAGAATTTCACGAAGTCCCGCCTCGTTCTGAATTAGGCCCTGTAGTTCTTTTACAAGATTCAGGTTTAAGTCTGTCTCTTTCAAACATCCCTCTTCCCGAGGGCTTCCTTTTCTGCATTCGTTTGGCACACATTGGCTTAGTGACCTGAATCCTTAGCAGATTAACAGCAGGAAATGTTGTCTGACCGCTCGCTGCCAACATCTCATATGTGTGATGTGAAACTCTTTGTGAAAAAGCGAGCCCAATGTTTTTGCCAGGAAGAAGCACGCTTCACTGAAAAGCTATCATCTACCACGGTACATGGCTCTGAGCACAAAAGTCTGATTTCAAACAGAGGCTGAAATGGTGACAACAAATGAAGACAGGAACAGATTGTGGCTGAAAGAAAAAGGCATCTTTCTAAAAAAAGGCGGAGGGGCTTCACGTGCGCAAATGGACTCTTGCCGTGTGTGTGCTACAAGTATTTTTTCAGAGAATCTCTGTCAAACCTAGGTCGACTCTACTGCATTTGAACTCTGCCTACTTGTTTTGGTTGTGCTGCACGCCATGTCTATGATAATATGTAACTATCATGTTTTGGCCTAGGATGTACTAAAATGTGCCAGTATACCCAGTGCCTGCTGAAAACCATTTTGTATGTGTTTGCAAAGGATAATTGAATGTACCCTTGGTTTACTGATAATAATAGTTTTTTCAACCGTTTCTCCCTTTTACCTGTACAGTGAGATTTATTTTTCACAAGAGACATGGGATGATTTCACTGCAGATGAAATAGGCATCAGTGGTATGTCAATCTCTATACCAAATTTCAGCATTAGAAAACCTAAATGTATTGGGCTTCTTATGAAAAGGGCCTACTAATAATCGCCAGCATTTATTGGTTATCGTTTCCCATGGGCTAGGCAATACGTATGCTTTCCTGTGTTTTATTTAATGCAACAATCCTATGAGTAAGGACCAATATTATTTCCATTTTTTAATGAAGGCAGTGAAGTTCAGAAAGGTTCAGTGACCGTCTCACCTCACAGCCAGCTAGTTGTAGAGCCAGGGTCCAGCATTGGGGTTGTCTGATGTGCCTCACTTAGAATGGTGGGAAAACCGACTTGAACTGGATAGGAATAATATCTTTAAAATTACATTTTGAAGATATTTAAATAATGGTAGATGAATTCTCAGTTTCTAGACAGTTGAGACATGGAAATAAATCACTGTTGTGGGACTTCCCTGGTGGCGCAGTGGTTGAGAGTCCACCTGCCAATGCAGGGGACACGGGTTCGTGCCCCGGTCCGGGAAGATCCCACATGCCGCGGAGCGGCTGGGCCTGTGAGCCATGGCCGCTGAGCCTGCGTGTCCGGAGCCTGTGCTCCGCAACGGGAGAGGCCACAATAGTGAGAGGCCCACGTACTGCAAAAAATAAATAAATAAATAAATCACTCTTGTGTTTAAAAACTTAGCAAGACCAGGAAGTGGTCCCAGGTTCATATTTTAACAGGCCACTTCAGATCTTTATTGCTAACTGAACTGAGTTTAAGAAAGTGACAGAATAATCATTGATTGACTTAATAATGTGAAAAGAACTATTATGGTTTTCTAAAAAGCTGATTGCTTGTGAATTTAAAGAAAGAGCTAGCAAGATATGTAACATCCAGGCAGAAAAAAATCATCTCTGCTTCTCACATCAGCCCTCTGAATTCACTGCCCGGATCACGCTTGGGATTTAGTACATAGACTAGGTCCTGCCCCTCTGGGCATGGATCCTGGCAGTAGTGACGGGGATAATGGACTTCCTACTGTGCTTATTAAACTTGGCATTGAAAGTACACTTGAGACAGAAAGCCCCAAATGGAAGTAGATGCGCACAGGGCAGCTGGGGCCATATATTGCTTCTTAGACCTTCCTGGCCTCAGATCTCAAGTGTTTTTGGACTGTTGTCACAGACCAGACACCATCATCATCTTTTATTCCTCTTGGTATTTTCTAAGTGTAGATTTTTTTTTTTTTTAATCCACCTAAATTTCAGGGCAGACTGTGTTAGAACGTTTTTCTATCTGACAGAGCAAAAAGAAGACCCAGGAAAAAATAACCTACACAGAGTCCAGGTGTCCGATTTAGGCTCAAGTTTAAGCTTAGCTAGTTTGCTGAGCTCTCCACGTGCTCCTATAACACCAGGCAAATTGCGTTGCCATCGTTTAGAAATGAAGAGAATTCCAGTTGACCTTGAGAAGTGAGGAGACTGGAAAAGCATTCAGTGTGGAAATATGCAATTAGGGAAGGAAGCATGAAAAAAAAATGATGGCATTTTTCATCGAGATTAATCGAAGATAATGTGAGGAGAAATTCCTCCTTCAGATTCATGCCCGGAGTGTTTATTAGGCGCATATGTTGAATGTCTTCTGTGTTTAGGACACTCTGTCGGGGGCATTAAAAAGGTTGCACAGTTTCCTGTCCTCAGGGAGCAGAAATACAAGTTCACAAAGTGCAACAATACACAGAAAGATATAATTTCAGAAGAAAATCAGCAGTCCAGTTGAAGAAGATATATGATGGAAAGAATAAAGTGCTTACAGGCTGGCGCTCCCTCAAATTTCAAAGCAGCTGAAATAAGGGTACGGAAGTGTCCATTTCCCTGAAGGGTCTCAATATTATATGTTTCCTTGTATTAACGCACGTGGTATAAGCCTGAGCCAACGTAACAAGAGGCTTTTTTTTCAGTGACGGTTTAAAGAAATGCGCACATAGATCCCGCGGAGCCTCAAGGATATATCCACACGCCCTGGTGCTGATGGCTTTGGTTCCCCTGCCCCTCCGCATTTCCCCCCGCCCAAGAAGTAGGGACCATTGATTAGCTCCAGTTCTCAGGCAGAACGACGTGCTCTGCCTCATTTTCTTTGTGATAGTGCAGCTTCAGATAAATAAGAACTGCAGCCCGTCTTTCTAAGACGAGAAGATTATACTTGACTTTACAAATTTCTCTAATTTCAGCTTTTAGCCTTTCCCCAGGCTGATTCATAGCTTTGTGAGACTGAAAGAAAAGACAGATTCTGTTGAAGTCTTGTGCTGGGGTTTAGTACAATTTGTGCTACCTGCTTGTGCGCTCATGACTTGAGCACAGACCAAGACACGATTTCCAGGGACTTGAGGATCAAGGCGGCGCTCATTTTCAGAGGACGCGTCCACAGGTGTGCCGTCTCCTGGTCAGCTGTCAATCAACAGCAGCTCCTCCCTCCATCCTCCCCTGGGTTCAGTGCCCAGTGTTTGTTCCTCTCCATCACCTCCCTAACCTGCTGGGGAAGATGTGAATTCTTTTACTTGTTCACAAAAGAGGAAATCAAGACATTTGTTAACCTACATGGGTCATTTTTTAGTAAGGTAGCAGGTTCTTGAGTTAAAGTCTGTATGTTTTAGCTCTACCGAGGGAGAGCTAAAAAAAAAAAAAAATTCGAACTCAAAAACATTTCTATTTTGTGTATTTCGTTCATAGCTTTAAATGCAGGTTCATTGTTTGGCTGGTTTATTGGTTGGTTTTATAGGTTGGTGGTTTATCATTGCTCATTTGTAGCATTTTATTTCAGCATGTGGCTCGTTTTTCATTTCTTGAGAAATTAACGTTTCTTAAGAAAATTTGTTGGAAAGGGTGTCTTAAGATTTTAAGACTGTGTGTGTGTGTAAATAAAGTTGATCATAATGCAGCTATCAGTGTTGGTACAAGAAGGCCTGAAAGAAACTGGTGTGGATCTAAATCTGAAGAAGTTACACATTTCCTCAAAAAAAAAGAAAAGAAAAGAAAAATTGCTTTGGAGTCCTCCATTTAAGAATTTTTAAGTTGTAAACTTAAGTGTACCTTTTGACCATGCCTGCAAATGAGATCTTGAAAACATACAAAGGCCTGGTGCCCACCTTCAGAAATTCTGACTTATTTGACCTGAGGTGGGTTCCTGGATATTGGCATATTTTAGATGCTCCCAGGATCCACGGTTGAAAAACCACTAGTTTAAAATTTTGCTTTGGCAACATTGGTTATGATATGCTAGTGAGAAAAATTTTAAGTTTCATCACGTTACCTTTTTATTCTCTTAATGGCATTTGACCAAAATGAGGCTCCATAAAAAATAAATATAGGAGGCACGTTGCCACCAGGAGTGTCTTTATAGTCAGTCGGGATATAAGGCGAGCGCACAGAGAGACAGCTGTGACAGAAGGCAGAATATAGAAGGTGCCCTCTTGGTACCATAAAGTGCTCTAATGTCCAAGGGTGAGAGAAGTCACAATTGGCTGGGAGGACAGGAAATGCTGTAAAGAAGTGGGACTGGAGAAGCATTGTGAAGGATGAGAGTTGACAGGCAAAATGTAAGGCAGAGCACTTGGGGACATTTAGAGCATCAATATGGGTAACACCTGTAATGGACTGAAACACGTCAAGCCTGATTTAGCCCGTGGGTTCATAGCGATGATATAAGACAAAAATCCTGATTGGTGACTCCTGGATGGTGCTAGAAAGCCAACTCGTTATCTTGAAATTGGGTAAAGGAAAAGGTGTGAGCATTGATCCTGGCTTCCGTCATCAGACTATGTCACTGGATAAATAATTCTGACAAAGAGAAGTGTCTCTTCATAGACATACTCCAACTAATAAATGGGGGACCAAGGTTCGGATTCGAATATCCCCATCTTGCCACCTCAGATTAATGGGTCTAGGGCAACGATCGTTAGTGACTGCTAATATCACAAAAAGGCAAGAGTTAACTTTATGCCTCGTGGTGAAATTGCACAGCGTCATTTATGGAAACCAGTCGAACAAGAATGTGGTCAAGCTTCTAGATTCACTGTCAGTTTACAGGAAATACAGAAGACAAAAGAACATGTTAAATTACACCATGGAGATGCAAACAGCAAGTCAAGACTGAGCGAACTCTACAGGCAAATGACCTGGTCTCCTAGACAAGTTAATTTCAAGGGGAAAACCAACATAAATGGAGAACTTGCAGATTAAGAGAGACCAGAGAGATATGTCAGCCGATTGCGGTGTATGGGCTAATCAAAGAAAATGAAAAAGAAAAAAAAATCTTTGAAATGATTGGGGAAATTAAAGTCCTGACTAGATATTTGGTGATATTATGAACTGATTGCTACTTTTGTTTAGATGTGATGAAGTTATTGAGATTACATTTCTTAAAAGAGCAGAGTTACATACTAAGATAAATAGAGACACAATTATTTGCTGAGATGCTTCAGAGTACCCAGGGGGAGGATGAGTGGAGCAGAACTCCAGAGGAACCAAAATTGTCTTCAGAGGCATTTGTTAAAACTGGGTGATGAGTATGCAGGCTTTCGTGATGCTGTTCTACTTTGGGAAATGTTGGAAATTCTCCCATCCTAAAACATTCTGAAATTAGTTTTTTTAAGTTGTTAGACAAATAAAAGTACAAATAAAAAATTTAATGTAAACTTTCAGGTGATGCCGGTTGATAAGACCTTGAAAACCAGTGTTTTACCAACATTGTAAAAATCTTGAATTATCTTGGACTTGCAGGAAGTTTCATTAATGCTGCAGAAAAGCTTATTTCATCTGCTGTGTTTGAGTGGTGATGATGGACGTATCCTCGTCTTCTCTATTTGAAAGAGAAACCCAATTTTAAGTGGAAAAAGAGGGTAGAGAGAGGGTAGTCCACCATTGGTTTGTTACTCCAGGAAAGCAAAGTCCACTTTCCTTAACGTCCAGGTGTTAAAAGTCAATGGTTATGTAGACTGCGAATGCATCTGAGTCAGAGACGTGACTTAACAACTCACAGGAAACAGCAAATGAGACTAAAAGCTGTTCATCGTCTCCAGTTAAGTAAATTACCCATTGATTTTAGAATACCTCTGTCCAAAAACTGTTTTTTAATCTACTGAATTCTGTTTTTTTTTTAACATCTTTATCGGAGTATAATTGCTTTACCAGTGGTATGTTAGTTTCTGCTTTATGACAAAGTGAATCAGTTATACATATACATATGTCCCCATATCTCTTCCCGCTTGCGTCTCCCTCCCTCCCACCCTCCCTATCCCACCCCTCCAGGCGGTCACAAAGCACCCAGCTGATCTCCCTGTGCTATGCAACTGCTTCCCACTATCTTCTACTGAATTCTTGACTCATTATAGCTGTTATAAACATACCCAATGAAAGTAAGATGCCCAGATTTGATGACTTAATGAACATCCTATCTTTGGGAACCGAATATTTAACATAAATTCTCTAAAAGGCCCAGTGACGGTTGAGCTTCAGTCATATTTTAGATGTTACTACCTAAAGATGCACACAGTGTCAACATGTAGAAATAGTTGACTTGAGAAGTTAGATAATGCACTAGAAAAAAATGACCTGAGTAAGAAGAATCAAGAATCTGGGGGAGTTGGGAGTGATTGCGGAGGGGATCCTGTCTGGGGCTGCAGAATAGTCCCATTTGGTGTCCTGTACCCACTCCATCCATCGCCAGGGTCTTTGTCATCACGTGTGCGGTGGGGCTCTGAAGCCGCATTTGGGCTGCACGGGGGAGTGAGCTGTGATCGTTAGTGATGTTGGCCATGAGCACAGGTGCCCAGTTACAGCCTCAAGCCCGTGATCACCTGGCTCCATGGAGTCATATATCCTCACTCAAGGATGAGAAGGTGAAGGCCCACATAACGTGAGAGACCTTTCCAGTGTCATCCAGCTGGCCGGCGGCCATGGTGATGTTTGGCAGATAGGAATTTCATTGTTTACATATAACCATCTATAGCGGATTCTAGACAACCCGTCTTAGTTCTTAGGGCCAAAACAAACAAACAGAAACAAACCCAAAAACCCTTCAGAGAGAAGAATGGACCACTATGTTATTGTCTTAAGGACTGTTTATAGTGTTCAAATATGTTTAAAATAGTAAGAAAAAATCTGGTCTGTTCAAGAGAGAGCTGTGGTTCATTAATAGTAATCAAATGGTGAGAAGCCAGAAAATTAAGAACCAGTTAGTACAGTGGTCTGTGCTTGAGCTAATCATTCCACCTGTTAGACAAAAGGAAGAAGACAGCAGCCAGAAGACAGCTAATAAAACAATGCCCAAGGCCGCCGGCAGCGTGACCAGAATAATTCCTCCACTGAGGGCCTGGCTGGGGTCTGCTGCTGGCTCAGAGGATGTAGAAGGCTTTGTAGAGGAAGGTTTATTGTATTTGTTTTGTTTTGGTTTGTTTTTACTCATTGAGAAAGTACTTGGCCAGACGCTGGTATGTATTTGTGTGTGTGTGTGTGTTGTGTTGTAGTTAAAGCAGTTAGACAGTAAGCAGATAATTGATATCTGAAGAAAGAGCAGGGCATATTAATACTAAGGATGCTTATTGGTACCACAAGGAGCTATATATGTGCTCCTACCACAAAAATGCCTGGTGAGTTCTGTACTACGTATTCTGCCATTTATCAATCACGTAGGCTGATAATACCAATGGCTGACGTTTGTGGGATGCTTGACGTGTTATCACTGGACCAAGTTGGAACACTTTGTTTCATTTTAATGTCAACCATTACAAAGAAGTAGATGGTTTCATACCTGTTTTACAGAGGGAAAGCTTCGAGGTCCGCACAGCTGCAAGGGACATAAGGAAGACTCAAAGCCAGGTTTACCTGTTAAAGCCACCGTCATAGGCAGCACTAAGACTGCCTCTCCCATGTAACTCCTCTGGACCTCTGTGTTCTTATCTCTAAACTGGACATCATACCAATGGAAGCATCAGAAGAACCAGTTTTTTTTGGTGCAAACTTTATAATTTGTTAAGCGTTATTCAGAAGCAATATGCTGTTATTTACAAATAAAGGATTTAAACCAGCGAGCAGCATTTCATTGTCATACCATTTATTTATATCCATTGAACAATGTTACACAGTTTAGCTAACATGTAATTTATTTTCATACATTATTAAACTTCTTTCAAATACAACATTGATTATTCAGCTGGTTACAATTCAGGCTTCAGTTTTGTATCCTACATTTATCTTTTCTCCTGAATAGTCATGCTTGAGGGGACTAAGTAATTTCCAGTATATTTGCGGTTGCACAGTAATACATACCACTTACACGTCTTCTGGATATGTACTCTTTGGTATGCCCATTGTTTATCAATTTTCTTATTTTTCTCTTACTACATTAAATCTTAAAGACAAATACACTTAAGGTACGAGATGTGAAATGTTGGTACTGCACAAACAAAATGTACTTTAGCTTAATTGCTTCCAGTTAATCCATCTCAGACTCCAAGGCCAAGTTTAAAAGACCTTTGATGAAAATATGATACTGTATATCACCATAAATTAAGCTGATGGATTTTTTTCCCCAGATGACTGCCTTTTTTCTTTCTCCAATCGACTGCTTTATGGCCAAAAATACAGCACATATGTCTACATCTTACATTTATAAATGATCATTTAAATCTTTAAACTTAATGAACATGTTTGTTATGTTTAATAGGAAGGATTTTCTCTAAAAAAAAATTCAGAGAAAGTTGAACTCTGTGATACAAAATTGAAATTTGTGGCTGTAAACAAAAACTAATGAAGTTTAACGGGCTCCAGAAAGTGATCCACAGCTAGAGTTTCTCAGTAAGGACTGGGGTAGAAAGTTTGCAGGGGACTTCGGCCTGAGACAAGGAATGGGGTTAGTTCTTCTCAGGCTCAGAACCTGATCACGGGGGGGAGTGAGCGTGGGTATTCTGAAACACCGCTGTGGTCGGCCCTTTAATGCTCTCACCGTCAGGATTTTCGTGTTTCACAACATATTTGAGGCTTCGAGCACCACTTCATTTCCCCAACTACTTCCGTTTCGAAATCATCCGCAGGTCGCCTGTACTTACTCACTGACAGGAGTTATTTTTTTATTTATTTGTTTGTTCTGTAGGAGCTGCCTCTTATAGGATTAGGTCCACTTTATTGAGCCTTTTTTCTAGTTAAAAAGGAGTTGGTAAAGTGATCAAACCTGCTTGTTGTTTACTGAACAGTTACGATGAGCAATATTTTACGTTTTACCCATTTTTGTTTGTGGCAATTGAGAGAACATTTTTGGTGTGTGTTGACTTGTTTTTCTGTTTTGTTCTCCACAGAAACGCTCCAGAGGCCAAGTGCTGTTTGATAAAGTATGTGAACATCTGAATTTGCTAGAAAAAGACTATTTTGGGCTTACATATCGAGATGCTGAAAGCCAGAAGGTGAGTGGTTGAAAGCAGTACAAAGTATTGCGGCTTCAACTGCGCTTCACTGCAAGAAAGTGAACTGAAACTGAATTGGTAAATCGTTTTCTCCACCTCCCCTCGTACTCCCACGCCCTCAGATTTATTATCCAAGGCCCTAAATGCTGTTAATCACCTTATTTCTTCATGAAGGAAATTATTGACAAGTTCCTTTAATCTTGAGTCTTTTGGAAACAGTCAGTCAGTCAGTGTTTCTGCTTTTCATGCTTGAGTTCTTTATGGTTCCAGAAAAGCATTTTATATGGTGCTTTGGGGGGATGATACATTTCCATGGATTGGAGCCAATGGGAATCACATAAATTGATAATTATACGGAAAACATGTTCACTGGATGCCATCTTATTAATTCATCTTATTACACTTTCATATTCTTGCTGAATCACAATGTGAGATGAATCATGTACAGACCTGATGTACGAGGCAAGCAGTTAATGTATTCAGTCCACGTTTAATGATACATGTAAAACCTCTGTAGACTCTTATACCTGCTGCAGTCTCTTCAGGCCTTTATCTCACTTATCCCCCCAACTGCCTGAAAGATAAGGAGGAAGAAATTGTTTCCTTAATGCTGGCAACTGAGCCACAGCAATTGTGCTCATTAAATGTCGCTTGTTCCGTTGTCATTTGTTAGTGAATCATACTTTATCTTTACTGAATTCCATGGATGATGTCTAACTTCATTATTAAACACCTGAGTGTTCTAATGAGGAAAGTCATAAGTGGCAAGTGTTCGTTTGTTAGGAAAGCATTCTGAGAAGGTGCCTTAAAATCTATAATCACAGAAGTCGCTGCATGGGACTGAACGGCCAGGACATCAGTGGTCAAGTTACATGCAGAGTCAGCTCTCTGTGTTCTTGGGTTCTGCATCTGCAGGTTCAACCAACAGCAGATCAAAAATATTTTTTTTAATTCCAGAAAGTTCCAAAAAGCAAAATTTGAATTTGCCAGTGCACCAGCAAGTATTTACATAGCATGTCCATTGAATTAGGTATTATAAATAATCTAGAAATGATTTCAAGTATATGGGGGCGTTGCATAGATTATATACAAGTACCGTGCCATTTTATATAAGGGACTTGAGCATCCTCAGATTTTGGTGTTACCTGGGGTTCTGGAACCAATCCCCTGTGGTTACCAAAGGATGACTGTATCTTTAGCTCATGCTTGTAACTTGTTTGAACATAGAATCCACCATTTTTTCTCCTCTGTTTCTGTGCTAGCTTGAATCCCTGAAGGCACTTGTTGTAAAAGAAAAGAACTTTGTCAAGCCTGAGTTGTGTGCACACACATCTTCTCATTAGACCAGAGCCTGGGCCCTCGCAGGACTAGCGAAGGGGCACCAGATGTAGGGGAAGGACCCAGCTGGGGGACCCTTCCGGCAGCCGCTCCTTCTCAAATACGTTTAGTTCATCTCTACCCAGTCAACACTAAGTCATCTCCATTCTTCTCTGATTCATATTCAGACTCTCACTTCTTTTTCAGAATTGGTTGGACCCTGCTAAGGAAATTAAAAAACAGATTCGAAGTAAGTTCTTTTGGATTATTATGTGTAGAAATAGGAAGATTTTCAAAGAGTGGGGTTATCTGAAATGGTAGCTCATACCCACATGGCTGGTGTGAATACGGTATTTTGAAAAACAGATTAAGATCTCAAATTTTATCTTTGGCAGGTTGGTCTCGCTCAGATACCCATTAGCAATTACTGCGACCCGGGAATAAAATGACATGACACTTGACCTATTTCCTTGCCTGTTCAGAGATGTGAGATATGATTTAATCAAGTGATGCCCCCGTTGACAATCATCTAAAAGTTTCAGACTTAATTATTAATGTTGTATTAAGCCTAACTGCCACCAAAGTATGCAAGGCAAGCAGTAAAAGTAATAGTCATTTAATAGCTTAGAAATGGGGTAACCAGTAAGACTGCAGTTTACTGTCTGATGACATCTTCTTTTCTTAGCCCTAAAGGCAATTTAAGAAATGGACATTTCCTAGCGCACGAATCAATTACATGAGCCACTCAGAAAATTTAAATACAGGTAGCTAATAAGTGTTAGAAAAGGTGCTAAGTGTTAGTAATAATTAAATGCAAATTAAAATGTGACATTTTTCACCTATTCAGATTAGCAAAGATTTTAAAAGTTTAACGATGCCCTACATTGGCAATTTTGTACACAATTGGTAGAAATATAACCCTTTAAGAAGGCACTTTGTGTCAGATTTTATTAAAATTTAAAATGTGCTTATTCTTTGACCCCTGATTTTACTTGTAGAAATATATCCAGTGTCTGCTTAAGAGAGGAGTGTGTACATATGTGTCCATGTAGGAAAGTTCATTATCATACCATTGGCAATAGAAGAAGACTCAGAGCAACTTAAATATCCATTTATAAAGAAATGATAAAATCGATCATGAAATAGCCATACCTTGAAATACTAGGTAGCTGTTAAACAGAATGAGGTAGAATAAATATGTTTTAGCTCTCATTAGTGAGACCTTAGAGAAATAATTCATATTTGTTTAAAATGAGTTATGCATATATAGGTATGTGGAAATACCTGTACCTCCAGAAGTGGCACTGCAGGGTAGGGGGTTGAGAAAGAGGAATTTTTTCATTTTTATTTTTAAGCCTTTTCTGTAGCTGTTGCTTTTTACTATGGATAAATGGTAAAACATGGATATACTTTATAATTTCAACTAACTAGTTAATTTTTTTCAAGCAATTCATTTTTTATCAATAAAACCTAGTTTAATTTTCCAGAACAACTGATTCTATTTGAAGATTAAACTTAAGACCAATTTATTAATAAGAACAGCATTCCCATCAAAGTTACTATTAAAAGAGAGAGCAAATCTTTCTAGTGCCTTTGAATGCTCTGAGGTCTCAAAATACCCTACATGCTAATAAAAAGTAATTAGTAGCGAGCAGTTTGAAATGGCTTAATACTAGATAATATCTCAAAAGAAGCAAAAAATTCACTATGCTTCTAGATATTAGAGAGTCTGATGATTCTTTGTACAACGAAAACATCTTTACCATATTTTTGAGAGGAATTTGGTGTGGTCACTAATCAGAAACTTGATAGTGAAGTAGTTTGATAGAACTAAATTGGGATTAAAACCAGGGACAGCTACAGTTGTGATAAGAAGGTGAAAACTTCAGAGTCCTAGTAAAAACTTTAAGATGATGAATATGTTCTAAGGATCTTTTTATGGAGTTATTAAAAGCAGATGTGCTGAATATCTTAACATTTCATGTGCTTTAAGTCCCCTGTATTCACCTAATTAATAAAACGCTTTTTCGTACTTGGTTGATTTTATAATTACAGAGCACTTTGAAAATATATTACATGTTCAAGAATAAGTCATTATACTGTTACAAGAAAGGCTGTAACAACAGTTAATTTTCTTTTCTGCTGTTAATGGAACTCTTTTTTTCCTTCATTTCCCATTTATGCTGTCTCCGGCCTTCCTTTCTAAGAGATGAAGTTTAGGGGACAACTGGAACATGAGATTTAAAGGATATTTTCCTCATGTAGTTTAGGCAGTGTTTGTGACAGCAACATAAAGAAAACCAAGTGACAATCATGCAGATAAAGGAGGAGACAAGAAAAAATTGGAAAGTTTTAGGAATGGAATTTGGTGTTTTTATCTATATTCCTTATTGTTTCCCATGCACAAAATGCCTTCTTTCCACAAAAGGGACATTCTATCAAGGCAGAAAAGTATTATCAGAGCTAGTGTAATTATTGTACAATCACCTCCTCTTTCTGAACATAAATATCAACAATAAAAGGATCTTTCCATTATTTTTATGCTGTAGGTCCACAGTAGGTCTCTAGAATGAGATCTTCAAGAGAATGGCAAATGGCAGTCAAGCTGAAAAAGATTTTAAGTTATGAATTTATGAGAAATAGAAAATCCTGAGCCTGAAGAGTTTGTTCTTATGAAAAAATTCTTATTCCAGTCATCTTTTACACCTAGCAGATCTAAAATTTCTAAATATATTCTGATATAGAGTATATTTATGATATAGTAACTTCATGATATAGAATATATGATATATAGTGATTTATGCTATAACTGTAGTATATTTAGAAATTTTAAGATTTGGCAGACATAGAAGACTAAAATTAGAACTTTTTCATAAGAATGAATTCTCTTCAGTGTCACAGTTTTCTGATTATCATAAATTTGGAATTTAAAATCCTATATCAGCATTATAGATGTCATTTTAATGCATTCAAGCTCTCGCATTTCCGTCCCTAACCAGAGCCGTCATCTGATCAGACACAGGCTCGCAAACCTATTTATGGCATAACTATAGCCTCCCAGTGATACGTTTCCACCAGATTCTTTACGAGGATATGTATTTCCGCTTTAATCTGCCTCTCTCATTAATTTCAAATGTTACACCTCATTTCACTGGATTTTTTTTTTCCTTGATTGTGGTGTAGATTGCGTTTTCCATAAACTTTCCCACTGTTTCAAAATAATGTCCTGCAAAACCTCATATTTGATTGGGTTATAAGCTTAGGAAAGTAGATTCCCTGGGATTAGTGATTTTCAAAGTACGGTCAAGTGTATTAGAACCATTAGGGTGTTTATTAAAATCACAAGTTCCTGGACCATAATGCACATCTCTGGAATAAAAACCTCTGAGTAGAGCCTAGGGACTGGCGTTTTTAACAAGCCCCTCCGATGCTTCTTAGGCCCACGATCATTTGAAAGTCACTTTACTGTAATGAGGATTTTTGCATTGAAATATCTTTCTTCTATTTTTATTCCCTCTTAGTTTCCAACTTTGAGTGTTTACCCTGAATTTATTATGAGTTTAATTGCATTGCTAAACGATTCATTGGATTCACTTTGAAGTGGATAAAAATTATAAAAGAGCAATAAATCCATTTCCCATAACGAATCCATTAGCTTTCATTCCAGTTGCTTGCGGGGAGACCAGCTCTCATTATGAACCTCATGGCTGGCAAGCATTCCATTTTAGCAGGAGGTGAATAGGAATCAATAGGAAAGTAAAACCAAATCAGACTTGTTAATTTTGGAACAACAAGAGGACGTTTTTGAGAACAGTGGGAAGAATAATCGCTAGAAATAGGTTTGATTGCCAGATATTTTATGGCTCGTAATTCTTACAGCCCACGTTTGGGGAATATTTTCTTAGTGGTTTAGAAATGACACGAAACACCCAGTAATACCCGGTCCCTATACCAAGTCCTTTATAAGGCAGCTCAAATGGTGTCCCTGCCAGGTGGACCTCTCAGTGTAACATGAGTAGTGGTGTGCAGAGTAAACCAGAATTAGCGAACAGACTGTGCCATGGATGACAGGAATACAGGTGACCTCTGCAGCTAAGTATCTGCTACTCAAGCAAGAGACCAGTTCAAAGGAAGGAGCCGGGAGGTACTTAGGGTGTTGTCCCTGTCTTGTGAATGTTCGGGAAGGACTCGGGAGAGAATGGAGCTTCCAGGAGTCACTGAATGGGAGAAGGGGGTGTTTGGAAGTCTTAGGAGGGCATCTGAAGCATGAGGGCTGGACCACGAGGTCACGAATCACAGAGCAAAAGGAAGACCACGGCTCGGAGGAAAGGCCTCCAGCACCGAAGCTGGGAGACCAGGAGGGTCCTCCAAGCCGCTGTTCAGAGCGAGCAGGGCCTGGGCCCTTGGAGTGTGCTTACTGGGTGGGGGTAAGAAATGGAAACAGTTCCCGGCGAAGGAGCCCCCAGGCTTCAGTAATGGACCGCATTTATTGAAAGGCCAGACAGAGAGACCAAGGTGAAAATAAGTGACAGGGGTGATCACAGAGAGAGTAAATGTCGAAAAGAAGAAAAGGTGGGTTTTATTCTCATTTACGGTGATAAACATGGTTAGGTATACACAACTAGAGAATGCATGGATAAAACGGAGCACTCAGGAAGGCTTGTAATGTCTCACGTTTACATACGGACGGTCTGGGGAGCAGGTGCCTGTGAGCTGGCGTCTGGGTGACCCCCTTCCCCTCTGGAGAGGCCATAGGAGATGCCACAGGAGGAGCAGCGGCCGCGTGCAGTGAGGACCGTCCTGATCAGGGGCTGAGGTGGAGGGCTGGGTTTGGTAATGCACAGTACATACCCCCACTGTCTCTTCCATCAGAAATTTCCCCAAGTAAGAAAAGAACTTTCCGAATGGCCCACAGAGCAGCTCATCTCTTAATATGACAGCAAACCTTTCCCATAAAATAAATACATCCTTGACATGTATTATTATGGGATCTGACCTGTCATAACAAAGCAGAAAGGACAAAGGAAATGGGATTCTGTCTGTAATGTTGGTATGTGAGCTCTCCAGAACTTCAGAGAATAGGTCCGGTGAGCCCTAGACTCGTCTGATTGAGGCTTATCTGTCTCGTTTACTTTTTTCCCCTCTTCCCAAGGCCTTTGTCCCTGAGAAAGGGAGGAAGTTTAGTCAATTTCCTTGCTAGTTATAAACCCCAGCAAAGGATTTCATGGGGCAGAAGATTAGAAACTGGAGGAAGTTTCAGAGTTACCTGTGAATTTCACTGAAAGGAGACTTCCCTGTTTTCCATTGATGATTAAAAGTTGCCTGGGTGCTAGTGACTGGGGTTAGGGCCGTTCTAGCCACCGCTTAGTATAATAAGTACAAAGGGATCGTCTGAGACTTTATTCTGATTTTTTTCTTCTCTCCGCAGGTGGTGCTTGGCACTTTTCATTTAATGTGAAATTTTACCCACCAGACCCTTCCCAGCTCTCTGAAGATATCACCAGGTATTTGAAAGTTGGCAGTGAAAAAGGAGGCAGGCATGTTGGGAGTCGTGCTCCTGTTAAATTCTCGGGCGGAGGGCAGGCTTACATCTGGTGACCTTACAGTCATCCATGCCGAAATGGCAAACAGAAGGCAACTGAATGAGAGCAAACATCCGATGAGAAGATTTGCCAGATCGTATCTGTTCCCAGTTGAATCTTTGGTGCTAAGCTGGTACTTCCCTCTGCCTGACCCTGGTGGGAAAACACACAGAATTGAGTTGCTGTCGTCTACCCACCACAGTCAAATTCGACGGGATTCAGCCTTAAATGATACGACAGTTCCTAGTGCTCCTCCTTCAAAACTTAGAGCAAAAGTGTGTCTTCGGATGCTTATGCCTTTTTGTATAACCAGTCTGACACGTGGTGGCTGTTTTCAAAAATCACACAGGCGTGCACACACACACACAAATGCACATAAACACGTGCACGCCTAAGAGTGTACCTTCCACACCTTCTGTATACAAGGAAGACGTTTCATTCGTTTTAGAGAAAAGGCATCAAGAAGGGAATCTAACAGTCTGGCCTGGTGACTGAGCTTTGAGTATAAGGAAGAATCTCTTTGGGAAGCCACTCTGGGTTTGCTGTGTGTCCCTCTAGGCCTCTTCTAATGCTTTCTACTTTGGAATCCTTGGTTTTTTCACTGTGTTTCGTAGTCAGTTTATAGCCAGTCAGAGTAATGCTGTGCAGTGTGGCCTTACAACCCTTCTTGGCAGGCTTTTCAGGAAAGAGAAATCGCTCAAAAAGCTTTAGTCACTTGCTATGATGAAAAATCGTTTCAGCAGACATGTTAGGAGAAGGGGAAAAACTAGTTCCAGAAGATTTCTTTTATATTTTCATTAAATCAAAAAACAATTTGTAATTTCTTATATAAAGATACTTTTTACTAGTTGAGGGACTATTTAATTGTGGCTAATTTATGGTTAGAGAGCGTATATACACTTTGAGTTGGAATCTAGTGCATGATTCCTTTCCGTTTGTGTCATGTGTGTAGGGCCTATGAAATGTGTAGGAATTTTTGTATCTGGATTACATGGCATTTACTTACATCATCAGCTTAAAACCGTATTTAGAGGGGACCTTAACGCTTTATCATATAGTCCTCAGCTTCAACAGATTAATGGTTCGTTTCTTGTGTGAAAGGTACAAGGCATATTTTATTCTTATACTCGTATGCTGGGCCATGAAGACTGTTAATAAAATTCACCAATGTTCCCACTTACCTTGGAGTCTTCTATTGTTAGTATATCTGTCACTCTTAGAAGCAGAATAACAGGGAAGGTAAAAGTCAGCTATTAATGGAGATATTTGCATATGATGTTGGCAAAATTTTATGGAAAACGTTTCACAGTCCCCCAGTTTAGAATTGTTTGCTTTTAGTGATGAGATTTTAAGGTAATAATTCTTCAAAGTTAGTCTTCGTAACGGTTGAATTCTAGGAAGTTATCTAAAGAAGAAAATGAGACCTTGACCCAGGAGAAAGCTCCTCTCGTCAGGAACGCAGGAAGTGGCAGGTAGTGTTCATGACGGCACAGCCGTTGAGTTACCTGCAGTTTGTCTTGGGCGTGTGGCAGGACCTTTCGTCTAGATAGCAAAATGAGACTTCCTTTAGGTAGTTGGGGCCTAATCGTTATATTTAAGAGCACCATTTTTATATTATAACTTCCCCCACCAGAGATTTTGTTTGACTTTCAATGTTATCTTAATGTTAGAGAGATAGTCTGTAGGTTTCTTTTATTCTGTGTCTCATCAGTGAATCCCTGTATTATTATGAACTTGCCTCTATATGCCCTTAGATATTGTATTTTGTAGCTAAGTATCTTCCCCTGGTATATAGATCCGGATACAAATGCTAGACAAGGTGTCCTAGTGGATTATTCTGCAGGGAGAGCTTGCTTGCCGCCCACTTTGTGCTGGGCGGTCTCCTTTCCAGTCTCCTAACGCTGGCTTTCTGCCCGTCCTCTGGCTCCTGGAAGGTACTACCTCTGCTTACAGCTGCGCGATGACATCGTGTCTGGCAGGCTGCCCTGCTCCTCTGTCACCCTTGCCACGTTGGGCTCGTACACCGTCCAGTCAGAACTGGGAGACTACGACCCAGATGAGTGTGGCAGTGACTACATCAACGAGTTCCGCTTCGCGCCAAACCACACAAAAGAACTAGAAGACAAAGTCATCGAGCTGCACAAGAGCCACAGGTTAGCGGCAGGAACCCCAAGAGCGTCCGTTTAAGCTGTGCTCGGTGGGTGGGCATCCCCTGCACCACCTGCTTCTCCTGGGACTGAAGTCAGTGCCTTAAGGGTGGGACTCAGCAGAGTGAGGTTCTAGGCCTGGTACAGTTCTGGGTAGTCAGACTCCTACTCGGGTCGTCCTTGTGATGTTTCTGCTAAAAGCCATTTTCCTGGTATTCTCCCCCCGCCTCCCCCAGAGTACAAATCTTTTGGTGCCTCTGTGGGAACTTGCAAGGGAGCTAAGTGGAAAATATTATGGTTCCACCAGGTTAAAAAAAAAAAAAAAAAAAACCAGCATTGTAATACCTCTCATTTTTCCTTATCAGAGGCATGACGCCCGCAGAAGCAGAGATGTATTTCTTGGAAAATGCCAAAAAGCTCTCCATGTATGGGGTGGATTTGCATCATGCCAAGGTACGCATATTTTAAACTCCAGGCCTTCTATCTAATTTTATTTAACAGTGTCCAGGACCCAGTTGTCACAAACGTTGTATGCCAAGTACTGTGTGTGACGCCCACCAGGCACTCAGAAAATTCATGTTCAATTTTAAAAGCTCTCTATAAAGTTTAGATACTGTGACAAATCATCAGTGCTTTGAAATAAGTTGGTTATTTTGAAGTTCAGTTAACATTAACCAGCCAGGCTAAGATTGCCTAGCCTATCGCCGTGGTTCTGTGACTTCTCCTGGGGACAGCTTTGATCCATCTTCTGAGCTGATAAAAGCTCTGAGTTCCAGAATAGCCCTGCTCTCCATCTCGTCACTGTCACCATTTTATTTTATTTATTTTTTTGCCTAACTTGTCTTTTAAAGAAAGAAAAAGAGGGAAGAGATAAGAGAGCAGAGAGAACTGGACAAGCACTATAGTTTTGGGTTTGTTTTGTTTTGAACTTTCTCAGTCACTGCGTGTAATCAAACGGATTCTCCATCCTTACATACAGCACATTCATTGTAGTGTTTGGTCAGTTTATTTTCAGGACATTCTCTGTAATAAATAATTCTGCTACAAATAAATCCTCTCCGCCTGTCCAAAAAAAAAAAAAGAAAAGATTGCCTAGTCGACGGGTGAATTGTTGAGGCTGTATCTTGGTTCCAGAGTCTTGCGAAGAGAGAAGTCAGGATTGGGCTGGATTAAGGTTGGGAGGATGTGTCAGCAGCTTTAACTCCACGTCACACTTCTTCCAGAATCTCTGTATCTTTCAACAGTGAGAGAGTGAGCGTATGGACTGTTAGTCTATTATCTGAACAGCTGTGAATAGAAGTGCCATGGAAGCAGAGGCAAGGTTTCCCAAAAACTTCTATCAGCAAAACATAGGAAGTGTGTTAGGCTCTTAGGGATAGGTTCTGGTACTTCAGCAGCACTGAAAAGATCAGTACTTGAAGTTCGGGGACAGCTTCTGATTTGGGCTGACACGAGGATGTCGCTCCTGGGTGGGGATGTGGCTTTACTTCGGGTGGACAGAGTGGTCATGATCACACAGTCCGGGGCTCACAAGAACATGCACTTAACAGGCTGCCAGCCGAGCGAGTGTCTTACACAGTCAAGTTTGGGGCCAAGAAATGAAGAGGGTTTCAGCCAGCTTTGTTTAGGCAAACGTCTCAACAACCCTGGGGACCCCTAGGAGGAAAATCTGTGATGTCTACGTTCTGTTGCTGCTGCATTTGGGGACCTGACAGATTGAAAGTGAGTTTGGACAAGACGATGGTGAGGATCACATGAACGCAGGTCGAATTGTGTCTGTGGATCATTTTGTGTCTGTGGTTGTGTCTGTGGATCATTTTGTACATCACTCAGGGTGAGCACTTCTGAGGCCTGAAGGCCTCCACAAGAGCAGAATCTCTGAGGATTGGCTCTCACCAGGGATGCTGGCACCGGAGAGCCAAGCTCGTTGACATTTGTGTGTAATTACAGCAGCAGGTGTAGCTCTGTTTACTTGCCAGTTAATTATTACATGTTTTCACTTACTTTGTGCTCGGATAACATAGCATTTTATAGTTTATGCCAGATATAAGGTAGGATGAGGGTTTAAAAAGAAAATAAGGACACGCACTAAGACTGTGTTTCTCTTAGAGTTTTTCCCTACGTGGCTAAAAGATAAGGAAACAAGACAGAAATGAAGGTAGCCTGGAAATTTGCGTGACTCGAAAGCTGTTTTTGAGTTACATTACACACGACGACTCAGTTACTGCCCAGGGGAAAATAAATAAATAAATAAAAGGTGAGGGCCTCCATGTAGGAGAAGGGCAACTCAGCATGTATCTGTGTTCCTATCAGGAAAAATGAAATCACTTAACATGGCTGCAGCGACTGAATTAAAATAGATGGCTGCTTTGTCATTCAATAATGTGATTTGAAATTATGCCAATTAAACCAATTAAAAAAGAGAGAGAATTAAGGAAGTGCCAATGCAGCCTGTGATAGGATTTCATGTGAATACTAAGCATAACAAATGATTTGGTTATGGACTTCATTTTCTCATGCAGACGCGCTCCATCATTTCAAGAAGGAAGTTTACTGAATTAAATTAGAGCTAATTTCCAGTTAATAAGTGAGATGCTTCTCTTCTGTTGGTAGTATTGAAAGGCCCTGAGCTCTAGGACCTAGTTAGAAATTCGGAACTGTGATCTTGGACTCCACAGCTCTGTATGAAGAATAAATATCCATGTTAGGTGAAGAAGGTCCCTTGGTTTGGAAAACCTGTTCTAAATGTCTTAGGAAGACGGTCTCTGCTTGTTTGTCATTTAATGTCACTCTGAATAGGCTCTGTCAGAGTCATTTATTTCATATAAGACTCTGAAATGTAGTTATAAATCCATATCGGGTATCCCGTGGACCAGGAGATAATAAAGGATGGGAAAGTTGGAACAGCGATTTTAAGTTAAGAGAATAGTACCTTCGTTTATTTTAATTAGGATAGGCTGAGGCTGTCCAGGGCTTCCTTCAATGCTCCCTGCTAAAGGGAGCATTAAATATGTTTATTGATAGGGAAACACATGTCCCCAAGAAAGACCACGATGATAGCTTTTTTTTTTTTTTTGCGGTACGCGGGCCTCTCACTGTTGTGGCCTCTCCCACTGCGGAGCACTGGCTCTGGACGCGCAGGCTCAGCGACCATGGCTCACGGGCCCAGCCGCTCCGCGGCATGTGGGATCTTCCCAGACCGGGGCACGAACCCGTGTCCCCTGCATCGGCAGGCAGACTCTCAACCACTGCGCCACCAGGGAAGCCCTGGTCATAGCTTTTGATACAGAAGATTTATCAAGCTACTACCTCAATGCTATGGGCTGCGGCAGTAACCTTGATATCAAAAGTATCCTTTTTTTGGTTGCTGTGCCATGAGTGAAATGGAAGCGATCATCAATTTTAAGCTCCACTTATTCCTGCCATTTTCTTTCTTCGTTTGCCTTTTCTTCCGGCAAACAAGTAGTGGCTTAACACGTGCTAGGCAGGCGCTGTGCTGACCACGTGGCCAGGTCAGCAGGATAAACAGAGGCTGCTCTCCACCAGCCTGGGTCTGGAGAAGGAATAGGAATGGGGTTAGTGGCAGCACCGCTGGCTCGGGCTTCGGGCTGTGCTGACGATATTAATGCTGTGGGGACCCAGAGAAGTGTGTGTGGGAGACGGCAAGGGAGGATGCATTGCAGGAGCCTCCCATCTTCCCCACAAACGGATTCCACCTTCTTGTGATTCAAAGATACTAAGGAGTGATTTAAAGTAGGTAATAATGGAAGAGGTTGTGAATGCCCAGAGTGCTTGCTACACTTACGTTCTTCATCACAAAGAAAGTGACTCAAGGAGCCGTTACCCCAGCAGCCCTGCTCGTGCAGACATTTCTGCTCAGGACCTGGGGGGTCGCCTGTGTGGTCCTGGGAGCAGGTCGGCTAGATCTCAGGGTCCATCGTGCCCCCCACCCACCGCCCTACTTCCGGCATCAGGTCATAGCTCTGTAAATTGCTCTTTCAGGTTAAAGCCCTTGATAAATGGTGGCGGAGCCTTTGAATTCCCCTCAAGTCTGATTATGTTGTAATATCCTGCCGTCAAGTCCTTCCACTTCCATAGAGTGATTTTCGTGTCTAGTGGAGTGATACGTTTCCAAGGAAAAATATTTCATTTTAAATCAGTTAAATTGTATGTGTAACCTCACAGTTCCCAGAGAGGGACCAAAATATTTATTTCTGATTCTGGAAATATTCGTCTTGTGCTTTGCACTGGCGGGATTTAGGAAGTCGGTCCCTCCCACTCCCGTACAGATGAGTCAGAAGCCCCCTTTTGGATTCTTTCATGTCTCCCTCCCCGCGTTTGCTGGCGCTGCAGTGACTCAAAGTGGGACAGCCCCGCCGATGATTGTGTCTCAGACCTCAGCTTCGCCTCCACAACACCCTGCTTCCAACAACCAGTGAGACACGGGGGGGTGGGGACCGCACATCACACACAGCACCGCCTTCTGTCCTTTGTTCTCACCCCACTCACGACCACCACAGATGTTCACTTTACCCTAATTTCACTGGGACACAATATTGAGGGGGCATAGACTGCTCGTGGGGTATCTCCTGAGCTTTATATAACATCTCTGGTGACCTCTGGGACCCCTCATTGCACATCCCTAGGAGATGACCCAAAGATGGACTGTGCGAGCAGCAAAAGAAAGTTGCAAATATAGCACGATCCCACTTTTGTTGGAAAAGAAATCTATATACATATATTAAATGCATCTATATTTATGTATGTGAGCCAAGTGGTTAAGTGAGCACCACTGGGCGGTGAGTGTGTGTTGGGGTCCTGTTGGGGAGTACGCTTGTACTTTAAAAAGACTATTTTATATTCAAATTTTACTCTGCCAGTAATGGTATACAAAAAGAGAATCAAGGGCTTCCCTGGTGGCGCAGTGGTGAAGAATCCACCTGCCAATGCATGGGGCACGGGTTTGAGCCCTGGTCTGGGAAGATCCCACATGCCACGGAGCGACTAAGCCCATGTGCCATAACTACTGAGCCTGCGCTCTAGAGCCCGCCAGCCACAAGTACTGAAACCCGCGCGCCTAGAGCCCGTGCTCCACAACAAGAGAAGCCACCACAATGAGAAACCTGCACACCACATCGAAGAGTAGCCGCCACTCACTGAAACTAGAGAAAGCCCACACACAGCAACGAAGACCCAACACAACCAATAATTAAATAAATAATAAAAATTAAGTTAAAAAAAAGAAACGCAGACCTCTCACTGTTGTGGCCTCTCCCGTCGTGGAGCACAGGCTCCAGACGCGCAGGCTCAGCAGCCATGGCTCACGGGCCCAGCCGCTCCGCGGCATGTGGGATCTTCCCGGACCGGGACACGAACGCGTGTCCCCTGCATCGGCAGGCGGACCCTCAACCACTGCGCCACCAGGGAAGCCGCCAGAGAATCAAGACTTTTTAAAGGAACAAACCCCAAAACACTCATCGGAAATGATGGGGGTCTCTCTATAAGTGTACGTATTAGCTAAAAGCCCTGCCCCTGGAAGCAGGCTGCCCATATTCAACTGGGATGGACACTTAACCTTTCTGTGCCTCAGTTTTCTTGCCTGTAAAGTGGGAATCATAATAGCAGCTATCTCAGAATTATCCTAGTGAAGATGAACAATGTACGTAAAGTGGTCAGAGCCGTGCCTGGCACTCAGTAATAAGAACTGAGGCTCTGATCGTTACTGTTACTAACACACCTTCACCTGGGTGACCTCTGTGTGCAGTGTTGACATGCTGTGTAAGTCCAAGATACGTGGGTGAACAGTTTACACTAACAAACCTCCATAGTGATAAATATCTTCATTCAAAGGCTGTTATTTAGTGGGAATATTTTTTACAGTGCTACAGTACTTTGCATATTTAGATGAGAGCTGCAGGTAGCTAATTATAGGTTCTGACCTGGAGGCTTAAATCGTGTACCCGCCACAAGTGGAAATAGGTGAGATGCTCATCCAGCGTTTCTTGCTGCCATTTTCCAGGATTCTGAGGGAGTTGAAATCATGTTAGGAGTGTGTGCAAGTGGCTTGTTGATATATCGTGACCGACTACGCATCAACAGGTTTGCCTGGCCAAAGGTTCTAAAGATTTCATACAAACGGAGCAACTTTTACATTAAGATCCGGCCGGGAGAGGTGAGTAGACCCCAATTTGCATGTATGTCGGGAAGAAAGTTACCCAAGAGCAAACAAAAACGTAAATTACCTGCTCACACGTTCTGAACATGGCAGGACATAATGAGTTACAGCTAAATGCCTAAGAGAACTTATTGTAGGTTTGTCCAATAAACAGTAATAAATAAGATATTCTCTTCTTTTTTATTGTGGTGTTCTAGTTTTTCCCCACTGCATACATTAATTGAAAGGCTTTCCTTTTTACATATTTCAGCGGAAAATCAAGATTCATGAATAATGTTTTGTATTTTTCAAGCTGCGGTATCAAAGAAACTCTTAGTTGCTAAACCTCTTTGTGAATAGAGAATAGGTTTCTTCCCATCGGTCCTGTTGATCTGTCTCCGTGTCCCCTCTCTTGTCCTCCAAATCTGATAGTACCCTAAAGGGAATAGCTTAGAGGTAACATGCATCAAAGTATAAGAAAGATTAGAACAAGTGACACCGGGTATAAATTATGCAAGTTCTGTAGCCTAATGTATTTCTCCCCTTTGTTTTTCAATCAAGAGAGGCTAATGAAAGAAGCAAAATTGTTACTTAATCCTTGCTCCTTAGGCAGAAGCATCCATCCATGGTCAACTTACGTCCTCCTTAGTGGTTTGACATAATATATAGTAAATATCTGCTGTTTTCTCATAATAGATAATAAATAATGTCCAAGTTCTAATTAGTATAGTTAATATAATGGAGGCAGTTGAAGCTCTAAGACTGCAGCTCGTTTAGTTTCTGAACATTTTCTGGTACAATATAGAATTATCTCCTGTCTTCAGAATTAACCTCACCACTGGTGGAAAACACAATTTAAAAATCACTGTATGGAATATAATGTACAGCATGGTGACTGTAGTTCATAACACTGTATTGTGTATTTGAAGTCGCTAACAGAGTGGATCTTAAAAGTTCTCATCACAAGAAAAAACTTTGTAACTTTGCGTGGTCATAGATATTCACTAGCCTCATTGTGGTGGTCATTTCACAAAATATGCAAATATCAAAGCATCATGTTGTACATCCGAAGCTAATATAATGCTATATGTCAGTTGTATCTCAGTACAAAAAAAGTTTAAAGACTACGACTGTAAAGCAAGCAGTCGTGTTTAACGTAAATATAAAATCAAACTTGTCTATGAAGACTGAAATATTCTACGAGCTATCTGAAATTAAAGTCATTTTTTAATATTTCCTAAAGATTGCATGTCTTACAACCAAGATATGTTTGATTTATGAAACATTAAGTGAGCATCTATATATTGCCAAGCTCTGTGTTGGGCATTGAGAATAGAAAGATAAATACGACCTTATTCCTGTCCTATAGGGAGTTTGTGTTCAGCAGAGAAGACTCATACACTTGCAATTACAGCATCACGATGCAAGTGTGATAATATTCCGTAGACGTGAAATGAGCGTAGATGTTGTGAGGGGCCAGAAGGGGAAGTTGGAGCAGTGCATCATGAGACCACAGTGAGCCATGGGAACTTTAAACTGGGATGTGACATACTCGGTGGATATTTTGGGATGAAATTCAGCAGCTTAGTAATGTGTTGTGACAGGACCTAAACTAGGGCAGAGGCTGTGGGAATAGAATGGAAGAAGCACATTTGAGAGAGAGGTTTCAGAGGCAGAACCAGGAGGTCCTGGAGACAGGATGGGGCAAAGATCAAAAGAGGAAAGAAGAGGGCTTCCCTGGTGGCGCAGTGGTTGAGAGTCCGCCTGCCGATGCAGGGGATGCGGGTTCGTGCCCCGGTCTGGGAAGATCCCACATGCTGCAGAGCGGCTGAGTCCGTGAGCCATGGCTTCTGAGCCTGCGCATCCGGAGGCTGTGCTCCGCAACGGGAGAGGCCACAACAGTGAGAGGCCCGTGTACCGCAAAAAAAAAAAAAAAAAAAGAGGAAAGGAGAGAGTCCAGGATAATCAGAGGGTTTTGGGTTTGCATGAGCGAAGTCAATGGTGATAATATTACTAGAGAGAAAAAGGGAGAATTTCAGAAAAAAAGATTGAAATTCCTTTTGGGACAGAATTTGGCGGGGGGGTGATCCTTGCATAGTAAGAAATATAAGATTTAAACAGTGTCATCAGCTGTATAATACATTTTATTCAAAGCCTTAGGTCTTGAAGAAATTACCAAGAACAAGGAAGTTAGACGGGAAAAAACTCTTAAAACAGAAACTCTGGATAATACCACTTTTTGAGGGAGGGGTAGGCGGAAAAGGACCAGAGGCAGATGAGGAAAAACAACCAGAGAGGAGAAGAAGGGCCAGAAAGAGTCATGGATGATAAATAAGGAAGATGAGATTCAGGGAGCCTGGTTCACTCGGATGAGAACTAAGGAAAGTGTGTTGAACTTGACGATCAGGTCTTGTCGCGGCAGTAAGGGTTCAGGAAAGAGCTAGAGCCCCCGGCGGGTAGCAGCAAGGTGAGGAGTGAAGTAGCAGCGGCTTCCCTTCCTGACACTTAGCAGTGATTCTGGTTCTGCAGAAACACGCTCAGAGAAAGTCGTTTTCCTCCCCTTTTTTACAACCATATTCATAGGCTGGGAAGAATGAGAAGGAGAAGGAATTACTGGTGGCACGAAGGCTCTGAAGCGGTTGGAAGAAGTGGATACAGAGCACAGAGAGAGAGAGAGAAACGTTCAAAAAGTGCAGGGATCTCTCTCATCTTTGTGCTGAGTAGGACAGAGCAGTAACAATCTTCCCGGCTTCCCGCTTCTTCCGGGAAGAGCTAGCTGACTCTTCTGTAAAACCCCTGGCCTTAGCATGGTGTGTCGTCCATGTGAGATGCAGGATGAATAAATGGTGGATGGTTTAGTCAAGGTCCCTTCCTCTGGCTTGTCGGTTGACTGGGTCCATTGGACGGGGGTGAGTTTCATGACCGTCCCTGGACAGGAATGTCAGACAGAGGGAGAAAATGGGGAAGGCGACTGCATTTAGAGCCACCCGTCATGTACTTCCCCTTCTCCCCCTGGCCAGTCCCACTCAGTGAACAAGAAACAGAGGTCCGGAATAGCTAAAGTTCACATACCTCGCACAGGACCCCTCCCCTTGGTTCTTTGCCGCATAAATTACTTTTGCTATCGATTATACCAGTAGTCTGGGGGGTTTGAGCTCTTTGGGGAAGCCTTTTACTGTTTAAGATGATTGCCCTCTGGTGGCCTGATGTATTCAGAAAATAAAAAATATTTCTTGCGTATCTGCCATAGTAATATGAAAATATATTACCCAGGAAGTTAGCTACCTCACCCTGAAAAAGCAGATGGCTGATGGAGTATCATCTGAACTCTAAATGCTGAAAAATATGAAAATGTGTTCTCCCAATCCCTGACCTTATGCAGTCAGCCCTCCGTATCCCAGGGTTCTGCATCTGTGGATACAACCAACTGTGGATTGAAAATATTCGGGAAAAAAATTCTAGAGAGTACCAAACAGCAAACCTTGAATTTGCTGCATGCAGGCAGCTGTTTCCGTAGCATTCACATTGTATTTCAACTGTTTACCTGGCATTTACATCGTGTTAGGCATTATAAGTAGTCTAGAGATGATTTAAAGTATATGGGAGGGCTGCATAAGTTATATGCGTGTATAGTATGCTATTTTATGTAAGGGATTTGAGCATTCACAGGTTTTGGTATCCACAGGGGTCCTGGAACCAATCCCCTTTGGATACTGAGGGATGACTGTATAATATTGAGAGACGTTAGCATTTAACATGATAAGCTATATTAGAATGCACAAATAAAATCAGCAGTATCTGATACCAAGTCATCAAATACCTAGGATATGCGCATATTTCCAGACCAGATACAAGGAGAAAATGTCATCCTGAGAATGCTGTTTTATTCATTTCTTTGCGTTCCAGCTGAAGTCATGATGTCAGAGAGAAACTATGACGATTAGGCTTAGAAATCAGATCAGGACAAACTGGTCTCTGGAAGGAATACAAATATTCTTCTTTTTTTGCATTTAGTTTTCATAAGATTCATCCTTGTACATGAAACTTTTACTACATGCATAATGTGGTTGTCTGTACCTGCAGCATTTTAAGGAGATAGATAGGAGATTTTTTTAAACGAGTGAATGTGTATAGCATGAAATCTGTGTATAGCAATTGATTTAGGGAGTAAAGAAAAAAATTGTGGGTGGTATTTTGACTTTGTCTATTATTTGCTTTCATGTTATTTATGATTGCAAACTTCACTCTACTCTTCAATATGTCTTTTAAATTTAGTTTGAACAATTTGAAAGCACCATCGGGTTTAAGCTGCCCAACCATAGAGCGGCCAAGCGTTTGTGGAAAGTGTGTGTGGAACACCATACATTTTTCAGGTGGGTAGAGATCACTTTGGTCTTTCCTAAGGAAGAAGTAGAGTGGTTGGAATCACCTACACTGATAAGAGGTTGTTGGAAAGAAGAATGTGACCACAAGATCCTTTCTATTCCTTCAAGTTCGTTGCCGCCAGATTTCTTGATAAATCCTAAAAGAACTTCTGACGAAATTTGAAGGATTTTCCTTAATTTGTTGGATACTTATCTGTCTCATCTCCCCTTCATTATCTTGAGAGGTTTTTCATTATTTTTCTAGAACATCCACTTCAGATGTCCAATCCCTTCCTTACTCTTTCAGTAGCTTTTCAATACCATGCACCCCTTTGCCCACATCCAGTAAGTACTAAAGCCCTCAGATTTGTGTCTACAAAGTAATAAATGGTCACTGTTCTTCACTAACATCCCCTACTTAATTGCTCTCTGGGTTTGTAGAACCACAGACTCTCCAGTTCCATAGGATGTTCAAATTCACCTAGTCCAGCTCCACCCCTGTTGTGCTTCTAGCCTCTCTACAACATCCCTAGTTGATATACACTGTGTGAAGTGATTTTTTTTCCCTTATAAAACCAGGTTCACTGAATGGCAGGTTGGGGGTTCAACCCTGAGTACACAAAGCACTTTACCTTTCAGAACAGAGTGATAAGTTAGCCTTCTTAGTATGTGGCTTAATAGTCTTGCTGATGTTTTTCCTTTAATATCTCCAGACTGTTGTTACCAGAAGCACCTCCAAAGAAGTTCCTTACCTTGGGGTCCAAGTTTCGTTACAGTGGCAGAACACAAGCCCAAACCAGGAGAGCTAGTGCACTGATAGACCGCCCGGCCCCTTACTTCGAGCGTTCGTCCAGCAAACGTTATACCATGTCTCGCAGCTTGGACGGAGGTAGGCACTGCTCCCCTTAATGATTGCTAGTGGCTACCGAGCAGCGAGAAACCATCGTGAGCCTTTGATGGACACAGGTGCTCTGCGATCGCATGAAAGGAAGAGCACTCGTTGGTCTTCAGCTGAGTGGTACATTTTAACCAACCCCCCAGAAAAGGTGCCTGTGGGAGTCCTATGTCTGTTCTTGGTGGGTTTATATAAAATCACACAAAAGAATGGTACTTGGGGAATGAAGTGGCTTTCATAAGCTGGCACCCTGAATTTGGAGAAGGGTGCTCTCATTCTAAATATAGCAATCACATACTTATAAGTAATTTGTTTCTCTTTTCAGCAGATGGTAAATGATTATCAGGTCGGTTTTAGATGATTTGTTTCCGAAAGAAAACTGTGCATTAGATTTATCTCTGTTTCTTTAAAAATGTTATGAATAGAACGTGACTTTTATCAGTCAGTGAATAATAGCTGATAGAAAGGATGACATTCAAATAACAGAGCAAAGGGCTCTAAGGAAATTATCCTGGTTAATATTAATTACTACACCAGCTGGACTGGGAGAGCGTTGCTGTGTAAATATTCTGTACCGTGAAGTCAGATGTGTGAGTACCACAGGGAGAGAGTCACTGCATCACTTAAGTAGCATTTTTAAGGCATAGTAATGAGGTTTTTGCAGGCTTTTGTTTTGTAGAGCAGTCTTCTGTGGCTGTCCAGAGGTACATGCAGATGTACTTTCTGCTCCAAGACATGGCAGCTGTAGGAAAGTCGGAACCTCTATATCCGTAGATGTGAAACCCACAGACACCGAGGGCCAACTGTATTCATTGTACGACGTACACCGTTTTGTGTAAGGGACTTGAGCATCCGTGGGTTTTGGTTATCCACGGGGGCCCCAGAACCATTCCCCCCAGACACCAGGGCACGACTGTGGCCAGACCTCTGCCTCCTAATCCAGAGCTCCTTGGGGGTGAGATGTTTTATAGGAGACTTATCCTGGGCACATAAAAAGAGAAGTTTCTAGCATGTGTGTACAGTTTTAATAATAAGCAAAAGCATAAATAGAAACAAATAAAAGTTACAGGTGCCTGGTATCACCTCCCTCCTGGCCTTTTTTGCTGCCCACTCACCATGGAGTCTCAGTTCTTCCTTCCATTTGGCCAAACCCCGATGTGGCTTGTAGGGAAGCGAACTCCCTGGATCGCCGGATTTAGAAGACTTTACTGTCCCAAAGGGATACTTAGAGGAAGTAAAAATTGTGTTATTAGTGCTGTATCGTTGTTATAAATTATATTAGCGAAGTGGGAAGAATGTTCGCCTAGCGTAGGTAGATAAGTTCAGACCGATGTCCAGACCGTCTCTCTGTACAGCGGTGGGTGGATGAAGTACTGTCTGCAGGTCCCAGCTTTAGTCGTCATCTGTAAGGTGGGATCGAGGCCACCTCTGACAGGTTGTTGCGAAGAGTGAATAAGACGTAGGTGAAAGCAGTCTTGTTACAGATGTAATCATAATGATCTCAGTAGGTATATTGATAATCATTCTTTAGGCTTTTGTGAGCTGGCCTAGGAAGTCAGTCTTACCATTCTCTACCTTCTATAACAATGTCCCGTTTTTAGAATCTCTGAGAGCCAAACTTTTGGGGAAAAATGTTGATTAGGACCATTTTGAGTCAGATTAAGATACTGGAAAACTCACATTGACAATGACTTTCTTTTGGCGGCGCCTCATCTCCTCTTCCTTGAAGAGTCTGTGTAAACTGGTGTGTGTTCTCTAAGTCAGTGCTGGAGGAGCTTGTGTGGAATCACAGCTTTTTTTCCCGGATGTCATCCACTCTGTCCTGCGATGTGAACCCAAGGGGACACACTTGTTGTGAATGTTGTTTTCCTTGTGACCTTCTGTGTGATAATGATTGCTGAGAAGACAGAAGACAATTGTGAAATCAATGTACTAATTCCATGCTGTCTCTTTCTCCCTGCCCCAAAGTGATGTTAGTATGTGTTGTCTCTCACTCCTTGGGGTCCTGCCAATTCTCGTATGTTTTCTGAGCTGCTGCTCGGGGGGGCCATGGCTGCATGTTGGAATAGAAACTGCTTTTTGCAAGGTTGCATCATCTGTTAGAACAGCCTAACAAGCCTTTTAGGAAACTGTGTCTCATATGAGCTTTTTCATCATCAGTAAGAGATGTAAAATATCTTAGTGAAGGTATTTTAGTAAAACGGTTCACTATTCAAAGGATTTCAGAGCTTTTTCTTACATTTATGTTTTAAACTTCCTAAAATATGAAAGCAGATTAAATTTTGCCTACGATTTGAAAAGCAGCCTTTCTAAATTTCAGTAAATTTTATGGCACCTAAAACCTAAAAGAATGAGTACCAAATTTCAAAAGTCTAACTAAATTAAGCATCTCTTTCACTGAGACATTTTAGCTGGGACGAAAGGCTGGGTGTTCTCTCTTACGTTTGCGTGCTTTGCACTTGCATGAATTTCATTAGCAGCGTTTGTCTTGTTTTCCCAAAATACTAGAGATGAATGAATGTATGCATATCGTGGTAGTCTTTTTAAAGCACAGTAGAAATTAAAACATTTCTGCACTTCAGTTGAACAGAGTTACCATCTGAATTCTATAATCTCTGCCCAGTAACTGGTTACTTTTCATTATTACTTATGTAGCTTTTATATTGTAGAAGTGATAGACTTTCCAAGCACTAATAGTGGTAGTAATAGTAATAATAATTAAAAAAAACATTTCAGTGCTCCTTAATGAGTGGCACTTGCAAAGCTCTGTTTAAAGTCAAGTGCACTAGGGCAGTTGTCTGTCTACTGTTAGTTGTGGAACTTGCCCCAAGTGTCTGGTGCTGGTGCCCCGCCAGTTACTCTGTGGGTAACAGCCTCGGTGGCACTCAGCCCCCCATCCTTCCTCTCACCTCCACCCTCACACACATCCTCACCAGAGAGCCTGAGAAGTGGATGGAAATTATTCTGGTGGCTTTGAGAGACGAGCATTGAAATCACACTTAAACGCAGTTATGGGTGACAACAGAAGGATGAATCTGTGGCGTTGCTTAGATGAGAGTACCTACAGGGCTGACCTGTCTTTTGAAGAGAAACCTGGTATTTTATGGGGGGATTTTTGCTGTAACGGGAGCAATCGGTGGTGTCCGTCTGTCTTCTGACTTAACTGTTTTGGTCTTTATTTCTCCAATTGTATTTGCTTTTAGCATCAGTGAATGAAAACCATGAAATATACATGAAGGATTCTGTGTCTGCTGCAGAGGTTGGTACTGGCCAGTACATGACAACAAAGGGCATCTCTCAGACCAACTTGATCACCACTGTGACTCCGGAGAAAAAGGCAGAGGAGGAGCGGGGCGAGGAAGACGACAGACGGCAAAAGGCCGAGGAAGCCACACCCGTCGCTGCCGTACGGCCCGAGGGAAAGGTACATCTCCCCGCTGTCTCCCCGACCTGTGCACTCTCTAAAGAACTCCTGAATAAGACTGAGGACATAAGCCAGGAATGTGAATAAGACTTAGGCTAATTCGTATCTCAGCATTAGTCACCTTCATGTTGTCAACTTTTAAATTAGCATGTCCTCTGTCAACACTTTTCCTCTACAAAAGCCCTTTCTAACTTTCGGGAAGTTCTTATTGAACAACTGAGGTGCTACGTGAGACTTTCAGGACAGCTGTCCTGTCTGTAGATCTTAGAAATACATTTGGTGGTGAATTACCCTTTTCTGTTTGGGCTCACAATTCAGGACTGTCACTAAAGCTGTTCTCTTTGTTTCTGGCCCCATCCTCCTACCCAGGGCTGTGTATTTGTCGAGATGCACAGTAATTGCTTTGCCCTCCTTCTGACCGCCGGTAGCTGAGTGACCACAGCCTGCATACTTACACACTGTTTCCACTGTTTCTCTCTCTCAGTCTTATCATCTTAACCTAACCATCAGAGTAGCCAGTGGATGTGTTTTGGAGAAGGGATATTAAGGCCGAAGTTTGCAAGGGAAGACGGAGGGCGAACTTGGCAGTAATTTTTCCAGGGTGTTTTATTCATTGAACTTGGTCACTTCATTTCATCCAAAAGTCAATTTATTTTTAAATACTGTGTTTATTTCTGGAGGTCCATCACTATAAAGCAACTTTCCAGGAAAATGAAAGTCAAAAAACATGTAGACAACCTGCTTCTGGTTCGGGATTTTGTATGTCGCAGAGCAGCTCCCTAAAAGTCAAAGAACATGCCGGGAGGTTTATACATAATAATAATGGAAAAACAAGAGTGGGCCTTGGAACGTACAGAGTACAGAGTGAAAGGAAACAGCAGAATAAAAATGCCGTATAACTTAGAGGTTATGCTAAAACTTAGGTAAATTTGATTCAGAAGTGCTCTTTTGCACGTGGGCTCTTCAAATGCAGAGTACGGGGCAGAGAATCAGCTGGGGCTCTGTAGAAAAATGCTCCTTTGGATAAGAATTTAACAGTGACCTCTAAATGGGCAGATTGGCAAACGTATCATCATTCTGTTTATGTTAGACTATCCCAATGACCCAATCCATCATCCTTTTTTAGGGTAAGATTATTTATTTGCCAAACACAAACATAAAAACAGGATAGGACATAATGGAAGGATAGTTGGATCACTTTTGCTGTTAAAATGCGCTTTGTTCTGAATTTTGTTTTTACACTCGTTTCGTTTAAGGCGGGTTCTAACTAGGTCACGATCAGAAGATGATATACTTGAAAAGCCAATGTGTCCCATGATTTCTGAAAGTCGCCCAGGCCAACACTCCATTCTGAGGGCTGTGTAAATATGATTAAGTGCCCCATAAAAGTAAATGACTTGTCGTTTGCTCCATAAACGCTCCACTCCCACTTTGTTTGATTTTAAAAGATCAGCGATTTGTTTACATGAGATGGAGCCCTAAGCCAGCATCACTGGGTGCCTTTTATGCCATGGGAGATTAGAAAGACCAAGAAGACTGTTCTCTTAGAGTCGGAGCCTCTGAGAAGCCAGCACTGTGACCCTGATGCCTTCTGAGAGGTCGTGGCTGAGGCCTTGTGCTGAAGGAGCTGAAGGGCTGTCTACATCTCCCCTGCTGCAAAGCTGTCTTTAAAAACCACTCTAGGGCTTCCCTGGTGGCACAGTGGTTAAGAATCTGCCTGCCAATGCAGGGGACGCAGGTTCAAGCCCTGGTCCGGGAAGATCCCACATGCCGCGGAGCAGCTAAGCCCGTGAGCTACAACTACTGAGCCTGCGCTCTAGAGCCCATGAGCCACAACTACTGAGCCCGCGTGCCACAACTGCTGGAGCCCGCGTGCCTAGAGCCCATGCTGTGCAACAAGGGAAGCCACCGCGATGAGAAGCCCGCGCACCACTACTAGAGAAAGCCTGGCGTAACAACGAAGACCCAACACAGCCAAAAAGTAAATAAATAAAATTAATTACTTTTAAAAAAGCCGCTCTAAAAACCACTCTGATCAGCAACATGGAAGATTAAGCCGTCATTTCATTCTTCTCTGTCTTCAAAAAGTAGCGTAGAGGGCGCTTATTTTTTAACCAAGATGAAAATGTATTACTGAAAATAGCTCTTAAGTGACTGGTCCCTAGATTCCTTTGAGAGGAGGTGTGTTTCCCCACTAACGATCACCCCAGGTGACGGGGCAGCCTCCACGGGCAGAAGGCGGCTTGTAACTTGTACATTATTCTCAGCTCAGTGAGATTTGTGCAGCGTCTTGTTTAAGACACAGTGTTTAATGTCAGATGTGAGTATTAGGAAAAGACATACTTGTCTGATACCGAAAAAGAGACACTTCTACATTCTACTAGATCCATGATATAATTTTATTTGTGCATTTTCTTACCCTCTGTCTCTATATTTACCAAGTCAGGGTTGGATTACCGTCACAAAGCAGACCAGATAATGTCCATGCTCTCAGGACACTAGGCAGAAACACGCATGTGAGTACACACACACACACACACACACGAGCAGAAGTTCAGTCATCTTCAGGCTCCAGGTGACCTTGTCTTGAACTCGGCTATAGCAGCTTCCACGCTGGCCCTGGGTCCTGTTTGGCATTTGCTTGTCTCTCCCACCCCTCTCGCTCAGCATCCCTCCACCACCTGCAGAGAAAGCTGGCTGTGGTCACGGAGACTGCGGGGACCAGGAAGGGTGTAAAGAACCTTACTTGCCCTGCACAAGCCTGCATGCCCCTCCCCAGGAGCACTATCGTGGGGTTGCCTGCCTTGATCTTCCCCTTAAGGACTCAAACCAGGCGGCTTAAGCCTACGGCTCCTCTAAGAAAAACCGGAAGGTGGGGAAATTGTATCTTTCTATTATTTACGGACCACAAGTAATACAAAGTAAGTGCAGATAAACCACATCACAAGAAAACACGTCCTTTTTCGCTAGTTAGCTTGTTCGAAACCACTTCTTCAAGCTCCCCCGTGTACATGATGGGTAAGGGGCCAAAATCGTCGTTTTCAGAAGAGCCTCGGTGCTTTATGGAGAGGTAAGGTTCCTGCGGCATTCACTGTGGAATTCCCTAATTGGAGCTGCTTATGGGTAGGAGTGGGGTCAGAAACTTGGTGATTTGGAAACCCACCTGCTTTGGCTATGACTGACTAACCAAGGAAAAGTAATGCTAGAGATTTTGTTTTTAATCATCAAAAATTGGATTCATTGTCATTTTAATCTAACTGAACCCTAGTAACAGATCTGGTCGCTGGAGATTAGGAGAAGTTATTGAAAGTCTTGGTTTTAAGTTATCAGAGAGTTACATTTGCTCTCAGCATCCTAAAAATTTCTAGAGTTGTTGGTCTAAACAGAAGTTTTGGATCATATGAAACGTAGTCATGAGATTACCCACAGATCTCTTTAGTTCTGATTTTTTTTTTCAAGCCCACCCTGTGTTTGACTTGAAGGTCTAATGGGAAGACGATGGCCATTCATGGCAGCGTTGGCATGCCGCTTGAATACTTTAAAATTCACCAACAACCCTAGTGCTGAAATTCTTGTTTGACGATTTTTTTCTCGGTACCCATAAGAAAATTAACTAATTGCAGTTTTCTTTTTGTCCTTTTGCACCTCTGTTCGCTGCTTTCTGTCTCTCTCGCTGTCTCTCTCACATCAGTCACCCGGGCTTGGCACTGACTCATGTCCCCCCTCCCCCCCATCAGCCCGCTCTCCCCCTGCATCTCCCACAGGGCTCCGCAGGAGGTGTAAGGAGAACGGGCACCCCCCGCCGGGGGTCGAGCCGGCCAGAGACCCCGGGCACCTGCACGGGGAGCCCGCCTCGGACTCTGATGGCCGAGGGAAGCCGTGCCTGGGGGACCACGATGTGGCTTTTAGCTGCAAACAGCGGCCGGGCAGAGGGGCCACGCTGTTTTCCTTCTCCTTGCAACTCCCCGAGTCTTTCCCCTCTCTCCTGGATGACGATGGCTACCTGTCCTTCCCCAACCTTTCCGAGAGCCACCTCCTGCCCCAGAGCTTGCGGCATTACCTCCCCATCCGCTCGCCCTCTCTGGTGCCCTGCGTGCTCTTCATCTTCTTCTTCCTGCTCTCCGCCTCCTTCTCAGTGCCATACGCCCTCACTCTCTCCTTCCCTCTGGCTCTGTGCCTCTGCTGCCTGGAGCCCAAGGCGGCCTCCTTGAGTGCCTCACTAGACAATGACCCGAGTGACAGTTCAGAGGAAGAGGTGTGTACCGCGGCATAGAACACACGTCCCTGTCGTGCTCGGGGCCGCGGTCCGAAACAGTCTCAGACGGCTGCTGCGATAGTGGTCCTACTTTCAGAGCCTCATTTATCGTCTGTGCCAATCTGTGCAGAGGTTTTGTGTGCAGGGGGTGCGACCCGGCCCCGGGGTTAGGCACAACACCATGTGGATGCAGCAGGCTGAGCCCGGCCCGGAACCGCACTGCCAACCCACCGACTCCAGCGGGTGGGGAAGGACTCAGCCGTGAGCCAATTGTAAATAAATAACCCGTTAGCTACGTAAGAACTCAGGGTCGACTTAAAGGCTCTGTTCAGTTCTCATTCAATAAAGGGAATGACACAGAAGACGGATGAGTAACTTTCAACTAGATTGGCGGCAAGTTACCAAAATGTACCCTGCTGTAATGATGCACAGTGGTGATACGCACCAGGTAAAGATGCTCAGGGCGCGGCGGGAGACAGCACCGCCGTCGAGGTGCACCACCACCCTCGGGGCAGCTCTCCAAGACTGTAAATGCCTCCCTCTCCTCCCTGGAGATTCTGAAATGCCCCCGCTGCTCTTTGATTGTCATTGCCAGACCGTCATTGTTACTCCACGAGGGGAGCCCAATCCCGTGGGTGTGTTGGGTCAGAAAGAGGGGCTTGAGCAGTTTAAAACGCTCCGTGACATTGGTCATTGGCAGGGCCAGAAACAGGACCAGAAAGAGCGGCAGTTGAAAACAGCAGTTTCCAAACACAATCAGGAAAGACTCCTGTTAGGTTTCCACACGCTGTAAAAATCGGCTGAGATTTCATGAACACGAGCAATGCCAAGGCATGTGTTGGGCGGCACCCATTCTCTCAGTTCCGGCGTGAGGCTGGGGAAGTTGGATGGGCCTCTGCGGCTAGCGACCAGGAAAGGACTTGAGCCTTCAGCCTCCATCCGTGAAAGCAGGCTGCCTGTCAGTCCCCCGTCCCTCATCCGAGCCATTGGGGGAGGTGACATCCTAGCAGGTAGTGTTTCCTCTTAATTGCTCCCCTTTCCCTCCACTCCATTGCCCTGTGAAGAGCCCAGCGGTTTCCCTCTGTGCAGCCTTTAAATAGAACGCAGGGAAAAAGAACAGAAGTGCCAACAGGCCCCTGGCTGAGACCCACCCTCCTGCCTACGCCTGCCCCCCGCTCCTCCAGCAGTTCTGGAGGGTTTTGTGTCAGGAGCCAAACCCAATAATACACCTAGCATTCAAAAAGAAAATCGCAAAGTCAAAGCAACACTAAAAAAGGAAAGTCTATTCAGTTCTATGCTCAGCTAGAAATGGTAATCCGAGCTGCACCTGTGAGTAGATAGCATTGTGAGGTACGTATCTATATTTAGTGGTATTATGACTGTTTCTTTGCAGCAGCAGGAAAAAAGTGGGAATGGTCTCCAAGACGTTCCCAAGAAAAGTTTAGGCTTTTCAATTTGATGTTGCCTAAGAGCCCTTTGCAAGGTTCTTGGATCCTCTGTGACTTGGCTCCAAATCTATCTATGTGTAACTATTTTCGTACATGGAAAATATTTTAAGAGAAAAACCACTCTAAATCCTAGGTTTGAATACCACCGTTTCTCATAGTAGCAACATAATCAAATAACGTAGGTCCAAACCTACAGTTCTGACGAACGCAGTATTATCTACAAAAACTGTTTATAATATTAGCTGGTTTCCAACCTGCTCATCTTTGTTCCTTTAGCAGTGGAGCTAGGCATCAAGCTAACAGAAGGCGAAAAGATCGCCATTTTATGTTTTTCTGCATTTTAAATAACTGAACTTTTATGTAGCAAACCACACAGATCTTGTGCCTAATCCAGGGTGTACATCTTGTTGTAATCAGTGCATGAAAATTAATGTTCAACTTGGGCATGTCTGCATTACATCAGCAAAACAAATCACAGCAGTTACTCCTCGCAAGCTGGAGGCCGCGTGGCTGGTGTTCCCCACACGTAAACCCTCCTCTGAGACCGTGAACCAGCTCTGGCCGAAGCGGCCTTTCTTGTCCTCCGCTCCAGCCTCGGTCACCCATGACGGCTCTCCTGCCACATGACTTTGTATTTGGCCATCTGTTCAATGTCGTCTCAACCCCAAGTGTTAAGAGCTGTGAGCTCTGGTTCAAGCTGAGCTAGAGAACTCAGATGTAGGTCATTCAGGTAAAAAAAAAAAAAAACACGCGCCATTTGTTGACACGGCCTGTTTTAGTCCCTGGGCCTCAAGCGCTTTGGCAGCTAAACCGGGTGACTCTGTAATATACGGTTCAGCTCCGTCACTCTGGTTTTGCAAAATCACTAATGACTCTAATTCTTTTGAAATATTTTATCATCACTGCTTACATCTGTCACGTGTGGTAGTGGCTTAATTAGTCCCAGCCCTTCTCAAGAATGAAACCCAGTGCAGAGAGCTGTAATCATTTCAAACTACAGAGCTGTTAGCTTTTTTTTTTTTTTCATTTGTCCTTCTAGAATTTTGGTCAGATAAGGAGAGGCCGAATGCTAAATCATCTACATCTGTCCAGAGACGTAAGATGAATTTAGCTCACCGTAATTATGTGTCAACTTGTGAAGAATTTTTTGATAATACCAAGAAACGAGGTGGATGAAGTCTAGAGGAAGAGATTGATCACTTGATTCAACATTTTAGAGGGCGTAAACACATTATATGATAGTCCATGGCATGCCATACATTTTGCAGTTTTTCTTAGACATAGGATATTATATAAATAAAAGTTGCTATAAAAGCTGCTTTATTCAGCCTTTAAGACTTCAGTCATTAACTGTATATTGATCAGGCGCTATGTTTGTTGAATGACTGACTGACTAGGTGCTGAGTAGGGGATTGAGGGGGTTTAGATATGGCCTAAGCTGCGATTTATTTGTGTATAGCTAGGAAAAATCATAGCAATACTTAGGAAATACTGTTTTGCTATCAATATTTATGATTTTTATAGGCATTTTTAGCTGTGTGTATGTGTCAGGCATCGCATAAAGACTTAGTATCTGTTACCTGATACAGTTAGGGCTATGGTTTTCCCCATTTTCCAAGAAGGAAATTGGGATTAAAATATGAAACCTGCCCCCTGTGCCACAGAGTTAAATAAATAGCAAGGATTTGAGCTGATGTCAGTCTGTCCCGAGACCCCCTCACTCTTGACCATGGCGGTAATTCCAGTGCCAAGATGCCTGGAAAGCTGCTGAAGTGAATTCTAAAGCCATAAGGGAAATAATCAAAGTAGGAGGAGAAAAACTTTCAAGAACTTTCGAGGCCTTTGACACAACTAGTCAGCGCACTGAGCCCAAGTCGTTCTTATTGGTTCTTGAAAGCCTGAGGTTTCCTCGGGTTATCCCATACCCTTGAACAGTGACCTGCTTCTCTTCCTAAATCAAACTGGCCTTGCCCTAGACTGTCAGTTGGTGAAGCCATGCTAATGCCCTAGCAGTGATCACCCTGATAAGAAAATTAATAGCCACCCCCTTCCAGGTGTTGCCAAGGTGGTCGGGTCATGAAAGCTCTCAGCATGCTTTCTTTACCAACCTGCTGAAAAGGATTTCCCTCTTAGGCACAGGTCTGCCAGGATGGAGACCTCAGGGGCACAGGCCAAGCATGAGTTCCAACTCCTTTTCTTTTAGGAATATAGAAAAGGAAAGTTTGGGAGAGGATCAAGAATTCAACCCAGCCAGAGTCATGTAGACATAAAGAGCACTGTCTCAGCCCTCCCGCTGGTAATCCATGGTCTTTGCAATGAGAGATTATTTTAAGAGACAGATTGACAACCTTAGAGCCCCCAGTATGGATTTTTGTTGACAAATTACTAATCCACAACTTTGCTCAAAGGACTTTGAATAATGACTAGTTTGAGAGTTGAGAAGGGAAAGTCAGGTAATATTATATAGGACGTTGAGATGTCCCAATTTCAATGGCTGTGGCTCATCTCTCCTCCAGAAAAAAAAAGAGTTTTTGTTGTAAATCATAAACCGCTATAAAAACAGATTAAAAATCAGTCTTGAAATTACTATTGTAATTCTCCCTTGAAAACCTAGGCTCTGTCAAATGCTGTGCTTTGTTTTATTTGTGTCCAAGTAGATGTCTCTCTCCCTCCTTCTCTCCTTATTTTTCATTACTATTATTTGCTTCATTTGAATGTTTATTTTGGAACGAGATATTTAATTACATACTTCTCTATACCTCTTTCTATTGGAGGGTGGGACGAAATAAACAACATATAGTCTTAAAAAATATCTAGTTAGCAATCCTACTTGAGAATTGAGTTACATTTTTCATACATAAAACATATGCCTGTGAGTCACTGGCATGTGCTTTTTATAATTAAAAGGTAATGCAGACAGCCTGATGGTCTCAGATGGATGTAAATTACCAAAATGGTGTAAATGAGGGGCTGAAAGTCCAGTGACTGTTAATAGTAGTTTTTTATTTAAATTGACATGTTAAGTTACTTTTCAAATGTGACCTATTCCTAGAATTTTTTTAAAAATATATGAACAGCAATTTTATTTGCATTAAACATTTCTAGGAGCTCTTTCTAGGGGTTTCAGTTAAAAATGGGGGAAAGAATGACATGGCAGCAGACATGTCAGCTTGGCTAATACACGTCCTGTGGTTACGCAGGCCGTGTGCCTCTGGTCTTCCTCTGAGTGTCTCTGCTGATGGAACCTAGCTCTGGCCTTTCTTTGGCTTTTGTTAGAACCTGCATTCTTGTTGGGAAGGTAGTGCGATACAGATCACAGAAAAAGGGACTGAACTGTAGGCCCCAGGCTTGCCCGCTTGACGAGATGGTTTGTTTTCCCTTCCTGCCTTCCTCCTGGAACCTGATCACCTCTGTGATCCACAGACCGACAGTGAGCGCACGGACACCGCGGCTGATGGGGAAACCACCGCCACTGAGGTTGGTACAGTCGCTGTGGGTGCCGCCCGTTGCCTAACAAAAATGCTGGTTCTGCCTTTAGGAACTTTGCATGTTGCCTTTTAGGGTGGAGAGAAATTCTGCTTTTAACAGTAGGAGTTAAATATATTCTGCTGCCTAGACCAGTGGTTCTCAAACTCTGGCCTGCATCAGAGTCATCTGGAGGTTCCCATCCTCCTGTTTCACGTTCAGAAGAAGGTCTGGGGTAGGACTGGAGAATTTGCATTTCTAACAAGTTCCCAGGTGACTCTATCCATTTCAGGGTCACTTTTTGAGAACCCTTGGCTAAATTGGTAATACTTTTTAAAAAATTTTTATTGGAGTAGAGTTGATTTACAATGTTGTGTTAGTTTCAGGTGTACAGCAAAGTGAACCAGTTATACATACACATATATCCACTCTTTTTTAGATTCTTTTCCCATATAGGTCATTACAGAGTATTGAGTAGAGTTCCCTGTGCTATACAGTAGGTCCTTATTAGTTATCTATTTTATATGCAGTAGTGTGTATATTTTTTTAAATGTATTCCCTTATCCCAAATGTTTACACATGATAGCCATAATTGGGGGTGGGTGGTACAATTTATGTAATTAGCTTATTGACTAGATACAGATATACTTTAAAATCCCAAATGGTCAAAATGCTTGTTAAAATTATACTACTTCTCTTAACTCATTTTTCATAGCCTGGATGTAGTCTGGGTCACTCAAAAGAAATGAATTTTCCAAGGAAAAGAAAATGAACAAATTACTGTCAGTACTTTATTGGAAAAAAAATTATCACATTGACCAGTGATACCATGCTCTTATTTATCCTTTGTTAATTCTTTAGGGTTCATTAAATATGTGTATGGCTTACGTTTTCTAAATCTGCTCTACCAGTAACTAATTAAAATTTCTGTAAAAACAATATTTATGTATAGCAATGGAAGTCAAGATGTTCATTTCCTAAAGTGCTAATAACAGAATTTTTTTTTTTACTTTGTGATAGTGTTTAACATTAGGTTGTTTTTTCCATTATCCAGTCATAACAATATTTTCTAGTTGGGTATTTAAGAAGAACTAAAAATGTTATAGGTAGTATCTACACAACACTTCATTGAAACTATGTTCAGAAAAACATTTCAAAATGGAGTTTAATTGTTTCGTCCTTTGGAAATGCCAGAGTTCAGTTCAAAGTTTGGAAGTCATCATTTTTTAATTTAGAGATAATACTGTAAAACTATCATACTGGTTCTTTTAAGCAGTCACATGTAAACTGATTACAGGGTAATCATTTTCTATACCAAATATAACAATTGCATCTTAATTTTCTAAGAATTAGTTATATGTAACCACTGATACTTTCAGTAAATTTCATTGTAATCCTAAGGTATGCTGTAAATGAAAAATATTTTAATACTACTACTTTAAATTTCTCTTAATTCGTCCCAGCCTCTCCTCCCCTCCCCCTCCCTGTGTCCACAAGTCCATTCTCTACGTCTCTATTCCTGCCCTGCCACTAGGTTCATCAGTACCATTTTTCTAGATTCCATCTGTGTGCGTTAATATATGGTATTGGAGGGAGTAGCATTAACATATATACACTACCATGTGTAAAATAGGTAGCTAATGGGAAGCTGCTGCATAGCACAGGGAGGTCAGCTTTGTGCTTTGTGCTCTGTGACGACCTAGAGGGATGGGATGGGGGGGGGGGGGGGGAGAGGGAGGCTCAAGAGGGAGAGTATATATGTATACATATAGCTGATTCACTTTGTTGTACAGCAGAAGCTAACACAGCATTGTAAAGCAGTTATACTCCAATAAAGATGTTAAAAACAAATGACTCAGCTATGAGAAAATAAAATACTATAAATTTCTCTAGCAGTTTTAAACTTTGTTATACAACATTTTAAGCATGCAAACGAAGACGTATAACATAGGTAGGTTATGAAACTTAAAAATAAAATGAAGAGCTATGAACCCACCACCTCTGTAGAATCAGCATGCCTCCAGCCCTCTAACGCTTCTTATAAACGCTCCCCCTTCTCTTTTTTCCAGAGCCAGTGTAACAGCAGTGCAGGGTGGGGTGTGTAGGTTAGAGAGTCTGGTCCCCATTGAGACCCAGACAAAGTGATCCATTTGCTGAAGGCCATGTGCTCTGGCATCACCCACTTGTCACCCATAATTTCACTCTGGACCACGTCTTATAGTTGATTTTTGTAGTTGATGGTAGTCTATTTAATTTCCTCACTTACCCCATCCGTATCAGCCCTCTCCTCTCCCAAATTTGTTTTTAAGTAGGTGGGTTCAAGAAATTCAAAGATCCAAGAAATTTTTTAATGTGGGAACCTCTGTGTTAAGTTCTTTGTGCCTCGGTTCTCTGGCCTCTGCGTTAAGTTCTTTGTGCCTCAGTTCTCTGGTCTACAAACTGGGGATCATAATAGCTAACCTCATAGGATTATTGTGAGGACTCCTACACTCCAAGGGAGCTCTCATCATTGGATATTCATAGCCGTTTTTGTGAATTTTAATTTCGATGTTGGCTTCCCCCACTTCCTGAACTGTTGCTAACGTCTTTTAAGGACAGACCGCCAAGTCCTAGCTGTCCTCCCAAGCACACGTGTGGGCTCATCGTGCTTGGAAGTGTCCAGGTTAAAATGTCAAACACCCAAGGGGCAAGGAATCTTTTGCTCCTGTCTTCTTATTAAGCTTCACAATTTGTGTGTGAGAACGTTGTGGTTTATGTATAAGAAAGAAATGTCTTCTCCCATAAGAGCAAACTAGCGCCCCCATGTAGCTGGCTTATGTAGACCCATCCTTCCATCTTAGAGTCGATGGCATGGTAAGACTTTATTTCCCACTCTCTCTTGATGCTGGCAGTCGGACCAGGAGGAAGATGCAGAGCTCAAGGCACAGGTAGAAAATTCAAAACCAAACACAAAAGCAGAAACCAGCGTGTGATAAGTCATTGTCTGTGGTGTTCAGATCTTGCAGCATGCTCCGTGGTGGTGACTGTGTGCTGGTGCAGTGTGGAGGATGACACTTGTTCATGTGACGATCATGTCCCTTACCTTCCTTTCTTCTCCACTTTTTTCAGAATAGTCTGATTAAGCGAATAAAGGGTGAAAATGTGTATGTCAAACATAGTAATCTTATGTTAGAGGTTGGTATTGGTATATACCAGTGCATGCTTGTGTGTGTTGGTTTTCCTTTAGTGGCTTAACCTGTGGGCTCGTACCATGATGCATGAAGGGTGTGTTCTCACCTGTGAATACGTGCGGTTGACTTCTCAGCTTCCTCTGATTCCTTCCTCTCTCCTAGACGTAGATCCCCTTTCCTCCGTGCGTATTTATTTTAATTCTCTGGTTACATGTGAATTACACTCTTAACAGTTGACCTTTGAAACTTTTGATTTTTATGCTTGCGTGAACTAGATTTTGTTTTCCCTCGGAAATATCACATTTTCACCAGAGTGTTTGTGGTAGTGTCATGAGCCCTGATCAGAATTCTTTTATTTTGACTACTAATGAGATAATGACCTAACTTTTAAAACGAGAGAGAGCACGCAGAAAGGAAAACAAACGTAAAGTGTTGACTGTTGGATTCTTTATGTTCTGAACATAGGAGCTAGATAAAACCCAAGATGACCTGATGAAACATCAGACCAATATTAGTGAGCTGAAAAGAACCTTTTTAGAAACCTCCACAGACACTGCCATCACGAACGAATGGGAAAAGAGGCTTTCCACCTCCCCCGTGCGACTAGCCGCCCGGCAGGAGGAGGCACCCATGATCGAGCCGCTGGTACCTGAAGAGGTTGGTATTCAGGCTTTGGGTTGCACTTGTCTTCTGTCCACTAGCCTCGCTCCTCTGCAGGGTCTGCAGGGAAAGGATGTGGCAGGCTTCTCAGTAGAGAATCTCACCCCTTGTCTGTGTATAACCAGTACAATGTTAGGTGGCCAAGGAGTGAGTAATCGCATCCCGTGGTGCTTTGGAACGAACAAGGAAACTCTGGTTCAGATCTGCTTATTCTAGATTCACAGCTGGGAGACATTGACCTACTGTATTAATGAACCAACAGTTTTTCTGAATGTACTTCCGCTACTTTAAGAAATGCCTTGAAAATTCATGACTGTTTCTCATCAGTTGCAAGATGAGCATGCCTATTGAGATTGTCTAATGTTTGACTAAACAGTGTTCTGAAGTTGACAACATTTCAGGGCATACTTTACTCTGGGACTACTACACCAGGTTTTTACGGGTATACTCAATTTTTTATTTCATTTTTACTTATAGCATATATATATTTTTTTAAAAATTGTTTATTTTAACTGATTTATATATATAAACATATATATTATATTATGACTTATAATCAGTTTTTATTTGGTTTTTAATAGGGAAAGTAAAGGCCAGAATGTCTTTTTGAGTAAGTCTTCCATGTAGGAAATCACTCTTTAAATGTACAGCAAGATAGTGGATTCAGCTGGTGTTACTTCAAGGCTCCCATCGTGTGGGACCCACAGTGGCAGTGGTACTAATCTTACTGTCAACTGTTACACATCATCTTACTTTATCTGTCTTTCAAAAGAAGTCGTTTTTTAAAACGGCATCTTTCTAGTATAATATTAACTTCTTTCTTCCCTTGAAAGATGTTTATCTAAAGTGACCACAATCATGATGTTCATGACAGTTCCAATCCCACTTAAAAAAAAATGACAAGGTATATCACCATTTGAATTACTTTGTAAAGGGCCTTTTTATGCAGAATAAATGAAAAGTCCTGTGACCAAAGTATTCCTGTACCATTAAACATCGGTTTCATTCAGATTGTTTGAGTTTCAACACAAAAATTTCAGGTTTTCCTGATTGATTTAAATATTGTAGTTCCTGCATTAGTAAGACTGCCACTTATGAGTTATGGTCAGATAAGTTTTATTGTAACTGGTCAAGTTTGGTTTACCCTATTTCTACGAGGGCTGGAAATAAGGAAGGACGTGCTGGCTCTGAAGATGGCAGATACTGGATTACGTTACAAAAACACAAAATAAATAGCCACTGAAAAAGTCAGGCCTCTCCTCCCCTGCTGTCACTCAGGGACACGCGAGGTAGCAGCCCTTTGAATGGAAGTTCGGGTAGTTGCTTGGAGAAGTTAAAGGTGGTGATAATAAACAAGGGACTGTCGAAGTCTAGGTCATTAGACTAGTAAAAGAAATTGTTTTCACTTATTAAATCCTCTGATCCTTAGAGAATAACGGTGATGACCCCAAAGAATGTTAATAACTTAAGAGGTGATGCTTTGAATACGCTGAACTTACCCTCGATGTGGATGCCTTATCCCTGTTGGTGCAGAGAGACTGCAGTAGACCTAAGAAAGGATTGTTTTAAAAGGATTAAAGGATGGAGGAAAGATGTCCTCTGCAGAAGCACAAAGTGGTTTGGTTACGTAGACTGGAGACCAGCAGCTGGCTTAGTAACTGCTTTCAAGTGTCTGCTGAGTGGTGAGCAGAAGCTGTACCTTAGGACTCCACTGCCACCGGCAAGGGAGGAAATTATTGGGAGACTTGCTAGATGTAAAGAAGAGCTTCTTAAAAACAAGGCTGGCTAATAACCCTGGTTATCAGAGGGGCTCTGAAAAAGCAGCTCCAAGGAGCTTCAAGTCCCAGAGAAAGAGAGGTCCCTTCTGGGAGGTCAGGGCTATGCGCGCTTCCCTCGCCTTGGGGCTCCCATCTGACCCTTCTCCCGGAGCCCTTGGTGACACCCAGTTTATCCTCCATTTGAGGGCCCTGGAGACAGCCCGGCAAGTTCTTATGCTCCAAATTCTTGTTCATTTCTATATTAAAACTTAATATTGGCTTTTGTTATTGGTTTTGTGAAAAGCACAAAAGATAATTTTATCCTCCCAGCCAGCTAGGCATACACAAAGCATGTTTGTTTAAAAACACCTAAACAAAAGATTTTCATTTTAGAGGGGAGGTGTTTTTCTAAGTAAATTACTCATTTGATGTTATCCTTTTATTTAATATGACCCACTTTAAATTAATTAAACAGTAATTGGCCAGTTTAGAAAGAGGTCCAATTATTTCTAAAAGAAAATATGTAACTTAATTTTTTAAAGTGACTTCTCAAAGTAATATTGCTTGTGTCAGAAGGGTAAAGAAACTGATGCAGTGACGCCACACTTAGTTGGATTTTTTGGGGAATCTCAGTGATACAATGTTGTTTTGAAAAAAATGTGATGACTCCTGATTTTTTTTTTTTTTTAAAGAAGATGTTGGGGGTAGGAGTTTATTAATTAATTTATTTATTTTTGCTGTGTTGCGTCTTCATTTCTGTGCGAGGGCTTTCTCTAATTGTGGCAAGCGGGGGCCACTCTAAATCGTGGTGCGCGGGACTCTCACTGTCACGGCCTAAAAAAAAAAAATTGCTCAAGGCACACCTTCCCAGGTAAGGTGAACAGGCAACAGCCTGTTTAGTGCCACATTTTTGCTTTTTTGTGTTTTTTGTTGGTGATTTTGCTATTTAAAACGATCTCCAGGCATAGTGCTGAAGTGCTGTCTAGTGTTCCCAAGTACAAGAAGGCTGAGATGTGCCTTATAGGAAAATATGTGTGTCAGATACGCTTTGTTCAGGATAAGTTATAGTGCTGCTGGCTGTGAGTTTGATGTTAATGGATCAATAATAGATATTAAATAAGGGGTCTTTAAACAGAAACACACATAAAACAAGGTTATGCATTGATCAGTTGACAAAAATTTCATGACCAGAAGCTCCCAGGAACCTGACCCTGTCTTTCCCCTAGGAGCTGTGGTTCAGTACTCAGTAATTCAGTGTTCACAGCAACTTTATAGAACACAACTGCCATAAGTAACTAGAATCCACTCTCTTTATGCATTTTTCTGCTTTCTTGTCCAGCTTTACTTTTGCTATTCAGGTCTTGGATGGGCCTTAAATTGGGCAAAATACACATTCACTGTGGATCATCTATTCATGGATAGAGAGAATTATCTCCATTCTGTGAATCTGACTTCTGTGACTTTCCATTCAGACCCTGGGGTGCGACTGTAGACGCGTATTACAGTCACCTACAAGATTTTTAAAATACCGATGCCTGGGTTCTACCTCAGAATCTGATTTAATTAGTCAGAGGTGCACCCCACACATTACTCTTTTTAAAAGCTCTCCACATAATTCTAATTCACAGCCCAATTTGAGAACCCCTGGCCCGAGCAGAAATGAAAGTCCCAGCTCCATAGAGACCCTTAATCATCTGAGCAAGTAACACCTCTGTGAATTTTGCATGCCACTGTAGGGCCTTGTGTCCCAATTATGACACAGGCATGAACGTTTAAGGAACTAAATGAAATAGTCAGGGTGTGCATCTGACTCTGTCTTAACCCCTAGTAAATGTTTCGATTATCAGCTTTTCTTTATCAGTACCTCTTAACTTTAGCAGAACTCACTGGATTGGGGTTGACAGTATACAGGATTTAATGATAACATCTATCCCCTTATGTTACCCTTTTCCGTTATTATGGGACATGCACAGTTCTGGATGCAGACAGTGTGGACATTTTTACTTACAGACACAGACGTTTTTAAAATTAGTTGATGTCAGATAACAGGATATGCTGAAAACTACTGCTGTTGTTTTTTTAAGCTCTCATTGTAGGAAAATATTTAGTTCAGTGATTATAATTAGAGGCCTAGCCGTGGCATTCTGAAAAGTGTCTATAATTTTGACTTCCTGTTTCTTATTTCTGTTTATAAAAGAGGCTATGATTGAAAGTTTAAAAAATAAATCCACATTGAATGATTCCACATGGTACATTTTGTCTCTTACAATATCTTTCTCCAGAATGGGACAGGACAGGGATTTTTTTTCCCCCTTTGAAATGTCTTATTTGTTGCTCATTTAAAAGGAGCATATGAGGACGATGCTATCAAAATCTGTCAGCAGGTCATTCCAGATAACATTCCAGATGCTCCTCTATAACCTCTTGCAGGCAAACGATTAAATATAGTACTGATAGCTTTGTAGATACATACCTAGGAATTTTAAATACCTCTCATAAAATTATATTGCTTATCATCAGCAAGAGGGTTTATTTTCAAAGTTCCATTCGTCTAGAAACTTTGAACTTTTCTATTATTATTTTTAGATGACTTTACCAAAATATCCTTTTGTTCACTATTCTATGCAGTCGTGTGCTGTACACAGAGACAGGCTCGGTAGCTAACGTATTGCCCCTTGAATTATGCCTGTTTAATACTAAAGGAAGCAATAAAAAGATGAAAAAAACTGTTCTAACATAACATACGTAATGTCCTTTTAAATTTTATATGTTAAAGACAAGCATGACTTCAAATACTTAATTCTTCACCAAGATATTCTGAAGTTGACTTTTCAGGATTATTTGCCATGTTATAAAAGTTCAAATAAAGCTATAACCTTATGCTTATTTGTGGAATAAAGACATCAATCTGGGCATAACTGGGTGGTTGAGATTAGTAGCTAATGCAGTGACCCACGTGTGTTTCCTTTCTCCGTATCAGGCGGCACTTCAGTAGGGAATATGATCAAGAATTTGTCAGACATGGAAGTGAGAATTTATTCCTCACTTAATTTTTTTTAAATCTTAACATTTTCATTTTAATACTCACTTTTACAGTATTGCAGATCACTGACATATGAACACTACTGAAATGCCAGAAAGCTCTTTATGCCACTCTTGCATATTCTGTGTTTGTAGAAATGAGAAATGTTTGAATCCTAAAAACACCGGAGATTCAAAACATAATCTGTTACTCTTTGGAAATAATTGTTAAATGTTGAGATGGCTTCCGACCATTTTCCAAATTAATAGGCACTAATTTACTTCTTCAGAAAAAAAAAATGAATGAGTATTATATGTGTAGCACAAGAAAAGAACTCTCTTCCTAACTTGCCTTTTTGGAAACTGTCTGCTTCCTCTTCTCCAACCCAACCCCCTTTATTCAAACAGACCAAAGAAGAAAGAGAGATTTCTGAAAAGGTTCTATTTTTGCAGCAAGGAAGCTCTCCATTCTTTGAGTCTCAGGTAAAAAACAAACATTAAGGAATTTTCCAGAAGGAAATTGCTCTTCAGATTTCAGTGTCATTAAAATGTCTGTAGTTTTTCCTTTCTTTTTAAAATTTACCTTGTTTGCCACTAAGGTAGGTATATCATTTTTGCTTAGATTCTGGGGAGGGAAGTAGGGAATTTTGTTACTAATTTAGTTATCCGTTAGCTATCATTTCTTTGTGGCTTTTGCTCCTAGGTGATTGTATCTGTGTGTGGTCATTGAAGCATTATGATTATACTTTGTAATGATATTACTGGACCTTTTAGTACCTCTTTCACCCATAGAGTGATGCTAATTTAGATGACCTTGACTGATTTTGAAAGTTCTGAACTTTTATTGGTTTTCCCACTAGCCGAGTGTGATAAAGAGAATTCAGGAAGGAGGCTCTGTGGTTACCTCTCGTCAAATCATTTTCCAGAAAACTGTCCCATCTACCCTAGAGGTTATTTTTCACTTCATTTTGTTTAATCCGGCACCAGCCTATAGATGGATCTGTAATCCTTTTTCTAAAAGCCCACCTGTTTCTAGATTCAGGCTAGGATAAATACGAAAGTAGCAAACGTCCAAGTTTAAAATGTAAACCAAGGTGCTCCCTTGCTCCTGGCTTGGTTTCTCTTCCCTCTGTAACCTGTTAGACTAGTTACCTCCTAACGTCCTGGTAGGCTCCCCAAATACAGAAGTTTCATAACTTGCATTTCTTCTGCCTTATTGGAACTAACACTAAGGAAACTGGCAAAGAAACTCCTGAGACGATGAACTTCGGTTGTAAATAAAATCGGAACAATGTACAGACCACTGTGACCTGTTTCTAAGAGGCTCTGACAGTGTCCTAACAGTGGGAAATAGTTCATTACAATGCCTGGAACACAGGTGCACTGAATACTTATTGGATAATAAGTGCTAGAGTGGATTCCGTCTCCCATATAAGGAAGTATAATTCACAAACATGGAAAATGGTTTTCACAGAAATTTGTGGAAATGCTGGCACGTTCTTTGTGAGAACAACAGATATGAAGCACAGTGTTCTATTTCACATGGAAAACTGTCTTTTCTATGTCCACACAGGTAAAGCTAAATAACTTGTACAACAGCTTCAAAAATGTTGTTTAATCTTGACATACAAAATGATCAGACATTTAGCATAAGATCAGATATAGTCTTTGCAAAATTTACCACCAAAGTATTTCAAGAAATCTGAAATTGCGAGTGTACACGCAGACCGTATTCCAAGTTGCAGGTTAGAGTTAATAAATTTCAGATGGGAAGAGATTGTAGCCATAATTAATAAAAATAACCCCAGCCCTGTGCAGTCACCTCCCAGGCCTGAGTGTAGCTCTCACCCTGATTGCCTTAAAGGATTCTTATTTTAGAAATGAGATGCCATCAGAACTTCTAATTTAGCTTTTATATTCCAAATATAGGGCACAGAGGACTGGGTTATTGTAGACAGAATACCCACTGAGGTAGTTGATGGTGATTCGAAAAAGATTGTGACGTACAAGGTGGTGACCGTGAGCGCTAGAACCGATGACATCCCCGCCGACTCGTCAGGATCTAGCGCCACTGAAGTGCAGAGCTTTGAAGACTTGGCCCGAGAAATGCACTTGAAGGAAGAGAACAAACAGAAAATATACACACTAGGAAAGTCCTACGATACCGTGTCTGGAAAAATTGTCACTATGACAGGAAAAGTCAAAGAAGGGGAGAAGGTGGTGTCCCCCTCCCCTCTTGAGCCAGGGCTAGCCGAGCTCACGAAGACCCCCCGTGTCCTGGCAGAGTTCGAGGTCCTGGGAGTCCTCACCGAGGACAGGACCAGGAGGGGGCCTGAGGTCCACACTCCAAAGCGGAGGCTGTCGGAGTCGCTGGCCCCCATCAGGGAAGCCGAGTCCCGGCTGCAGAGCCCCGAGGATGATGCTCTTGAGAAAAGCCACGTGCCCGGGAGGGATGCCAGTCTGGAGGGCGAGCGGCTGGGCAGAGCGGAGCCCGAGGCCGAGGCCGAGGCCGAGACCTGGAAGGTGGGGCCCTTCAGTCCCCGCAGGAAGAGCCTGTCCCAGTGGAGATACTCCCAGGAACCGGCCATCACCGTCGCCACCACCCAATACGTTGTCACAGAGTCGGCCACGTCCCAAGTCGTGGTAACCGGTGCTGCCTTTGGGCCGCCGTTTCCGATTCCAGCATGACGTTTGCCAAGGCAGCCCTTCCACCCCGAGCCTTTCCATTTCTCTTGCTGTTTGGCTTATGTTGAGAGCCGCCAACCCAAGCTTTTTTGTTGTTTTCATGGTTAAGTCACTACCGCGGTCTGACATGAGCATTGAGATACCTGCCGTTTTATTTCCAGCTCTTGTCCCCGAGGTGGGGTGGTGCTGCCGGGGCTTGAGGTGCCGGTGCCGGGTGAAAGGATCCGCTTCACCCAGCACCGCCCTAACCCCAGGAACTCTCTCCGCTTTACCAAACCAGAGCCCCTGCTCACCCCGATTTGCTGTTGATTTCCCATCCCTGTGTGTTTCCAAATCTGTCTGTAGATCCCTCCATCCCTCGCCCTGGGTCCCGCGCCTACAGTTCTGTCTAACCAGCTGTGAATGAGTACATGCCCTCCTGTGTCCCGACCTCTGTGCTTGACTCTCCATTTCTCTGTTCACTCAGACTAAACAGTCTTCTGGAGAAAAGCTCATGGATGGCTCTGAAATCTTCAGCTTATTAGAGTCTGCGAGAAAACCGACAGAATTCATAGGAGGGGTTACTTCCACTTCTCAAAGCTGGGTGCAGGTGGCCATCTGTTTCCATCCTCGGTGTCTCTGTCTCTGCCTCTTTGCCTTTTCTTTGTGCCTTTTTGGGGGGGGGTGTGTTGCATCCAAGTGGCTTTGCTTTAATCACCTGAGAGGGGTCTCCACTCACACCCCTCTGCGCCTGTCCCACGTTTGCATCACATGTCTTTAGTTCCATTACAAGAACATACTTCAGATGTTCAGAAAGCAATCGTGCTGAGACGTTTTAACAGCATTTAATTTCTTAAAGCATTTTATGTCACCTCTTAGGTCTAAGGAAGCAGCCAAAACCAATATGCATGTGCTCCAATGCTTTCATTTTGTTTTGGTTTTGTAATTGCGTTTTATACTGCACTCTCGTTTCTTTTGCAACATCCGAAGAAGCAGCACAGGTTTGAGGCTATGTGTCAGGCAGAGGGCAGGCATCAAAGACTCTGGTGGGGGGAATGAAAGCTAATTTATATTTTCTCTAAGCGTTGCTGGTTATAAGCACTGGTACTGGCTTTAGGTACCCTGGTGAGTGGCTGCTTTTGTTGTTTTTTTTTTTTCTTTTGCTTTCTGACCTTTGCTTTGTGGAAAGTCACACTGACACCACAACTTTTTTTCCATGCAGAAAATGGAAACCAAGATGGAGTCTGGCAAAATAGAGACGGAAACAACCCAGCACCCCCAGCCACTTAGCACCCAGAAGGTTGTGCAGGAAACGGCATTGGTGGAGGAAAGACAGGTGATGAATGCACATGCAAGTGGGGATGCTTCTTACGCAGCTGGAGATGACATGGATGCTGTGACCCAGGCAGCATCTGCTGATGTATCTGATGTGAAAGGGAAGGAGGTCTCTGCTCTGACTGAGGGAGCGAAGGAGGAAAAAGGGGAGGTGGCCGACAAAGCTGTCCTCGAGCAGGGAGAGATGGCAGCTGCTTCCCAAGAGCCAGAGGAGCAGAGTGCAGCCATCCACGTTTCTGAAGCTTCGGAAGAAAAACCTCATTTTGAGGTAACTAGCGGTTAATGTTACTTTTAGTGCTGAAGTAAGTCCCTGAAATTTAGTTAAGCATAAAGGCAGGGGTAGGTTTAATTTTCTTCCTTTTCCAAGAGCAGTTTGTTTCTCCTCTGGTTGCCTTCTTGCATGGCAATTATGGGGTCTCCATGCTGGTCTGGGGTCCCATGCAAACATATATAATGATTATTCACAATCTAAAGTTCCAGGAAATGGTTTCCACTCTCTTTGCAATTACCGTAACTGGCAATAAATCTGGGAGATGCATAGCCTGCCAAGATATTAGAAAACTTGATAAATTTATTTCTGATCAGTGTACTTATCCAGAAGGACCAAAACCAGGCTTGCCCAGGCACCAAGTGCTAGAATTTATTCTTTATTCTCTTTTATTGAAATTCCTGAAGTACATGGGGGCAGGGTGAGGGGTGGTGGTTCAATGTCTTATTACTTGTTCCTTCTGTCTAAGAAGTTTTTCAATAAAAGGCTAATTTATGATTTTTTAATCTATTAAAATTAGTTTATGAGATAGAGGAGAGGGAATGTAAAAAAGTGGGTTTTTTCCATTTCCTTCGAAATATTTTCTTGTACCTGAAACATTCCATATGCATTCTGGGAGACTGACATGTATCTGTTGTGTGCCTCATTCCCCAACTGCCCTCCACGTAAAATGTAAACATTTATTTCATACCAACCTGTGCTTATATATATCCACCAAGAGGGGAGGGAAAAAAACAAAGGTATGTGTTTGCAAAATTTAATAGCCACTCTGCCTGCTTCCCATTGTTATAGTCATCTACTGTGAAGACAGAAACCGTCAGCTTTGGCAGTGTTTCACCAGGAGAAGTAAAGCTAGAAATTTCCACCAAGGAAGTGCCTGTAGTTCACACAGAAACAAAAACCATAACATATGAATCATCACAGGTAAGACAGTCTGTGAAGGCCAGAGCCCTGGCACCTGTTTTACCCCTTGAATGGCTTCATGCATTTAAGTGTCACTACATGATATTTAATTTGTGAGACTCAGAGGACCCAACTGTCTCTGTCAAGAACGGTGCAGTAATTGTAATTTTATTACCGATCAAGGAAGAGCAGGTGACTTAAGCAGGTCTTCACATAACTTGACGTGTAGAAAGAGGCTCAGAAATCTATCTCCCCAGCCATAGATAAGGAAGAACACTAGCTCAGCCAGCCCCTGCTCACATTTCTGAAGTCCCAGCTTTTTAATGAGGGTTAACAGTGGCCAAGTTTGATTCGGTCCCTAGTCTGTGGCAGCTCCCAGATGCTGATGGAGCAGCACAGTGATTGTGCAGATAATTAACTCATCGCCATGCCCTAACCCAGGACAGCAGACGTCTGGAGAGGTGACATCGATATTCAAGTGTGGCGTCTCCCCTTTGCTTGCTTAGGTTGATCTTGGTGCCGATTTGGAGCCAGGTGTGCTCATGAGCGCACAGACGATCACATCTGAAACCACTGGCACCACGACCACCACCCACATCACCAAAGTAAGTGGAGTGGGAACGGATACAGGAAGGTATCCGTTCAGAGCTTCTGGGTTGGGCCACACCAGCGGATACGTGAATACCAGGATGCCAGGCAGCTGCACTGGAGCTCTCACGGCTGCTGTATTTGTGGTGCCTCTGTCCTCACATGCCAGGTTCCGTTTAAGAATATGCATTCTGATGCCCTTTGCATAACCCTTAACTCCAGTGCATAGCATATGGTAGATGTTCCGGAAACACCAGCCAGCCAAAACCCGAAGGACTCTATTCTGGCTTCACTTCTGAAGTGAACCATTGTGAATAACTGCCATAGGATTCTGTTTCAGTTCTTAAAGAATGAATGATGCAGCTTAAAGCTGTGTCGGCATTTTCCGCCGTTGCCCCCGGTCAACAGTGACGGTAAATTCATAATGCTTATGTGTTGCTTTCAGACTGTGAAAGGAGGCATTTCAGAGACGAGAATCGAGAAGCGAATCGTCATCACGGGAGACGCGGACATTGACCATGACCAGGTAGCGTGTGAGAGAGGGTAGATACCCCGGCAGGGAGACAGAGAAACACTAGCTGGTCGTACTCTTCCCAGAGCTGTCCTTCTAGTCCAGCCTGTAGTCCAAACAGTTTTCTGAATTAACTTTGCAGTATGCAGCGTATGACCCCCTTTGCAGTCATTGTATCCCATTTGTAACTTGTGTATATAGGTCTTGCTCACGAGTCTCCACCCGGCTCTGATCTTGCACGTCCCGCCTCCTTTTTGTCTTTGCCCTTCTGTGATTTCCTGGGGATAGGCACTGGCTCAGGCAATTAAAGAGGCCAAAGAGCAGCACCCTGACATGTCAGTGACCAAAGTAGTGGTCCATAAAGAGACAGAGATCACCCCTGAAGATGGAGAGGATTGAGCCCAGGTAAGAGGTGGCGCTGGTTCTCTAGGCTTGGCCTCGGCTGGCATGTGGCCCAGGGCTTCCCTCTCTCCCTCCCCCTGCCTCTTCCCTCTCCTTTTTCTCTCACTGGCATTTGCAGGGCTCTGGGTATCAAGAGGATGGAAAATTGGTTTGCGGCTGCTGCTTTCTTTCATATTTGGAGGCTCCATACTGTGGACTTTTTACCTCCCCTGCCAGTTAGAGGATAAGGAGGAAGCAGAGTCCGCTTGCCTGGTCCTGCGCATGTTCCCTCTTAATGCATGCTCTGTGCTCCTCCCATTATCCACATTTGAAAGGTCGGATCTGGTTTCACTTGCCATGTAGCCTAATCAGAGCTAAGATGGTTTTGTTCTGACAGGTGCAATTCGCGTGTTCCAAATACTAGGGAAATAAAATATAGCCTGTTCTCCTTCTGTTGGCTGCGTTATCCCGTCGTAAGCTTTCTCTTCCACCGTGTTTGGTGCTAGCCTGTTTATGTTTTTGTTTTTGCTTTGTTTTACAATTTGAGACCAGAGCACTCACTCTCATTGTGGATGTCATCTATTTCCTGTATTCTTTGGGATGATTTTTTTCCCGAGTGTAGTACCGTGTCTCAGGAGGAAGCAAAAATGCAGTCTTGTGGTCCTGCTTTCCTCCAGAAAGCGCGTGCCTTTCCAGCCACTGTTTGGCCAACATCATGAGCAGACAGCATCTTCTGTGTGTGCACAGACTTGTCATGCATACTAACCCGCCCCTCGAGAACTCGAGGGGCCCTGAGCATCCCTGGAAGGCTTTGAATGCTGAATGCAGCTCCTTGCACACTTGGTTATGTGATAAAAGTCTCTTAAATGCTTTACATGTATAAATGAAATAAGTACGTTCTCTAACGTTGGTTAATGTTGACTGATGAGTGGCTTCTCTCAAAGGGAAAAAATATAAATATCACTCATTATATTCAAATTAAGAAGGTAATTTGGAAGATAGAAAGCAAAAAAAAAAAAAACCAAAAGAAGGTTCTCTTCAGCGAGTTGAGCCACTTGGGTGACGATGTGGTTATTTCAGAGAAAGCCTGTCAGTGCGTACACTGGTATTTTACAGTATCTTGTCAAAAAGAGCATTTCATAACCGTACAAGATACTTCTCCCATGACCTCGATCTGAGGGAAACTCTCAGGTGTTTTCAGACGAGTAACCGATCAAATCTCTCTTCTGCAGGAATAACCTAGGCTGCACCTGAAGCCAGTCACGCAAACCATTAGAAAACCCAGAGTCTATGTGGAGTTTCCTCTTCTAACCCACTGATTTGCATCTGCCCATGGACAATTTCAATCCAGAAGAACTGACCTTGACCATTTAATAAAGACACTGGCAGAGACCTTCCCATAATAAAGCAATCTGAGTCAGCCTCGCTAAACTGACATTGCATGAAGCAACGATACAATTACAAAACAAGCAGCATTTTTACGTTTCACACAGTGTCTGAGTTCTCAGCTACACCTGCACGTTCATAACCAACAATAGAAACCGTGATCTCATGTAACACATAAAGCAATCCATGCCTTTCATAGCTGATTATTATTAAAGTCTAAACAAAATTGCAGTTTCTTAGGTGACAGATCTTTTGTTTACAGATCAACAAAGATTACCCTAAACTGCTAGAAGCTGTCTAGTCCCGTGTGTCAGGTTTTTCCCAGATTAGATGTGCCAATAACCGAGTTTATTCATTAAATGACTTGAATCTTGTACTTGCTTCCTCTGGTTTATTACTCTCACCTGTCAGCAGTAACGACTCTCCGATCCTCTGGAAATACTTAGCGCTCACAACCCTGCTTTGTGTCATCTGATTCAACCGTTAGAAAGTAGTACTGACTTTAGCGTATCAGTGTGATCTCTCCCCCGTCGTCCGCTTCGGTCTGCGTTCAGTCTGGAAGGCCTCCCAGAGTTCCCTAACAAGTCCTAAATATGTAAATTGTCATTATTTTGGAAAGAAGACCTGTATTTTTGTTAGTTCACCGTATGATGAGATTTCACTCCGGGAAAACCCGTTGGGCTCCTGTTGCTTTGTTTTCTTTCTTCATTTCTTCGTCCTTGTATTTTTTTTTAAATGGATTTTTCTTCTTTTACTTGAAAAAAAGTGTTTTATTTCCAAATCTGGTCCATATTTGCAGTCTAGTTCAGAGCCAAGCCTTAAACTGTACAGAATTTCCACTGTAATAAAACTATTTAGTGTTTAGTTATAAACAGCCTTCAAAAAGTTATATTCTCCATTTCACTGTCAACCGCATCGCACAGCCATGGTGAATGTATGTTTCCGCATAGCAAAATAAAAATGGTAAATGCATTTAAACCTCTTATTCTCTAAGTGTACTACTTTCAGGATTGTGCGTGTCTGGCCCAGAGCTAACATTTGCATGACATCAAAGGCCTCATTCATCTTCAGGGTAGAGAAAGCCTGTCTTTTTCCAGGATAAAAAGTGTAGACAGATGGGGAACAAAATACGTGTAGATAAATGGTTGGTTGCCTGTGCAGGCCTTGAAAAGTACAACTAGTATCACAGAATCTCATTTTCAAAGTTTTCGTTTTTCTTTTAGAAGACAGGCTGTGCTCTAATCCCAGTGCTTCTGGGGGTTTTTAATTACCAGAGGGACACCTCTGCCTCACATCCTCTCCAGAGACGAGCAGGTTAGCAGCTGGGTCTGCAGGGCGGTGAGTGTTCCTGCAGCTCATTGACATCCAGCTGCTCGCATGCCGGGGACTAAGAATCAGCCTTTCTGTTACCAACCGCCCACCTAACGCCTAAATGCAGTCGCTGGCATTTCTTACCTCACTTCTGGACTTTTCAAAATCTCTAAAAAAAAATGTTATATTCTTCCTCAGAAAATTACTAGATTTGACCACAGAGCTTAGTTTTACTGAGGGGAGTCAGTCTTATCATTTATCTCTGAAGGAGTTCTAAGTTTGTCCTTGCTGTCAGTACTAAGCATTCATTTTAGGAACTGAAGCATCATTTTCATTGTGTTTAAAGCCAATCCAAAGAAACGTGTTGAGAAAAATTAACACTTTCTTGATATGAAAATTAACCCTTTATTGATATGCCTGCATCTGATATGCTTACTTTGTGTCCAGAGAGTTCACTCTTCTTTTTTTCTAAAATTTTTATTGAGGTATAATTGACATATATTATTTTCTCGGTACAACATAATGATTTGATATTGTGTATATATTCTGAAATGATCACCACAATAAAGCTGGGTACCACGGTCACCATACATAGTCACAGTTTTTTTTCTTGTGATGAGAACTTCTAAGGTTTACTCTCAGCAAGTTTTAAATATATAATACTATATATTTATTTCTATTATTAATTATAGTCACCATGCTGTCCATGTTTGCCGTGTTTACCAAACCTAGTGTTTTCAGGTTTCTCTGTCCTCAGCAGTGAGGGCTCATTCTTTCTTGGGTTTTTTTTTTTTTTTTTTTTACAATTTTTTAAAAAATTTATTTCTTTTTATTTATTTATTTTTGGCTGCGTTGGCTCTTCGTTACCACACGTGGGCTTTCTCTAGTTGTGGCGAGCAGGGGCTACTCTTCGTTGTGGTGCGCAGGCTTCTCATTGGGGTGGCTTCTCTTGTTGCAGAGCATGGGCTCTAGGCATGTGAGCTTCAGTAGTTGTGGCATGTGGGCTCAGTATTTGTGGCTCACGGGCTCTAGAGCGCAGGCTCAGTAATTGTGGCGCACGGGCTTAGTTGCTCCATGGCATGTGAGATCTTCCTGGACCAGGGCTGAAACCCGTGTCCCTTGCATTGGCAGGTGGATTCTTAACCACTGTGCCACCAGGGAAGTCCCATTCATTTTTATAAAATTCTACATTATCAAGGGAGTTACACATTTTCAGCTTTCTTTTCCTTCTATTATGCTCCTCAGAATTTTTCCAAACCACTCCCACATACTTGGGTGTTTGTGACAGCAGTGCCCTATTTCTAGAACCAAAATCTGTATCTTCTTTTCACTGCTTTAGTAACAAATTAACAGCACAAAACAGCATGCATATATTATCTCGCAGTTTCTGTGGGTCAGGAGTCCAGGCATGGTTTTACTGGGTCCTCTCTGTAAGGCTACCATTCAAGGTGTCAGCTGGGCCTGGGGTATCATCTGGAGGCTTGACTGGGGAAGAATCCACTTCTTTTTTTTTTTTTTTTTTTTTTAATTTATTTTTGGCTGCGTTGGGTGTTCGTTGCTGTGCGTGGGCTTTAGTTGCAGAGAACGGGGGCTACTCTTCATTGTGATGCACAGGCTTCTCATTGTGGTGGGTTCTCTTGTTGCAGAGCACAGGCTCTAGGCACACAGGCTTCAGTAGTTGTGGCTCACGGGCTCTAGAGTGCAGGCTCAGTAGTTGTGGCGCACAGGCTTAGTTGCTCTGCGGCATGTGGGATCTTTCCGGACCAGGGATCAAACCCATGTCCTCTGCATTGGCAGGCAGATTCTTAACCACCACACCACCAGGGAAGTCCCAAGAATCCACTTCTTTTTTTTTTTTTTTTTGGCAGTACGCGGGCCTCTCACTGTTGTGGCCTCTCCCGCTGCGGAGCACAGGCCCCGGACGCGCAGGCCCAGCGACCACGGCCCACCGGCCCAGCCGCTCCACGGCATGTGGGATCCTCCCAGACCGGGGCACGAACCCGCGTCCCCTGCATCGGCAGGCGGACTCCCAACCACTGTGCCACCAGGGAAACCCCAGAGAATCCACTTCTAAGTTCTCTTTGGTTGTTTGCAGAATTCATCTTCTTGTGGTTGTGTAGGACCCTTGGACACTTGCTTCTTTGAAGCCAGAAATGGAGGAGGACACCCTAGAGTGAGTCTGCTAGCAAAACACAGAGTATTATACAACATAATGTAATCAAGGTGGGGGGCTTCCCATTACCTTTGCCGTAGTCCGTTGATCACAAGCAAGTCACCGGTTCTGCTCAAGCACCAACAAATTTAAAATTCAGATTTGGAGATTAATCAGTCACTATCTCACATTCCCTAATCCAGCAGTTTTAAAGCTAGATCCCACTAATGTATAAAACTGGCTTGTGCTTATTGCTAAACTCTTAGGTAATCTCGGAACATTTGTTTTTAGCCATTACTACTAATACAGAAAACTGTTGCATTGTGTGAGGTGAATAAAATACCCTAGTTACTACACTTGCAGAAACTGAAGATTTCTACTACAGTTAGCTCTTTGCCTCCCAGAAAAGAAATGTTTGCTTCTTAGTTTGCTCTAAGATTCAGGTCTAGAGTCATAAGAAAACAGGAATTTGTGGGTCTCTCAGATGAGCAGAAAAACAAGTACAAACCTAAAGGCTTTGTGGTCCAGCCTACTGGTAGCCTGCAGTTCCATGATAATCACACAGGGATCTGCAGAAACATTCGTTGTGGAGTTGCCAAGCCCTCAAAATCTTCATGATGTTTTCTCTGGAGTCATAGAGTGAATTATCAAGTCGAGGGAATAGCCCTCCTTGCATGCTTTCTGTCCACTGCGGCCAGCATGGAGCTCAACCCAGTAGTGAGGCCCCAGCCTGTGTGGACACTTCTGCTCCTTCCTCAGTATTGCGATTAATGGATGGAGCTACACTGATGCTGAGACATCACTGCCCCAGCGAGAGAAATGAGGGCAGCGCTAAAATGTGGAGATTTCATGCAGTTTCACTCTCCCAGAAGAATTTTCCCATTCTCTCTTCCCTGTTCCTTTCAGATTTCCCAGAACCACCATGTCCCTCCTGCTGCACACAGTGAGTTAGATCATGCACCTTATAGAATTGTTCAGTCCATTTTTTTTTTTAACAATTACTCTAATCCATTTCCTTCATTCCTTCTAGCACATCTATTATGTTATTTGCTAAGTCAGGATCAATCCTAGCTATTTTTAAAAAATCAACATGGAGTCTCGAACAGGGATCTAAAATTGCTCTAACTTACCAATGAGGGTTAGCTGTACCTCCACAAATGCTCTTTTATCTTTCTCACTCCAGTAAGTTAACCTGTGTCAGAAGTGTCTGCTGTGACTTGCCACAGAGGTGGCCTCATGTTTGAATGAGCATTTACTCATTAAGTAAAACTGGGTTATTCCATTTTTTTATAAATACATTTTTGTGGCAGGCCATTGGTGCATGTAAAATTGTATTCTCAGAAATGACATTTCATTTTGACAAATCACTTCTTATCAGAGCTGATTAACTCTGAGGAAGAGTGTCGGAGTTAATGCTTCCCCACGAGTGTGGTTACACACACGCGTGCACACTCACAACAGCCTCTCACGTTTCTTTGAGATAAATGTAATCTTTTAAGAGATTGGACAGGTTCTTGTATTGCGAGCTCAAGGAAGAGCTTATCAGCCAAGATAACATGGGGATTTTCACAGCACCCCATGCAACAAGGAGGAACCACAGTATTTGGGGGCTGAATTTCCGGCTTACACGCTCTCTTTGAATAATACTGAAATCTAAGTCACCTCGCTGTGACATGCATGTGGTAGGAAAACTGACTAATTAAAAGGATTTACCATACATCTTATGACTCTTTACTGGAGGCTTGGGAGATAGATAATTATGAATGTCATGTCTCAAGCAACACTGAAAACATGAAGTTTAGAAGACATTTGCTAGGTCAAGTCACCTCATGTTTGACTATTGAACACAAGGATGAAGCAGTAAGTGTTCATGATACCAGTCTCCAAAGCCGTTTGGCTGACAGGATCTTGGTACTCTGGCCGGGTATCAGGCCTGAGCCTCTGAGGTGGGAGAGCCGAGTTCAGGACATTGGATCACGAGAGACCGCCAAGCCCCACGTAATATCAATTGGCGAGAGCTCTCCCAGAGGTCTCCGTCTCAATGCTAAGACCCAGATCCACTCAAAGAGGAGCAAGCTACAGTGCCGGACACCCCATGCCAAACAGCTAGCAAGACAGGAGCACAACCCCACCCATTAGCAAAGAGGCTACCTAAAATCATAATAAGTTCACAGACACCCCAAAACACACCACCAGATGCGGTCCTGCCCACCAGAAAGAGAAGATCCAGCCTCCTCCACCAGAACACAGGCACCAGTCCCCTCCACCAGGAAGCCTACACAACCCACTGAAGCAACCTTACCCACTGGGGGCAGACACCAAAAACAACCGGAACTATGAACCTGCAGCCTGAGAAAAGGAGACCCCAAACACAGTAAGTTAAGCAAAATGAGAAGACAGAAAAATACACAGCAGTTGAAGGAGCAAGGTAAAAACCCACCAGACCAAACAAATGAGGAGGAAATAGGCCGTCTACCTGAAAAAGATTCAGGGTAATGATAGTAAAGATGATCCAAAATCCTGGAACTAGAATGGAGAAAATACAAGAAACGTTTAACAAGAACCTAGAAGAACTAAAGAGCAAACAATGATGAACAACACAATAAATGAAATTAAAAATTCTCTAGGAGGAATCAGTAGCAGAATAACTGAGGCAGAAGAATGGATAAGAGACCTGGAAGATAAAATGGTGGAAATAATTACCGTAGAGCAGAATAAAGAAAAATGAATGAAAAGAATTGAGGACAGTCTCAGAGACCTCTGGGACAACGTTAAATGCAACAACATTCGAATTATAGGGGTCCCAGAAGAAGAAGAGAAAAAGAAAGGGACTGAGAAAATATTTGAAGAGATTATGGTTGAAAACTTCCCTAATATGGGAAAGGAAATAGTCAATCAACTCCAGGAAGAGCAGAGTCCCATACAGGATAAATCCAAGGAGAAACACGCCAAGACACATATTAATCAAACTATCAAAAATTAAATACAAAGAAAAAATATTAAAAGCAGCAAGGGAAAAGCAAAAAATAACATACAAGGGAACCCCATAAGGTTAACAGCTGATCTTTCAGCAGAAACTCTGCAAGCCAGAAGGGAGTGGCAGGACATATTTAAAGTGATGAAAGGGAAAAACCTACAACAAAGAAGCCTGATAGATCATATCTTGGGTCACAAATCAAGCCTTGGTAAATTTAAGAAAATTGAAATCATATCAGGTATCTTTTCCAACCACAACACTATGAGACTAGATATCAATTATAGGGAAAAAATGGTAAAAAATAGAAACACTTGGAGGCTATACAGTACACTACTAAATAACCAAGAGGTCACTGAAGAAGTCAAAGAGGAAATCAAAAAACACCTAGAAACAAATGACAATGAAAACACAATGACCCAAATTCTATGGGGTGCAACAAAAGCAGTTCTAAGAGGGAAGTTTATAGCAATACAATCCTACCTCAAGAAACAAGAAAAATCTCAAACAACCTAACCTTACACCTAAAGCAATTAGAGAAAGAACAACAACAACAACAACAAAAAACCCAAAGTTAGCAGAAAGAAAGAAATCATAAAGATCAGATCAGAAATAAATGGAAAAGAAATGAAGGAAAAGATAGCAAAGATCAATAAAACTAAATGCTGGTTCTTTGAGAAGATAAACAAAATTGATAAAACATTAGCCAGACTCATCAAGAAAAAGAGGAAGACACAAATCAACAGAATTAGAAATGAAAAAGGAGAAGTAACAACTGACACTGCAGAAATACAAAGGATCCCAAGATATTACTACAAGCAACTATATGCCAATGAAATGGACAACCTGGAAGAAATGGACAAATTCTTAAAAATGCACAACCTTCCAAAACTGAACTATGAAAAAATAGAAAATATGAACAGACCAATCACAAGCACTGAAATTGAAACTGTGATGAAAAATCTTCCAACAAACAAAAGTCCAGTACCAAATGGCTTCACAGGCAAATTCTATCAAACATTTAGAGAAGAGCTAACACCTATCCTTCTCAGACTCTTCCAAAATATAGCAGAGGGAGGAACACTCCCAAACTCATTCTACGAGACCACCATCACCCTGATACCAAAACCAGACAAGGATGTCACAAAAAAAGAAAACTACAGGCCAATATCACTGATGAACATAGATGCAAAAATCCTCAACAAAATACTAGCAAACAGAATCCAGCAGCACATCAAAAGGATCATACACCATGATCAAGTGGGGTTTATCTCAGGAATGCAAGGATTCTTCAATATACACGAATCAATCAATGTGATACACCATATTAACAAATTGAAGGATAGAAACCATATGATAATCTCAATAGATGCAGAAAAAGCTTTTGACAAAATTCAACACCCATTTATGATTAAAAACTCTCCAGAAAGTAGGCATAGAGAGAATGTATGTCAACATAATAAAGGCCATATATGACAAACCCACAGCCAACATCATTCTCAATGGTGAAAAACTGAAACCATTTCCACTAAAATCAGGAACAAGACAATCTTGCCCACTCTCGCCACTATTATTCAACATAGTTTTGGAAGTTTTAGCCACAGCAGTAGGAGAAGAAAAATAAAAGGAATCCAAATCGGAAAAGAAATAAACTGTCATTGTTTGCAGATGACATGATACTATACATAGACCATCCTGAAGATGCTACCAGAAAAAACTACTAGAGCTAATCAGTAAATTTGGTAAAGTAGCAGGGTACAAAACTGATGCACAGAAATCTCTTGCATTCCTATACAGTAATGATGAAAAATCTGAAAGAGAAGGAAACACTCCCAATTACCGTGGCAACAAAAAGAATAAAATACCTAGGAATAAACCTACCTAAGGAAACAAAAGACCTGTATGCAGAAAACTATAAGACACTGATGAAAGAAATTAAAGATGATACCAACAGATGGAGAGATATACCATGTTCTTGGGTTGGAAGAATCAACATTGTGAAAATGACTATACTACCCATAGCAATCTACAGATACAATGCAATCCCTATCAAACTACCAATGGCATTTTTCACAGAACTAGAACAAAAATGCTCACAATTTGTATGGAAACACAAAGACCCCCAATAGCCAAAGCAATCTTGAGAGAGAAAAACAGAGCAGAAGGAATCAAGCTCCCTGACTTCAGAGTATACTACAAAGCTATGGTAATCAGGACAGTATGGTGCTGGCACAAAAACAGAAATATAGATCAATGGAACAGGACAGAAAGGCCAGAGGTAAACCCACGCACATATGGTCACCTTATCTTTGATAAAGGAGACCAGAATATACAATGGAGAAAAGACAGCCTTTTCTGTAAGTGGTACTGGGAAAACTGGACAGCTACATGTAAAAGAATGAAATTAGAACACTCCCTAACACCATACACAAAAATAAACTCAAAATGGATTAAAGACCTAAATGTAGGCCAGACACTATAAAACTCTTAGAAGAAAACATAGGCAGTATACTCTGTGACATAAATCACAGCAAGATCCTTTTTGACCCACCTCCTAGAGAAATGGAAATAAAAGCAAAAAATAACAAATGGTACCTAATGAAACGTGAAAGCTTTTGCACAGTAAAGGAAGCCATAAACAAGAGGAAAAGACAACCCTCAGAATGGGAAAAAATATTTGCAAATGAAGCAACTGACAAAGGATTAATCTCCAAAATTTATAAGCAGCTCATGCAGCTCAATATCAAAGAAACAAACAATCCAAAAATGGGCAGAAGACCTAAGTAGACATTTCTCCAAAGAAGACGTACAGATTGCCAACTAACACATGGAAGGATGCTCAACATCACTAATCATTAGAGAAATGCAAATCAAAACTACAATGAGGTATCGCCTCACACCAGTCAGAATGGCAATCATCAAAAAAGTCTACAAACAGTAAATGCTGGAGAGGGTGTGAAGAAAAGGGAACCCTCTTGCACTGTTGGTGGGAATGTAAATTGATACAGCCACTACAGAGAACAGTATGGAGGTTCCTTAAAAAACTACAAATAGAACTACCATATGACCCAGCAATCCCACTACTGGGCATATACCCTGAGAAAGCCATAATTCAAAAAGAGTCATGTACCACAATGTTCATTGCAGCTCTATTTACAATAGCCAGGACTTGGAAGCAACCTAAGTGTCTGTAAACAGATGAATGGATAAAGAAGATGTGGCACATATATACAATGGAATATTACTCAGACATAAAAAGAAATGAAATTGAGTTATTTGTAGTGAGGTGGATGGACCTAGAGACTGTCATACAGAGTGAAGTAAGTCAGAAAGAGAAAAACAAATACCGTATGCTAACACATATGTATGGAACCTTAAAAAAAAAAAAAATGGTTCTGAAGAACCTAGGGGCAGGACAGGAATAAAGATGCAGACGTAGAGAATGGACTTGAGGACGCAGGGAGGGGGAAGGGTAAGCTGGGATGAAGTGAGAGAGTGGCATGGACATATATACACTACCAAATGTAAAATGGATAGCTAGTGGGAAGCAGCCGCATAGCACAGGGTGATATCAGCTCAGTGCTTTGTGACCACCTAGAGGGGTGGGATAGGGAGGCTGGGAGGGAGGCTCAAGAGGGAGGAGATATGGGGATATATGTATACTTATAGCTGATTCACTTTGTTATACAGCCGCAACTAAGACAACAATGTAAAGCAATTATACTCTAATAAAGATGTTAAAAAAAAAAAAGAAATCTAAATGATCCCCGAAGACAAGCAATGATAAAGAAATGCAGAGTTTAATGCAGTATGATTTTCCAACCATCAGTTGGCCAAAACATCATTGTAATTCTCAGCTTTGGGAGGATGCAAAGCAAAAGCCACTTGTGGTAGGATTGTAGGTTGGTAATTTGTCTGCGGTAGAATCAGTTAAGACATATATTCTTAAATATTTCACAAACCTTTTGACCTAGCAAATCCGCTTCTGGGAATTTTTCCTAAATAAGGCACAGAGCTTTACAGAAATTAACGTATAAGGCTGTTGAACGCAGTGTTGCTCATAGAAAAGTGTTTAAATAGTCAGCACAGTGGAAGATTTATAAATAATGGTATTTACATAAGATGGTATACTGTGCAAGCCCCCCAAATTGTAGAATACCAACGTGATAGAGGAAATAATCCTAATAAGTGTAAAAGTGGGAAAAGCAGTTTATACATTATGGTGCTAAGTAGGCAAAGTTGCTTATCTGGACACAGAAAATGCAGAGACATCTACCAAAATGGTAGCAGTGATTTTCTCTCTCTGAGGGGAAAATATGTCATGATTTTTGTTTTCTTCTTTGTGCGATTCTACTTTTCCAGTTTCTTCAAGTGTCTGTCACATTATACATATTTTTAAAAGCAGTTTATTTGGGAACCGAGTGAGATGTAAATGAGGAGAAATTTGGAAAACTGACTTCTTCCTGGAACTTCAAAGCCATTATTACCCGCACCAAATGTTACAAACGCCTTTGTTCAATACTGATTTCTTTAGTCACATTCTAATTAGAATGGTGATAGATGAGTTTCTATTACAGATATTAAAGTTATTTATAGTAACACTCTGTGTGAGATCTTTCCAAATGAATAAGCTTTGCCTTGGATTTGCACATTACTGGTTTCAGCAGTGCGTTTGCTTTTTAAGGGTAGTAATTTAGTATACCATGCAAGTAATCTTTAAGTGTTACCACAGTATCATTGAAAGGTAGCGTTTCTCTGGGTTTGCTTAACTTTTACTTCTCTCTCCGTAAACCTGTCTCTCACCAGCGCTGTCTTCTTTAAGCAAGCATGGCCTAAAACAAAAACTAAAACAAAACCCATAAACTCTGGACTCGGCAGTCGCTGCCACGTAATGAGTTTTGTCACCTTAAGGCAGTGCCTTAAGCATTTGAGCCTCGGTTGACTCAAAAAGAGAACAGTAGCCAACTACCAGGGTTGTTATGGTGAAAACCCTTCGGTTCTTTGACTAAGTACCTTACCAAATAGGAACGCACGAACAAGTTCTTTGTAAAATAGAAAACGGCAGTTTGATGTAATGACTTGATTGTCCCCCTCTCCCCTCCACGCTGCGCATCCCTTATTCTGTATGTGAGAATCCAAACTAGTTTATCTCAGGAAAAGCAAATTGCCTCTGCTTGAGAAAAAAATAGCCCTCTGCTTGGGGAGAATTCAGAAGCTGCAAAAATCTTTTTCTTGTTAGGATTCAAGCAATGGGAGTGACCCTAGCTAGGATCCTTCCCTGTATCCAGGTCAATGTTCACTTTGTTCAGAGGGGCAAAAAAGAAACGCATGTTTATGATGACCTCATGCTTTCCTATGGTGAGAATTCAGCTGATATTGTCAATGAAACCATGCCCACGAGGCAGCCAGCACAATGCCTCGCAACGTTCAGCATGAATCCAAAACCTACACGTGCACGTTCGTAAGATTCTTGCGTGACTTGTCAGGTAAGGTGTGTGTGTGTAAGGGTGTGCACATATTAGTGGGTTAACTATATTAATTTTCTGTAGAGGGATTGTATATTTGCATGGGCCCTTTTTGTATGAACAGAGAGAGAGTTGATCAGTGATAACAGAACATTTGTGTGCTTGAGTTGGGTCACGTCCGACACCTTTCCTGGGGAGGCTTCCCAAGGACTGAGGAGGAATTCACGGGCAGCACAGGCTCTGCGTCCTCCAGAGCAGTGGGTCTTAAGCCTAAATGCCCATTAGAATCACTTGGGGATTTTTTTTTAAAGATACTGAAGTCTGAGCTTCCGGAGAGTCTGAGTTCATTGGTCTGGAGGTGGGACCCAGCATTACTACTTTGTGAGAGATTGCAAACAAATGCCATGGACGGCCAGCATGGGGACTCACTGGCCTCGTGAAGGGGCCCTGAGACCCAAGCATACGTCGGAATACACGGACGCCCCCCAGTGATTCAGTAGGTCTGGGGCAAGGCCTGAGAATGAGCGTTTCTAGAAAGTTCTCAGGTGCTGGTGATGCCAGGGATCTGGCCTGGTAGAAAGAGCACTGATTTAGGAGAACAGCTGGGTGGCAAGTTTCTTGACCTATTGTGATTCATCTTCTAGAAAAGGAAATTAACTTATCCACATACAAATTACTGTGAAGATTTATTGAGACAGTGTTTTCAGAGTCACATAAGGAATGTTTCTAGTGCTGAATAAGCCTAAGGCAATACTATTATCTCCCCCACGTATTGGGAGCTTGAGAGATAACAGAGGGGGTGGCCCCCAGGAACCCTAAGAGAAGCACGATGGTAACGTCATGAAGGCATCGCTAGTACCACCTGTAGTTAGGCTGGAAATAACGAGTCCGGCCGAAGAAATTGTAAGTTTAAGGGGCATCAGGAATTGCCTTGTAAACATTGATAAGAATAACCAAAGTGACAGAAAAGTAGGAAGTTTCCAAAAGAGGCACCAAAAATGATTTTTAAAATATTGCAGTGATGCCCCCCCACCTCAGAGTGTTTCAGCATTAGATCGTTATAATCACCCAAGACAGGTCTATAGGCTCAGAAAGCCTTGAAATAAACTACACTAGAGAAGAACCAATCGTGGCCACTCAGAAGGACGCTCGTAAAGAGGTGAGCAAGCAGACAGAAAAATCAGTATGCAATAGATGTGATGGGAGGGGCAATAGTGGTGATTGACCATTAGCCCAAAGGAGAAAGAGCCTCTCCAGGGTGGGATAGGAGATGCAACATTGGGATCGACCCTTAAAGGATGTCGTCCACCGGACACCAGACGAAGGAGGTGGTGGGAAGGTGAGGACCCGGACACAGGAAATGCTAGAAGCTTCTCATGTAGGAATGGTTCCTCGGGCTGGCATTTCATGATTCCAAATAGCCGTCTGTTACCAGTTCTGTCCTCTGCTCTGGTAACTGCGGAAACGTTAACCTAAATGACAAGGGATACCATCAGAGGTCTAAGGGAAATGCCCCCAGAGTGACAATGCCAGTACAAGTGACCGAGTCACCAAAGGACTACTGATTGCAATACCCACCCCCAGAAGGAGCCACAGCTGAAGTCCAAAGTCAGGGCTGTAAAGAGAAAGGTGGGGGCGAAGAAAGGGTTTTTATAACTTGGAGCAGTTGATGGAGGTCGTGGGTAGTCTCCTCTCTAGAGATGGTGAGGAAAAGCAAAACATACAAAAGATGTCAGCTCTGGGGACTGGCTTAGGATATCCTGCAAGAAGCTTAGAGCTAGATTGGATCTCTTATCCAGTAGTTCTTCCAGCTTTATCATTCTAGATCTATAGAAGTGGTAACTTTCCATGGAAGGAAAGTTTAAAAACAGAAGAGCATGTTCTTCAAGTACAAGGAGAATTATCGGAACTCTTTGAAAAGAGAGAACTAAGAATTCAATGGAATTTTTTTGTATAAAACCTCTCAATTACCAGAAATAGGTGGGACAGACAGTCTGATTAGTTTTTGCCATATCTTTGATACATGACTTAATGTTTAAAGGCTGACAATACCGTGTAACATACTTAATGCCAATACTACTGTGAATAATTTCTCTTTTGAGAATTCAAAGCACTCTTTAAGGATTTTTCCATATATCAGAGTCTTCATATATTATTTCTGCTCGCTACACAGTGTCGTGGAGACAGGAGGTGAAGGAGATGGCCGTCACTGACCTCAGAGTCTGAAAGTTACTTTTTGGAATAAATTCCTTGTAACAGCCTGTTTGTTACGTGACTTTCTGAAAAGTGCAAACATTAGGTACTTTGAATTTTTAAAAACTTGAATTTAAGGTGAAGGGGAGTTTCCTACAAAAAGATACAGGGGTGATCCATTTGAAGCATGACATTCCCCCTACTGTTTGGAGAGAACGCTATTACCAGGAGCATCTGGGGAAATCTAGCCAGCTTTGGGTCTCATTGGTATTGGCTGGGATGTTCGGTTAGATTCTAAAGCAGGTGAAATTACCCTTAGGATTGATGACATCCTCAAACATTCAGGGTGGGCAGCTTGGCTTCCTTGTGTAGGAATCATTTCTCAGGTTTCTTCTAGTCATTTCTGAGAAAGTGAACTTTTTCCATCCATCAGGGTTAGTGGGTGGGAGCCGGTGGAGGAAGGGAGCATGTTGGAAGGTGGGTACCGGGACGAGAGGGACCGGCCAGCACAGCCTGGGTCTGCGCTTGGAGTTACCTGGCAGGAATCAGAGGATGCTGCGAGCCCGGGGCCAGGTGAAAGTCACAGGTAAGAGCACACAAACACAGCAAGTCAGAGCGGCAGGAGGGTTGGCAAGAGACGGTGTAAAGTAGGAAGGTTGAGAGGGAAGTCGGGCTTTATGGGCAGAGTCCAAAAACTTACCAAGGACTGGCTGCTCTGCATGCAGACGGCTTTTGAAAATTCTGGTGTTGGCGTGTTTGCTTTTCATCCCCCTTCCTCCTACACGTGATCTGGCAGGAGCAGGAGATCAAGGGGAGGCAGAAGTCTAGCTGAGTGTGCCAGGCAGTTGGGTACCCATTAATAAAGGGTTGATGATAAGTGGGTGTTATTTAAGAACCCATGACTAATATCTAGCTGTCATCCCCTTGCCGTGGTCCATGAGATGGCCCTGCTGTGCCCAGAATGGCTCCTACATAATTTTTTGACAGGTGCTATATGTTATAAAGAATAAACACCTGACTTCAGCCCTTTTTGACATGCAACAAGAAAAATGTTAGCACTATTTATAAGGCCATGCACAATGAGAGGTGACTTATAAGTCGCCCCTCCTGTACGTACACACGTACACACACACACACACACCCCTCAGCCCTTTGCTTACAGCTCCAGCCATCTGCTGGTGCCCACCACACCCCTCTAGGATGGCTTTTCCAGAAGCTTCCCCATTCTTGCTGAGTTCACTTAACCCCATCTGTAAGCAGTCTTTCCTTAATGTCTCCGTCATGCTCTTCTGAGGGTGCCATTTGTCCCTGCAAGAACACTTGATCTGTGCAGCCACCTAGTAGCTCTGTGATGCTGGGCGGTTACTTAAGATCTTCCCTTCACATCTTCAGGTGGAGTCGGTGCTCGTCTGAACAATGTCAAATGACAATGTGTGACCCGCTCTGACCTACAGAAATGGCAGTGTCATATGCTGTGAGAATGACTTCAATGTAAAACGATTCAAATAGTGCCCGGCAAGCTGTAAGCAGCGCCTTTCTAGTTATGATGCTCGGGTGCTATCAATGATGTCTCTGCCCAACGGCAGCAAGTCTGTGATGCTGCCTCCTGCCCCATCCCAGGTAGACACCGCTCAGGTACTGCAGGGCTTTCCAACCGAGCCCAGAGTCCAATTCAAACCCTAGGAAGGGAAGAGGCACTGCTTTTCAACCCCATGGCCCTGTTCTTCTGGCCTGGCCCTCCAGGGATTTCCATGCCCACCATCCGCTGGTCTAGTACAAGGGCCCCCCACACACACTCCCATTGTGGCGGGCAGTGTGCTCCTGGCATCTCGCAACAGAATGTTTTCATAGAAATGTTCTGCCTGACGGTTACATCACGGTGATGAAATCGTGGGTAATCACCAGTTCAATCCATTTTACCTGTAACCTGCCTTCACTAATCAAGGTCCTTTTAATGGTTGCTGGAAAAGACCTGCTTGTCCTCGAGCTGCACGGAGTTTAAACAACGAGACGTTTGCCCAAGTTGTCTTCCAGGGACTTGGATCAGCTGTGTCTAGTTGGAGCTGAGTTGGTTAAAACTGGATAGGACCCCTTGACCCTCCATCTGGGCATGCGCGAATGTCCGCTCGATGACCTGTTGACGTCAGAGGGCTCAAAACCGCCCTCAGATGGAGCCAAGCGCCTCGGTATTTGAACAAGCAGAGGCTGTGGCTGAGCTGCGCCTGCGCAGAACGAGGATGACGCACCTGTTTCCCATCACCTTTCCCCGCTCTCCCCACGCCCCCCACGCCCCCCACGCCCCCCACGCTCCCCCACGCTCCCCCACGCCCCCCACGCCCCCCACGCTCCCCCACGCTCCCCCACGCCCCCCACGCCCCCCACGC